>NC_088400.1:35302898-35602898 GCF_034236695.1 Oncorhynchus nerka
TGTATTGAAGCAACATCTCAAGACATCAGTCAGGAAGTTAAAGCTTGGACGCAAATGGGTCTTCCAAATGGACAATGACCCAAACATACTTCCAAGGTTGTGGCAAAATGGACAGGACAACAAAGTCAAGGTATTGGAGTAGTCATCACAAAGCCCTAACCTCAACCCTGTAGAAAATGTGTGGGCAGAACTGAAAAAGCATGTGCGAGCAAGGAGGCCTCCAAACCTGACTCAGTGACACCAGCTCTGTCAGGAGGAATGGGCCAAAATTCACCCAATTTATTCGGCTACCCGAAACATTTGACCCAAGTTAAGCAATTTAAAGGCAATGCTACCAAATACTAATTGAGTGTATGCAAACTTCTGACCCACTGGGAATGTGATGAAAGAAATACAAGCTGAAATAAATCATTCTCTCTACTAATTATTCTGACATTTCACATCCTTTAAATAAAGTGGTGATCCTAAATGACCTAAGACAGGGAATATTTACTAGGAATAAATGTCAGTTATTGTGAAAAACTGAGTTTAAATGTATTTGGCTAAGGTGTATGTAAACTTCTGACTTCCACTGTACGTACAGTACCTGCGTGGGTGTGTCCGAAATATTAAGCAAACTGTGCTTCAAATAGTAAGCTGTGTGTGTTCATGTGAGCGTGTGTGTGTCGTGCCTGTCTTCGTGTTTGTGTGTGCCACCAGGACCAGACAAAATCTGTGGATGTCATTTCCCCCAGAAATTATTTAGTGTAAAAAAAAGAAACAGCGATGGAATGGACACAGATGAAGTAGTGCCTGAAAACACGACTAGATCCAGCTGTATTGATTAGATATGGAGACAACGCTCCAAAGTTATTGATCCCTCTTGCTACACTCACTAATTTATCAGCTGTAAAGAGGCTCCTCCACTGTGCTGTCTAGATGGCTGTAATTTCACTGTCATTATGGAGGATCTGTATCTCCATCCATCTGCTCTCTTAGCCCTGTTTCTGTTATCATTGGAGCTCGCTTAATTTCTCAGAGATCAAATTATATTCAAGAAAATAATGCTTCCGGAATGCTCATCTTATCTGTTTCTAAAAAACAGAAACGATTTCAGAACAATCTGAGATGTTGGGTGTTATGACTTGCTGAAATACGACAGATGACCCCAGAAACATGTTGATATGACAGAAGGGAGTTCAAGTCCCCTCAGTTGATTGGCCGATGTTGAATTCCCAGCCAGTTATTTGTTTACTTGTTAATACACAGCGTTTTGTCACTGTCTTGACCGTGGCAGGCAGGGCTAAATTAACATGGCTCTTCATGAGAGAGAGAGAGAGAGAGAGAGAGAGAGAGAGAGAGAGAGAGAGGGGTATAGTAGAGGAAGAGAGAGAGGTACAGTAGAGGAAGAGAGAGAGGTACAGTAGAGGAAGAGAGAGAGAGAGAGAGAGAGAGAGAGAGAGAGAGAGAGAGATACACAGTAAGAGAGAGAGATACACAGTAAGAGAGAGAGATACACAGTGAGAGAGAGAGATACACAGTGAGAGAGATGTACAGTAGAGGAAGAGAGAGAGATGTACAGTAGAGGAAGAGAGAGAGAGATGTACAGTAGAGGAAGAGAGAAAGAGAGAGAGATGTACAGTAAGAGAGAGAGATGTACAGTAAGAGAGAGAGAGATGTACAGTAAGAGAGAGAGAGAGAGGTACAGTAGAGGAAGAGAGAGAGAGAGAGAGATGTACAGAGGTACAGTAGAGGAAGAGAGAGAGAGAGATGTACCGAGGTACAGTAGAGGAAGAGAGAGAGAGAGAGATGTACAGTGGTACAGTAGAGAGAGAGAGAGATGTACCGTAGAGGAAGAGAGAGATGTACCGTAGAGAAAGAGAGAGATGTACAGTAGAGGAAGAGAGAGAGAGAGAGGGGTATAGTAGAGGAAGAGAGAGAGGTACAGTAGAGGAAGAGAGAGAGAGGTACAGTAGAGGAAGAGAGAGAGAGGTACAGTAGAGGAAGAGAGAGAGAGAGGTACAGTAGAGGAAGAGAGAGAGAGAGGTACAGTAGAGGAAGAGAGAGAGAGGTACAGTAGAGGAAGAGAGAGAGATGTACAGTAGAGGAAGAAAGAGAGATGTACAGTAGAGGAAGAGAGAGAGAGAGAGAGGGGTATAGTAGAGGAAGAGAGAGAGGTACAGTAGAGGAAGAGAGAGAGGTACAGTAGAGGAAGAGAGAGAGAGAGAGAGAGAGAGAGAGGTACAGTAGAGGAAGAGAGAGAGAGAGGAGAGAGAGAGAGAGAGAGAGAGAGAGAGGTATAGTAGAGGAAGAGAGAGAGGTACAGTAGAGGAAGAGAGAGAGGTACAGTAGAGGAAGAGAGAGAGGTACAGTAGACGAAGAGAGAGAGAGAGAGAGAGGTACAGTAGAGGAAGAGAGAGCGAGAGAGAGAGAGAGAGGGGTATAGTAGAGGAAGAGAGAGAGGTACAGTAGAGGAAGAGAGAGAGAGGTACAGTAGAGGAAGAGAGAGAGAGTACAGTAGAGGAAGAGAGAGAGAGGTACAGTAGAGGAAGAGAGAGAGAGGTACAGTAGAGGAAGAGAGAGAGAGGTACAGTAGAGGAAGAGAGAGAGGTACAGTAGGGGAAGAGAGAGAGAGGTACAGTAGAGGAAGAGAGAGAGAGGTACAGTAGAGGAAGAGAGAGAGATGTACAGTAGAGGAAGAGAGAGATGTACAGTAGAGGAAGAGAGAGGTGTACAGTAGAGGAAGAGAGAGAGAGAGAGAGAGAGGTACAGTAGAGGAAGAGAGAGAGATGTACAGAGGTACAGTAGAGGAAGAGAGAGATGTAAAGTAGAGGAAGAGAGAGATGTACAGTAGAGGAAGAGAGAGATGTACAGTAGAGGAAGAGAGAGAGAGAGGGAGGTACAGTAGAGAGAGAGAGAGAGGTACAGTAGAGGAAGAGAGAGAGAGGTACAGAGGTACAGTAGAGAGAGAGAGATGTACAGTAGAGGAAGAGAGAGAGAGAGGGAGGTACAGTAGAGAGAGAGAGAGAGGTACGGTAGAGGAAGAGAGAGAGATGTACAGAGGTACAGTAGAGAGAGAGAGATGTACAGTAGAGGAAGAGAGAGATGTACAGTAGAGGAAAAGAGAGATGTACAGTAGAGGAAGAGAGAGAGGGAGGTACAGTAGAGAGAGAGAGAGAGGTACAGTAGAGAGAGAGAGGGAGAGAGAGGGAGAGAGAGAGAGAGAGTTCACAATGATCATGTAAATGTTTACCCTGCTGTTAGTGCCAGCACATGTTCCTTGTTTTACTATGTCAGCAGGCTCTGTCTGTCTGTAGTATGAACACACATGCACTTGTGTGAACAAACACACACACACATCCCTTAGATCATTAGCGCTGTTTGTTCTGGGTTGATCTGACTCTTAAGTTGCATAAGCCATGAGTGATCCCTGTTGTATCTCTCCCATGGTGATGATGTATGTGCGGGCAGCTGCTCCAATGCTAGGTCCACAGTCCACACAGCCATAGCAGTGTAAGTCTAGTGCCAATAAACTCAGTCAACGGAGGAAAGGAATTGGGCATGCATTGTTAATTTCTCATTCTTTTGATGAACGTTATGAACCAAATGTCAATTGATTTCCATAATCGACTGGGTTGAAATGGAGTTGACCCGAACCGTGCCAGCACCATGTACCATGTGTCTGTCTATACCAGCACCATATACCATGTGTCTGTCTATACCAGCACCATGTACCATGTGTCTGTCTATACCAGCACCATATACCATGTGTCTGTCTATACCAGCACCATGTACCATGTGTCTGTCTATACCAGCACCATATACCATGTGTCTGTCTATACCAGCACCATGCATGTATTATGTGTCTGTCTATACCAGCACCATGTATTATGTGTCTGTCTATACCAGCACCATGTACCATGTGTCTGTCTATACCAGCATCATGTATTATGTGTCTGTCTATACCAGCACCATGTACCATGTGTCTGTCTATACCAGCACCATGTATTATGTGTCTGTCTATACCAGCATCATGTATTATGTGTCTGTCTATACCAGCATCATGTAATTATGTGTCTGTCTATACCAGCATCATGTATTATGTGTCTGTCTATACCAGCATCATGTATTATGTGTCTGTCTATACCAGCACCATGTATTATGTGTCTGTCTATACCAGCACCATGTACCATGTGTCTGTCTATACCAGCACCATGTATTATGTGTATGTCTATACCAGCACCATGTATTATGTGTCTGTCTATATACCAACACCATTTACCATGTGTCTGGCTATACCAGCACCATGTACCATGTGTATGTCTATACCAACACCATTTACCACGTGTCTGTCTATGCCAGTACCATGTGTCTGTCTATACCAGCACCACGTACCATGTGTCTGTCTATACCAGCACCACGTACCATGTGTCTGTCTATACCAGCACCACGTACCATGTGTCTGTCTATACCAGCACCACGTACCATGTGTCTGTCTATACCAGCACCACGTTCCATATGTCTGTCTATACCAACACCATGTACCATGTGTCTGTCTATACCAGCACCACGTACCATGTGTCTGTCTATACCAGCACCATGTACCATGTGTCTGTCTATACCAACACCATGTATTATGTGTCTGTCTATACCAGCACCACATACCATGTGTCTGTCTATACCAGCACCATGTACCATGTGTCTGTCTATACCAGCACCATGTACCATGTATCTGTCTATATACCAGCACCATGTATTATGTGTCTATGAGCCTCTAATTCCCTCTTTCCTCCCTCCCTTGCTCCCATTCGTTCTCTTTCTCCCTCTCTCTCTATTGCTCTCTGCTCCTCTTTTCTCCTTCCCCCTCTTTTCTCCTTCTCCTCTTTCTCTTCTTTGCTCCTCCCTCCCTCCCTCTTTCCTCTAGTTGTTTAAGGAGGAGCTGACACAGGTGAAAGAGGGCATGAAGCACATCAATGACATGGTTCATGAGCTGGCCATCTCTGACGTCCATTTGTCCATGGAAAACTCCCGCTCCCTGGAGCACCTCAACAGCCGCTGGAAACTACTGCAGGTAACTGGATACCGCTCAACCACCTCCCACAACATCCATACAACCTTCCCACAACCTCACCTCAACATTGCCTCAGAAACCCCTCAACCTTTCCTTCAACTCTCCCTTCAACTGTGTGTGGGTTGAAGATACAACTGTGTGGGGGTTGAAGATACAACTGTGTGGGGGTTGAAGATACAACTGTGTGGGGGTTGAAGATACAACTGTGTGGGGGTTGAAGATACAACTGTGTGGGGGTTGAAGATACAACTGTGTGTGGGTTGAGGATACAACTGTGTGTGGGTTGAGGATACAACTGTGTGTGGGTTGAAGATACAACTGTGTGGGGGTTGAAGATACAACTGTGTGTGGGTTGAAAATACAACTGTGTGTGGGTTGAGGATACAACTGTGTGTGGGTTGAGGATACAACTGTGTGTGGGTTGAAGATACAACTGTGTGGGGGTTGAAAATACAACTGTGTGTGGGTTGAGGATACAACTGTGTGTGGGTTGAGGATACAACTGTGTGTGGGTTGAAGATACAACTGTGTGTGGGTTGAAGATACAACTGTGTGTGGGTTGAAGATACAACTGTGTGTGGGTTGAGGATACAACTGTGTGTGGGTTGAGGATACAACTGTGTGTGGGTTGAAGATACAACTGTGTGTGGGTTGAAGATACAACCGTGTGTGGGTTGAAGATACAACTGTGTGTGGGTTGAAGATACAACCGTGTGTGGGTTGAAGATACAACCGTGTGTGGGTTGAAGATACAACTGTGTGTGGGTTGAAGATACAACCGTGTGTGGGTTGAAGATACAACCGTGTTTGGGTTGAAGATACAACTGTGTGTGGTTTAAGAGTATCCTGAGCTTTGCCTTGGCCCCTCTTCTGTGCATCAGTTTAAACTGGCTGCCACAAATGATGACTTTTGTCTCCTGAGTGAAAGCTGTTGTATTGTTCTGAGGGGAAAGTGGCGAGGAGGCCAGTGTAGTACATGGCGTAGTGCGACACCCCTCAGCCTTAGGTGTCCTGCTTGTGCCCGCTCATCAGCTAGCTTTTGAGGTGGCTTGATCAGATAAGACGCTTGAGGAGTGTGGTCACGTGTGTTTGTGAGGTCCCGAGTTCACGCCAGGTAATTGCCGAATCGGCAGGAAGTGGTACTCGCTAAGCAAGCAGCATGATGTCCTTTACACCAGGAGTCAGCAAATGGGGCAGGGCTCTCTTATTTATGAACTTTTATTGATTCAGGGTACCCCAACTGAGACCAGTGTCTCATTGATAATGTTGCCCTGAGGACAAAAAGTACAGCAATACAGCAACAACAACAATATAAAAGCTACAAGACAGCTATAAATACATTACATCAGGTCATTACAACAAGTTATAATAATCAATTGAAACAACTGCACACTTCAGTGAACTCATTTAACAACAGTTTTAAACTGTTCTATTGGCACCAGGGAATCCAGGTGTAATTTGTTTTGTAAGGTATTCCATAACCAATTTGTAAGTCGCTCTGGATAAGAGCGTCTGCTAAATGACTTAAATGTTAAATGTAAATGTTATAACTGGTACGTTAAAACTAAAGGCGGATTTACCACAATTTATGGTGACAAGCGGGACCTCAAGAGTTGACCAACCCTGCGAACGGATTGGGTATCTCATATTTGTGTATTTCAACAGGGAAGTGAGTTTTGTTAGACGCTTGTGGAGCAGAGCTTTGTAAACAAGAAGGGAGTAAGGAAGTGATCTACGGGACTTCAGTGAGGTGTGGCCAACCTTCTGAAACAGGATGCAGTGATGACTATTAAAACTGTCACCTGTAGTAAAGCAAAGAGCACTATGGTAGACAGCCTCCAAAGGTTCAAGAGTGGTGGCTGCTGGTGTTACCATATTCAGGAACTGTACAATCTTTCTCACACTCTCTCTTTCTCTCACTCTCTTTGTCTCACTCTCTCTGTCTCACTCTCTCTTTCTCTCACTCTCTCTTTCTCTCAATTCAATAATTCAATTCAGTGATTAGTCTGTTGCCAAAGAAAGAACACTTCAACATATTGAATGACCCCCCTCCCGCCCCCTTTCCCTCTCTCGCTCCCTCTCTCTCTCCCTCTCTCTCTTCCATCCGTCGTTCTCCTGTTGAATAATATGATGCTAAATGCTAAATCCATGTCATTTGAGTAGCATCTGTTACTGCTCCTCTGTCTCCAGTGACACAGATGTAATGCATTTTCAAGGCTGATTCTCTAATATTTTTCTCTTGAATAATTGAGTCTTTCTGCTGTGAGAGAACCTCTTTCTGCTGTGAGAGAACTGTTAGCCTAGCAGTCTAGCGGTAGCAGCGATAGATGGTGGTCAGCTGCAGTGTTGGCACAGTCATCTCCACGCCACATTCAAACTGATCCAAATTAGTCCAAAGCAATCTGCGTACGACTTGAGTGCATCCTGCTCAGCCGTGTGTATGCTGAGCGGTGGTAATGTTCTCCTCTCCATAACTCTAACTTCTCATTACAGCTCGTTGGGCTTGTACCTAGGGATAACTGTGCCTCCCTCTCTCTCTCTCTCTCTCTCTCTCTCTCTCTCTCTCTCTCTCTCACTCTCTCTCACTCTGTGTGTGTGAGTGGATTTAGTGCCCTTTGTTGGTGGAGACATTTCGACATCCTCTGACAATGATTTATACACTCAATCGAATACCTTGTAAATAAACCAGGATTAGTCCTCAACAAATCCCTTTTGGGACAGCCACATCGACAAAACACAACACACAGAGACAATGAATGGCACAACTTATTTTCATCAACTCAAATCCCTCTGGCTTGTTGACGTGTGTATGGGTCCACCTTCCCCGTTCCTCTGCCCCCACACCTCTATTCCCGCACACAGCTTACTGTGAAATGACTGTCCTCATTTGAACAGAGCTGAACAGAGCAGAGTAGATTCCGTGTCGTCTGTCCCTACCTGACACTCTTCAAAGTGCTAAGGCAAGGTGGGAGGGAGGGAGGAGGGGTGTGTGTGTAGGGGGAATGAGACGAGATGGAGACGGTTCCATGATGCTCTTGGATTTCTCCCGTGCTCTGTGTGTGTGTGTGTGTGTGTGTGTGTGTGTGTGTGTGTGTGTGTGTGTGTGTGTAATGTCAATGTTTGTGTCTCCTCGCAGGCCTCCATTGAAGAGCGTCTGAAGCAGCTGCAAGATGCTCACAGAGACTTTGGCCCTGGATCCCAGCACTTCCTGTCCAGTAAGGGCTCCTCTCCCTTCATTTAAAGTTGGCACTGGGTGCCGTGCCACGCTGTACCATTCCTGTATAGGGGCTGGGGGAGGAGGGGGTGGGAGGCTGAAAATTAGGATGGGTGGTGTGTGTGTGTGTGGGGGGGTGTTCGAGGGAAGGGGGTTACAACATGGTTGGTCACAGTGTGAGGTTGTGTATGAGGATGTGTAAGGTTGTGATGTCTGGGTTGGGCGTGGAAGGGGGAAGGCTTTGCGCCTTAATCCCCCACTGAGTCACAGCAGCAGTAGTGAGATAGAGACGCGTCCGTCGTTCTCTTTGATTGGTTTGATTTTGCCCATGCTGTGTGTGTGTGGTGTGTGTGTTTGATTGGTTTGATTTTGTGTGTGTGTGTGTGTGTGTATGTGTGTGTGTGTGTGTGTGGTGTGTGTGTTTGATTGGTTTGATTTTGTGTGTGTGCGTGTGCGTGCGTGCGTGCGTGTGTGTGTGTGTGCGTGTGTGTGTGATGGTGGTATAATATTAAAAGGGAACTCCTGCCGTCCTCAGTCCCCCCCAGCTCTGCCACAGTCACGCTGTGTAAGGACTGTCATGCTACTGGGGCTGAGCTGGTTCTCCCTGCATGTGTGTGTTTGTGTGTAAAGGTGTGTAGCTGCCTCACCGAGTACTATGTCTATCGTGACAGTGTCCTTGTGTGCACGTGTGTGAGTGTCTCCCTTTATCTCCCATTCATCCAGTCTAGCCTAATCCAGTCCCAGCTAGCTTTGCCCCTCTAGCTAAGCTTACAGCTAAAATGCTACATTGACCGGGTGTGGGACTCCTTCACCTCCCATTTTCCGTTAGCCTTTACCAACAATAATGCTCTCTGGGACTAGACACAAAAGGCTGCGTTTACCGTTTCAGCTTCAGTCCATCTATTATGTACTGCTGCTGTCCCTCTGAATGGTCACAGACTGTCTGGATCCACGTGGCCCACATCCCAAATGGCACCCTATTCCCTTTATAGTGCACTACTCTTGACCAGAGCCTTATCGGGAATAGGACCTAAGTAGGGAATAGGGTGCCATTGGGGATGTGAACATGGTCACTCACTGGTTATGTGCAAATGGCTTTTCATGCTTGATGTGCTTTAGCGATTGATTTTCCGTTACAGGTTCAGTGCAGATACCCTGGGAACGTGCCGTCTCGCCAAACAAAGTGCCCTACTACATCAAGTAAGTCTAAAGTATTGAGTCACTGTTCAGATGGCAGTATTGAGTTACCAGAAGACACATTCATAAGGTATCCCTAGAAAAACAGTATCGAGCTAAGTCCCTCCTGACCACTTATCTATTTACTTCATCAATGCTCCATTGTCCCTGTCTGGGCTGTGTTTATCTTTCAGCTCTGAGGTGTCTGCTTGTGTATGTGTGTATGTGTGCATGCATGCACGTGTATGTACAGTATGTGTACTGTGTGTGAGTGTCGGCGTATCTCTTTTACAAACAGGGGTGTTTATTTTCTTAATCACTGCTGTTAGCCTTTGTGCCCACCCCCTGCCCCCACCTGCTGCCTGACTATTAATTATTATGGGCTGTGTAACTGTGCCACTGGAGGGGAATATCTGACGGGCACTCTGTTGGGCACCTAATCAATCCAACAGTCTCATACAGGTAGTGACGGGCGTTGGAGTTGCCCCCGGGTCCTGGCAAACTTCCTGCTTGGGGCTCGATCATTTATTTAGCTGAGCGCGTCAATTATTTATTGGCTATCGTTTTTCCCCTTGGTACATTTTCCTTTTTTCCTGCGCTGCTCCTGGTACTATGGGATGGGAAGGTAGAGTGTTAGGGTAGGTTGTCTGTTTAATGACGTGTAGAGACAGTAGCGACTCTCTATGTGAAACCTCTTGCATGTCCGCCCTACAGTGCACCTGTAAAAGTATTCAGACCCCTTCACTTTTTTCACATTTTGTTACGTTACAGCCTTATTCTAAAATTGATTAAATGTTTGTTTTTTCATCAATCTACACATAATGACAAAGCAAAAAGAGGTTTGTAGAAATCTTTGCAAATGTATTAAAAATACAAATCTGAAATATCACATTTACTTATCTCCGTCAGAGCAGTAGAGCTATCGCCGGTGCACAGTGAAGGGTGAGGAGTGGTCGTCGTGGAACATTGGTCCTACTATCTTGTTGCTGCTGTGTGTCTGACCTTTACAGGTCCATATATGGAGACTACAGACACCAATTTTTCACAATTTTGTTTTCATCAGACATGATTCTTTATAGGTACCTTCATGTGCGTGTAAAATATTCATGTTCTCAGATTGTTACTCGTAGATTTTAGATGTGTGTGAAAATGTTTTTTTTTTTTTGTTGAAAGCCGATATACATCCGTTGTTTAGCTGGAAGGGAATGTTCATATCCTGTGTATTTGATGTGATATGTGGTTGTCTCACCTACAGTAGCTATCTTTAGATGAATGCACTTGCTGTGAGTCACTCTGAATAAGTGCATCTGTTAAATGACTCAAATGTCAAACATAAATGTTTTACATACATATCATTTTTTAAATTATTATTAAATATTGATGTCACAAATGTATAATTCGTAAATGTCTTTATAAAAACGTCATTTGTTACATTTGACTGAACCTAGCAGTTCTACTTATTTCTCTGAGAGTGAGACAGATATATACCATTTAGCAGAACAATACATGATTATTTGTTTCTCTGAAATGAAACCATCAAGTGATAGATTTTAAACTAATGCATGCCTGTCATTGAACATCCTCATGCCGTGGTTATATAGTGAAAAAACACACCAATCTTTCATAATTTCTTTAAACAATAAAAGCTCATTTACGAACATTTCTGAAAATGGATATATAGCGTTTTGTAATGAAATTCTTCACCTTTCTTCCTTTCTCCCTTGTAACCCCCTTTACTCTTGTCTAACTCTGTCCTCCTTCGCTCTCTCCTCTCCCTCTCCCCCTCTCCCTCTCTCCCCTCTCCTCTCTCCCTTCCTACTCTCTCCCTTCCTACTCTCTCCCTTCCTACTCTCCCTCAGCCATCAGGCCCAGACGACGTGCTGGGACCATCCAAAAATGACGGAGCTGTACCAGGTGCTGGGTAAGATAAAGACAATGAAAGAGTTAGGCCCTTACCGTGCACCTCCGCAGGGCCTCCAGAGGCCCACAGAGCCCCTGCCACTATCACCCTGTACCTCATTAAGGGCCCATATTTCAGACACCCCCCAACACCGACGGCACCATTCTCATTAACCTGCGGGAACAATTTGACGGCTCTGTGATTGCTTTTTCCTACATTTCATTTTAATCAATTGTTATTAATGTGATCTGACGGGGGGGTTGCCCACACACCGACAGACAGACAGACAGACTTGCTATGAGGCATTGATGGAGTGGCATTATGTAGCAACATGGCCCCTGCTAATGACTCACTGATGGGCTGATAAACACAGGGAGGATGAGAGCAGATGAGTAGGATGTCCTTGCCATCATTTAACTTTCGATGTTTTTTCTCTCTCTCTCTCCCCCTCTCTCCTTTCTTCATCAGCGGATCTGAACAACATCAAGTTCTCAGCGTACCGGACAGCCATGAAGCTGCGGCGGGTGCAGAAGGCTCTGAGATGTACGTATTGTGTTTGTCATGCAGGATAATTCAATTCATTAATTGGCCCAATTGAGTTACGTGAGGGGAGGTAATTAGTCAAGGTCAGTGAGGGATAAATGCGTGTGTGCCCCCTACAGGACCAAGCGGAGTAGCTTTATCTTCCACAGTCCAGACATCTCCTCCTCTCCTCCCTCCATCCCTCCCTTCCCCACGCTCTGGCTCCCCTGGCCATGCTTTACCACAGGGGGCTGCTCACATCCTTTTTCATGCTCTCTCCATTCACACTCTCGCTTTCTCTCCATTCAACTCTCCACCCCTCTTCGACCCTCCGACACAGGGAAATGGCCTGCGAAAGCACAGCATGAATGCACTGCTGAAAACGCTATACGCTCCTGCTACCTTTCTCTCTCTCTCTCTCTCTCTCTCTCTATTTTTCCCTCTATCCCTCCTCATCCTGTTCTGGTCTGCTAGTCCGTGTCATTAGGAGAATTTATTGCCAGGCTGCCATAGTAACTACCTAGTCTCTCTCTCTCTCCCTCTCTCCCTCTCTCCCTCTCTCTCTCTCTCTCTCTCTCTCTCTCTCCCTCTCCCTCTCCCTCTCTCTCTCTCTCTCTCTCTGTCTCTGTCTCTGTCTCTCTCTCTCTCTCTCTCTCTCTCTCTCTCAGGGTTGGAGAGGAGATGTTTCTCTCTCTCCCTTCCTCTTTCTAAGTATGGATTGAGCTCTATAAATGTCCATCTAAAATGCCTAGAAGTGACTCCTCTCGCAACCCTAACCCACTCCTGCCATCTCCTTATCTCCGCTATCCAATCACATCTGTCATTAGAGGACACCCTCTTATCTCCAGTCCTCTGCCCAGCCTGGGATGGCCATTCAAATTAGTTTAGAGGAGCAAAATCTAATTTGGTTTGGCGCTCTCGCAACATCTGTCAGCGCTTAAGTGGGGGGAAAAAGGTGGCTAAGCACTCTCTCCTTCACTCTCCTGTCCCCTGGTGGTTTGTGTGTGTGTGTGTGCGTGTGCGTCCATTCAGTGGACCTGCTGAGGCTGGTGAGTGTGGTGGACGTGTTCAGGGAGCAGGATCTGCAGCATGGGGAACATGTGATGGATGTGGTGGAGATGATTCATGCCCTGACTGGCCTGTATGAGAGACTGGAGGAGGAGAGGAGGGCCATCGTGGTCAACATCCCTCTCTGTGTGGACATGTGTCTCAACTGGCTGCTCAACGTCTACGACAGGTACAATTGACCACTGCTGACCTTTCACCTTGACCCCTTGCCCCCTGACCCTGTACCTTACATGGCCTCAACAAAACCAGGTCATGTTTTTTAACTGGCTGCTCAATGTGTCAATGTCTCTTGGACATCACTGATAGCACATAGCAACACATTACCTCACCTCGTATTATCTTTGAGGGATTTGGGGTTCAGACATAAAGTTTCATCTTCACCTAATTAGTGACGGTTCATGCCAGTTGTGTTGTTAGCTACTTGTAAATGCCACTCTAAGCTAATGAACCAAATAACTCTGTTTTTGTCAGTTCTGTTTCATAAGCATCTCTGTTTTGTCTGGGACACTCTGCCACACTCTGCCATTGACATTACTGCCAATACACCTCTCACATCTCCACCTCGCAAGTATAAAAACCTTTTCCCACAATCAAGGACCATCACGCTCTGCTATTCCAGTGCTCTGATTGGTCGAGAGTCCTCTCAGCGGGGCGTCTCGTTGGTGAAGTAGGCTGTGTGGCTGGGAGGCTTCGTCGTGAGTAAGATTACAGAGAGGCTGTAGCTCAATCAATCTGGCAGGCGTCCAATCAGGGCAACTGAGACCCAGCAGAAGCAGAAACTGTTTGATTCTGATTGCCTGTCTCTCTCTGTCAACTGCCAAGCCCTCCACAGAATCCGAGAGGCGCAATTCCCGGCGAACATGGAAAAAAGAGAGAAAAAAGAAACAGCCCCATTTTTAAAATAAACGCCATGAATGTATTTTGCAGCCCTTAACTACCTGCTGCTAACGAGTGGAAATCAGCAATTTTATCCTCCACATATATTTCCTGTAATTGCTTTTTTGTTTTCCGATAAACTCTAGGTGTGAATGAGCTGTGCATCGTCAAATCAAATGGAATGAAATGTTACTTGTCACATGCTGTACACATGTGTGTGTGTGTGTGTGTGTCCTGAGCTCCTCCGAGGGCATGTCACACTCTTTGGGTGTGCAGGGAGTAACACGTCCCACGTGGTGAGGAGCTGGGGGCGCATATTGAAGATGACACACAGCAGACAGGTGCTGACATGCCCTCGCTTCTCTTCGCTTCTCCCCCTGCATCTCCTAGGTCTCCCCCTGCATCTCCTAGGTCTCCCCCTGCATCTCCTAGGTCTCCCCCTGCATCTCCTAGGTCTCCCCTGCCTCTCCTAGGTCTCCCCTGCATCTCCTAGGTCTCCCCTGCATCTCCTAGGTCTCCCCTGCATCTCCTATGTCTCCCCTGCATCTCCTAGGTCTCCCCTGCATCTCCTAGGTCTCCCCCTGCATCTCCTAGGTCTCCCCTGCCTCTCCTAGATCTCCCCTGCATCTCCTATGTCTCCCCTGCATCTCCTAGGTCTCCCCCTGCATCTCCTAGGTCTCCCCCTGCATCTCCTATGTCTCCCCTGCATCTCCTAGGTCTCCCCTGCATCTCCTAGGTCTCCCCTGCATCTCCTAGGTCTCCCCTGCATCTCCTAGGTCTCCCCCTGCATCTCCTAGGTCTCCCCTGCATCTCCTAGGTCTCCCCCTGCATCTCCTATGTCTCCCCTGCCTCTCCTAGGTTTCCCCTGCCTCTCCTAGGTCTCCCCTGCCTCTCCTAGGTCTCCCCTGCCTCTCCTAGGTCTCCCCCTGCCTCTCCTAGGTCTCCCCTGCCTCTCCTAGGTTTCCCCTGCCTCTCCTAGGTCTCCCCCTGCCTCTCCTAGGTCTCCCCTGCCTCACCTATGTCTCCTCCTGCCTCTCCTAGGTCTCCCCCTGCATCTCCTATGTCTCCCCTGCATCTCCTATGTCTCTCCCTGCCTCTCCTATGTCTCCCCCTGCCTCTACTATGTCAACACCTGCCTCTCCTATGTCTCCCCTGCATCTCCTATGTCTCTCCGTGCCTCTCCTATGTCTCCCCTGCCTCACCTATGTCTCCCCTGCCTCACCTATGTCTCCCCTGCCTCACCTATGTCTCCCCCTGCCTCTACTATGTCTCCCTCTGCCTCACCTATGTCTCCCCTGCATCTCCTAGGTCTCTCCTGCCTCTCCTATGTCTCTCCCTGCCTCTACTATGTCTCCCCTGCCTCACCTATGTCTCCCCCTGCCTCTCCTAGGTCTCCCCGTGCCTCTACTGTGTCCCCCCTGCCTCACCTATGTCTCCCCCTGCCTCACCTATGTCTCCCCTGCCTCTCCTAGGTCTCTCCTGCCTCTCCTTTGTCTCTCCCTGCCTCTAATATGTCTCCCCCTGCCTCACCTATGTCTCCCCCACCTCACCTATGTCTCCCCTTGCCTCTCCAATGTCTCTCCCTGCCTCTCCTAGGTCTCCCCTGCCTTATCCTATGTCTCCTCTGCCTCTCCTATGTCTCCCTGACTCTCCTATGTCTCTCCTGCTTTATCCTATGTCTCCTCTGCCTCTCCTAGGTCTCCCCTGACTCTCCTATGTCTCTCCTGCCTTATCCTATGTCTCCTCTGCCTCTCCTATGTCTTCCCCTGCCTATCCTATATCTTCCCCTGCCTCACCTATGTCTCCCCCTGCCTCACCTGTCTCCCTGCCTCACCTATGTCTCCCCCTGCCTCTCCTAGGTCTCTCCTGCCTCTCCTTTGTCTCTCCCTGCCTCTACTATGTTTCCCCCTGCCTCACCTATGTCTTCCTCTGCCTCTCCTAGGTCTCTCCTGCCTCTCCTTTGTCTCTCCCTGCCTCTAATATGTCTCCCCCTGCCTCACCTATGTCTCCCCCCACCTCACCTATGTCTCCCCTTGCCTCTCCAATGTCTCTCCCTGCCTCTCCTAGGTCTCCCCTGCCTTATCCTATGTCTCCTCTGCCTCTCCTATGTCTCCCCCTGACTCTCCTATGTCTCTCCTGCTTTATCCTATGTCTCCTCTGCCTCTCCTAGGTCTCCCCCTGACTCTCCTATGTCTCTCCTGCCTTATCCTATGTCTCCTCTGCCTCTCCTATGTCTTCCCCTGCCTCTCCTATATCTTCCCCTGCCTCACCTATGTCTCCCCCTGCCTCACCTATGTCTCCCCCTGCCTCTCCTAGGTCTCTCCTGCCTCTCCTTTGTCTCTCCCTGCCTCTACTATGTTTCCCCCTGCCTCTACTATGTTTCCCCCTGCCTCACCTATGTCTTCCTCTGCCTCTCCTAGGTCTCCCCTGCCTTATCCTATGTCTCCTCTGCGTCTCCTATGTCTTCCCCTGCCTCTCCTATGTCTTCCCCTGCCTCTCCTATGTCTTCCCCTGCCTCTCCTATGTCTCCCCTGCCTCACCTGTCTCCCCCTGCCTCTCCTAGATCTCTCCTGCCTCTCCTTTGTCTCTCCCTGCCTCTCCTTTGTCTCTCCCTGCCTCTACTATGTCTCCCCCTGCCTCTCCTAGATCTCTCCTGCCTCTCCTTTGTCTCTCCCTGCCTCTACTATGTCTCCCCCCGCCTCACCTATGTCTCCCCCACCTCACCTATGTCTCCCTTGCCTCTCCAATGTCTCTCCCTGCCTCTCCTAGGTCTCCCTGCCTTATCCTAGGTCTCCCCTGCCTCTCCTAGGTCTCCCCTGCCTATACTATGTTTCCCCCTGCCTCACCTATGTCTCTCCTGCCTCTCCTTTGTCTCTCCCTGCCTCTACTATGACTCCCCCTGCCTCACCTATGTCTCCCCTGCCTCTCCTAGATCTCTCCTGCCTCTCCTTTGTCTCTCCCTGCCTCTACTATGTCTCCCCCTGCCTCACCTATGTCTCCCCCACCTCACCTATGTCTCCCTTGCCTCTCCAATGTCTCTCCCTGCCTCTCCTAGGTCTCCCCTGCCTCTCCTAGGTCTCCCCTGCCTCTCCTATGTCTCTCCTAACTTATCCAAGATCTCCCCTGCCTTATCCTAGGTCTCCCCTGCCTTATCCTATGTCTCTCCCTGACTTATCCTATGTCTCCCCCTGCCTCTCCTATGTCTCCCCCTGCCTCTCCTATGTCTTCCCCTGCCTCTCCTATGTCTTCCCCTGCCTCTCCTATGTCTCTCCCTGCCTTATCCTATGTCTCTCTCCCCTATGTCTCCCCCTGCCTCTCCTATGTCTCCCCCTGCCTCTCCTATGTCTCCCCTGCCTTATCCTATGTCTCCTCTGCCTCTCCTATGTCTCCTCTGCCTCACCAATGTCTCTCCCTGCCTCTCCTATGTCTCCTCTTCGTCTCCTATGTCTTCCCCTGCCTCACCTATGTCTCCCCTTGCCTCTCCAATGTCTCTCCCTGCCTCTCCTAGGTCTCCCCTGCCTTATTCTAGGTCTCCCCTGCCTCTCCTAGGTCTCCCCCTGCCTCTACTATGTTTCCCCCTGCCTCACCCTGCCTCTCCTAGGTCTCTCCTGCCTCTCCTTTGTCTCTCCCTGCCTCTACTATGTCTCCCCCTGCCTCACCTATGTCTCCCCCTGCCTCTCCTAGATCTCTCCTGCCTCTCCTTTGTCTCTCCCTGCCTCTACTATGTCTCCCCCTGCCTCACCTATGTCTCCCCTTGCCTCTCCAATGTCTCTCCCTGCCTCTCCTAGGTCTCCCCTGCCTCTCCTAGGTCTCCCCTGCCTCTCCTAGGTCTCCCCTGCCTTATCCTAGGTCTCCCCTGCCTTATCCTATGTCTCCTCTGCCTCTCATTTGTCTCCCCCTGCCTCTCCTATGTCTTCCCCTGCCTCTCCTATGTCTTCCCCTGCCTCTCCTATGTCTTTACCTGACTTATCCTATGTCTCCCCCTGCCTCTCCTATGTCTTCCCCTGCCTCTCCTATGTCTTCCCCTTCCTCTCCTATGTCTTCCCCTGCCTCTCCTATGTCTCTCCCTGCCTTATCCTATGTCTCTCTCCTATGTCTCCCCCTGCCTCTCCTATGTCTCCCCTGCCTTATCCTATGTCTCCTCTGCCTCTCCTATGTCTCCTCTGCCTCACCAATGTCTCTCCCTGCCTCTCCTATGTCTCTCCCTGCCTCACCTATGTCTCCCCCTGCCTCTCCTATGTCTCTCCCTGCCTCTACTATGTCTCCCATGCGTCTCCTATGTCTCTCCCTGCCTCACCTATGTCTCCCCCTGCCTCTCCTATGTCTCTCCCTGCCTCTACTATGTCTCCCATGCGTCTCCTATGTCTCCCCCTGCCTCTCCTATGTCTCCCTCTGCCTCACATAGGTCTCCCCCTGCCTCTCCTAGGTCTCCCTCTGCCTCTCCTAGGTCTCTCCTGTCTCTCCCTGCCTCTACTATGTCTCCCCCTGCCTCACCTATGTCTCCCCCTGCCTCTCCTAGATCTCTCCTGCCTCTCCTTTGTCTCTCCCTGCCTCTCCTATGTCTCCCTCTGCCTCACCTAGGTCTCCCCCTGCCTCTCCTAGGTCTCCCTCTGCCTCTCCTAGGTCTCCCCTGCCTCTCCTATGTCTCCCCCTGCCTCTCCTATGTCTCCCTCTGCCTCTCCTATGTCTCCCCCCGCCTGTCCTATGTCTCTCCCTGCCTCTCCTATGTCTCCTCTGCCTCTCCTAGGTCTCCCCTGCCTCTCCTAGGTCTCCCCTGCCTCTCCTATGTCTCTCCCTGCCTCTACTATGTCTCCCATGCCTCCTATGTCTCCCCTGCCTCTCCTATGTCTCCCTCTGCCTCACCTAGGTCTCCCCCTGCCTCTCCTAGGTCTCCCTCTGCCTCTCCTAGGTCTCCCTGCCTCTCCTATGTCTCCCCTGCCTCTCCTATGTCTCCCCTGCCTCTCCTATGTCTCCCCCTGCCTCTCCTATGTCTCCCCGCCTGTCCTATGTCTCCCACCGCTCTCTCCTATGTCTCCCCGCCTCTCCTTGTCTCCCCCTGCCTCTCCTATGTCTCCCCCTGCCTTATCATATGTCTCCTCTGCCTCTCCTATGTCTCCTCTGCCTCACCAATGTCTCTCCCTGCCTCTCCTATGTCTCTCCCTGCCTCTCCTATGTCTCTCCCTGCCTCACCTATGTCTCCCCCTGCCTCTCCTATGTCTCTCCCTGCCTCTACTATGTCTCCCATGCGTCTCCTATGTCTCTCCCTGCCTCTCCTAGGTCTCCCCTGCCTCTCCTATGTCTCCCCCTGCCTCTCCTAGGTCTCCCCCTGCCTCTCCTATGTCTCCCCTGCCTCTCCTAGGTCTCCCCTGCCTCTCCTAGGTCTCCCCTGCCTCTCCTAGGTCTCCCCTGCCTCTCCTAGGTCTCCCCCTGCCTCTCCTAGGTCTCCCCTGCCTCTCCTATGTCTCCCCCTGCCTCTCCTATGTCTCCCCCTGCCTCTCCTAGGTCTCCCCCTGCCTCTCCTAGGTCTCCCCCTGCCTCTCCTAGGTCTCCCCTGCCTCACCTAGGTCTCCCCCTGCCTCTCCTAGGTCTCCCCTGCCTCTCCTATGTCTCCCCTGCCTCTCCTATGTCTCCCCCGCCTCTCCTATGTCTCCCCCCGCCTGTCCTATGTCTCTCCCACCGCCTCCTATGTCTCCCCCCTCTCTATGCCTCCTCCTTTGTCTCCCCCGCCTCTCCTATCTCCCCCGCCTGTCCTATGTCTCCCCCGCCTCTCATGTGTCTCCCTACTGCCTCTCCTATGTCTCCCCCCTCTCCTATGCCTGTCCTATGTCTCCCCCCTCTCCTATGTCTCCCCTGCCTCTCCTTTGTCTCCCGTGCCTCTCCTGTGTCTCCCCTGCCTCTCCTATGTCTCCCCTGCCTCTCCTATGTGTCCCCTGCCTCTCCTATGTCTCCCCTGCCTCTCCTAGGTCCTAGTCTCCCCCCGCCTCTACTATGTCTCCCCTGCCTCCCTGCCTCTTTTGTCTCCCCCGCCTCTCCTATGTCTCCCCTGCCTCTCCTATGTCTCCCCTGCCTCTCCTATGTGTCCCCCTGCCTCTCCTATGTCTCCCCTGCCTCTCCTAGGTCTCCCCTGCCTCTACTATGTCACCCCTGCCTCACCTATGTCTCCCCTGCCTCTCCTATGTCTCCCCCGCCTCTCCTATGTCTCCCCTGCCTCTCCCTATGTCTCCCCCTGCCTCTCCTATGTCTCCCCCCTGTCCTCTCCTATGTCTCCCCTGCCACTCCCCTGCCTCTCCTTTGTCTCCCCCGCCTCTCCTATGTCTCCCCCCTCTCCTATGTCCCCTCTCCCTAGGTCTCCCCCGCCTCTCCTTTGTCCTATGTCTCCCCCGCCTCTCCTATGTCTCCCCCTCTCTGGCTCTCCTCTCCTGTCACCCCCTGCCTCTCCTATGTCTCCCCCGCCCTCTCCTTTGTCTCCCTCCCGCCTCTCCTTTGTCTCCGTGCCTCTCCTATGTCTCTCCCTAGGTCTCCCCTGCCTCTCCTATGTCTCCCCTGCCTCCCTATGTCTCCCCCCTGCCTCCCCATGTCTCCCCCCCGCCTCTCCTATGTCTCCCCTGCCTCTCCCATGTCTCCCCTCCTCTCCTATGTCTCCCCCCTCTCCTATGTCTCCCGCTGCCTCTCCTATGTCTCCCCTGCCTCTCCTATGTCTCCCCTGCCTCTCCTATGTCTCCCCTGCCTCTCCTATGTCTCCCCTGCCTCCTATGTCTCCCCTGCCTCTCCTTTGTCTCCCGTGCCCCCTGCTCTCCTATGTCTCCCCTGCCCCTCCTTTGTCTCCCGTGCCTCTCCTATGTCTCCCTGCCTCTCCTATGTCTCCCCTGCCTCTCCTATGTCTCCCCCTGCCTCTCCTTTGTCTCCCCCTGCCTCTCCTATGTCTCCCCTGCCTCTCCTATGTCTCCCCTGCCTCTCCTATGTCTCCCCCGCCTCTCCTATGTCTCCCCTGCCACTCCCCTGCCTCTCCTTTGTCTCCCCGCCTCCTCTATGTCTCCCCCTCCCCCTGCCACTCCTTTGCCTCCTCTCTATGTCTCTCCCTAGGTCTCCCCCGCCTCTCCTATGTCTCCCCCGCCTCTCCTATGTCTCCCCCCGCCTCCTATGTCTCTCCCTAGGTCTCCCCTGCCTCTCCTATGTCTCCCCTGCCTGCCTCTCCTATGTCTCCCTGCCCCCTCCTCCTATGTCTCCCCCTCTCCTATGCTCCCCCGCCTCCTATGTCTCCCCTAGGGTCTCCCCTGCCTCTCCTATGTCTCCCCTGCCTCTCCTATGTCTCCCCCGCCTCTCCTATGTCTCCCGCCTCCTATGTCTCCCCCGCCTCCTATGTCTCCCCTGCCTCTCCTATGTCTCCCCCTGCCTCTCCTATGTCTCCCCTGCCACTCCCCTGCCTCTCCTTTGTCTCCCCCGCCTCTCCTATGTCTCCCCTGCCTCTCCCTAGGTCTCCCCCGCCTCCTATGACTCCCCCTGCCTCTCCTATGTCTCCCCTGCCTCTCCTATGTCTCCCCTGCCTCTCCTATGTGTCCCCTGCCTCTCCTATGTCTCCCCCGCCTCTCCTATGTCTCCCCTGCCTCTCCTTTGTCTCCCGTGCCTCTCCTATGTCTCCCCTGCCTCTCCTATGTCTCCCCTGCCTCTCCTAGGTCTCCCCCTGCCTCTACTATGTCACCCCCTGCCTCTCCTATGTCTCCCCCACCTCTCCTATGTCTCCCCTGCCTCTCCTTTGTCTCCCGTGCCTCTCCTGTGTCTCCCCTGCCTCTCCTATGTCTCCCCTGCCTCTCCTATGTGTCCCCTGCCTCTCCTATGTCTCCCTGCCTCTCCTAGGTCTCCCCTGCCTCTACTTTGTCACCCCCTGCCTCACCTATGTCTCCCCTGCCTCTCCTATGTCTCCCCCCTCTCCCCCTGCCTCCTATGTCTCCCCCTGCCTCTCCTATGTCTCCCCCTGCCTCTCCTATGTCTCCCCTGCCACTCCCCTGCCTCTCCTTTGTCTCCCCCCCTCGCCTCTCCCTATGTCTCCCCTGCCTCTCCTAGGTCTCCCCCTGCCTCTCCTATGTCTCCCCCAACTCTCCTATGTCTCCCCTGCCTCTCCTTTGTCTCCCCTCTCCTGTGTGCCTCTCCTGTGTCTCCCCTGCCTCTCCTATGTCTCCCCTGCCTCTCCTATGTGTCCCCTGCCTCTCCTATGTCTCCCCTGCCTCTCCTAGGTCTCCCCCTGCCTCTCCTACTGCCTCTCCTACTATGTCACCCCCTGCCTCACCTATGTCTCCATTGCCTCTCCTATGTCTCCCCCGCCTCTCCTATGTCTCCCCCTGCCTCTCCTATGTCTCCCCCTGCCTCTCCTATGTCTCCCTGCCACTCCCCTGCCTCTCCTTTGTCTCCCCCCCCCGCCTCTCCTATGTCTCCCCTGCCTCTCCTAGGTCTCCCCCTGCCTCTACTATGTCTCCCCTGCCTCTCCTATGTCTCCCCCTGCCTCTCCTATGTCTCCCCCTGCCTCTCCTATGTCTCCCCCTGCCTCTCCTATGTCTCCCCTGCCACTCCCCTGCCACTCCTTTGTCTCCCCCCGCCTCTCCTATGTCTCCCCTGCCTCTCCTAGGTCTCCCCTGCCTCTACTATGTCTCCCCTGCCTCTCCTTTGTCTCCCGTGCCTCTCCTTTGTCTCCGTGCCTCTCCTATGTCTCCCCTGCCTCTCCTATGTCTCCCCTGCCTCTCCTATGTCTCCCCCTGCCTCTCCCTATGTCTCCCCCGCCTCTCCTATGTCTCCCCTGCCACTCCCCTGCCTCTCCTTTGTCTCCCCCGCCTCTCCTATGTCTCCCCCGCCTCTCCTATGTCTCTCCTCTCCTAGGTCTCCCCCTATGCCTCTCCTATGTCTCCCCCTGCCTCTCCTATGTCTCCCCCCGCCTCTCCTATGTCTCTCCTAGGTCTCCCCTGCCTCTCCTATGTCTCCCCTGCCTCTCCTATGTCTCCCCTGCCTCTCCCTATGTCTCCCCCGCCTCTCCTATGTCTCCTCCCTAGGTCTCCCCTGCCTCTCCTATGTCTCCCCTGCCTCTCCTATGTCTCCCCCTATGTCTCCCCTGCCTCTCCTATGTCTCCCCCCGCCTCTCCTATGTCTCCCCCGCCTCTCCCTATGTCTCCCCCCCTGCCTCCTATGTCTCCCCCTGCCTCTCCTATGTCTCCCCCACCTGCTCTCCTAGGTCCCCTGCCTCTCCTTTGTCTCCCCCGCCTCTCCTATGTCTCCCTGCCTCTCCCTAGGTCTCCCCCGCCTCTCCTATGACTCCCCTGCCTCCTATGTCTCCCCCTCCTCTCCTATGTCTCCCCTGCCTCCCTATGTGTCCCCTGCCTCTCCTATGTCTCCCCCGCCTCTCCTATGTCTCCCCCTGCCTGCCTCTCCTTTGTCTCCCGTGCCTCTCCTATGTCTCCCCTGCCTCTCCTATGTCTCCCCTGCCTCTCCTAGGTCTCCCCCTGCCTCTACTATGTCACCCCTGCCTCTCCTATGTCTCCCCCCCTCTCCTACCTCTCCTATGTCTCCCCTGCCTCTCCTTTGTCTCCCGTGCCTCTCCTGTGTCTCCCCTGCCTCTCCTATGTCTCCCCTGCCTCTCCTATGTGTCCCCTGCCTCTCCTATGTCTCCCCTGCCTCTCCTAGGTCTCCCCCTGCCTCTACTATGTCACCCCCTGCCTCACCTATGTCTCCCCTGCCTCTCCTATGTCTCCCCCCGCCTCTCCTATGTCTCCCCTGCCTCTCCTATGTCTCCCCCTGCCTCTCCTATGTCTCCCCTGCCACTCCCCTGCCTCTCCTTTGTCTCCCCCCTATGCCTCTCCTATGTCTCCCCTGCCTCTCCTAGGTCTCCCCTGCCTCTCTGCCTCTCCTATGTCTCCCCCTCTCCTAACTCTCCTATGTCTCCCCTGCCTCTCCTTTGTCTCCCGTGCCTCTCCTGTGTCTCCCCTGCCTCTCCTATGTCTCCCCTGCCTCTCCTATGTCTCCCCCGCCTCCTATGTCTCTCCTAGGTCTCCCCTGCCTCTCCTATGTCTCCCCTGCCTCTCCTATGTCTCCCCCCTCCTCTCCTATGTCTCCCGCCTCTCCTATGTCTCCCCCTGCCTCTCTCCTATGTCTCCCCCTGCCTCTCCTATGTCTCCCCCTGCCTCTCCTATGTCTCCCCTGCCTCTTCTATGTCTCCCCTGCCTCTCCTATGTCTCCCCTGCCTCTCCCCCGCCTCTCCTATGTCTCCCCCTGCCTCTCCTATGTCTCCCCGCCTCTCCTATGACTCCCCTGCCTCTCCTATGTCTCCCCTGCCTCTCCTATGTCTCCCCTGCCTCTCCTATGTCTCCCCTGCCTCTCCTATGTCTCCCCCTCCCCTGCCTCTCCTATGTCTCCCCCTGCCTCTCTTTGTCTCCTAGTGCCTCTCCTATGTCTCCCCTGCCTCTCCCCTGCTCTCTCTCCCCTGCCTCTCCTAGGTCTCCCCTGCCTCTACTATGTCACCCCCTGCCTCTCCTATGTCTCCCCCCTCCTATGTCTCCCCTATGTCTCCCCTGCCTCTCCTTTGTCTCCCCTGCCTCTCCTGTGTCTCCCCTGCCTCTCCTATGTCTCCCCTGCCTCTCCTATGTCTCCCCTGCCTCTCCTATGTCTCCCCTGCCTCTCCTAGGTCTCCCCCTGCCTCTGCTATCTCCTCACCCCCTGCCTCACCTATGTCTCCCCTGCCTCTCCTATGTCTCTCCTAGTCTCCCCTCCTCTCCTATGTCTCCCCCGCCTCTCCTATGTCTCCCCCTATGTCTCCCCCGCCTCTCCTATGTCTCCCCCCTGCCTCTCCTATGTCTCCCCTGCCTCTCCTACTCCCCTGCCTCTCCTTTGTCTCCCCCGCCTCTCCTATGTCTCCCCTGCCTCTCCTAGGTCTCCCCTGCCTCTCCTATGTCTCCCCTGCCTCTCCTACTCCCCCTCCTATGTCTCCCCTGCCTCTCCTTTGTCTCCCGTCTCCCCTGCCTCTCCTGTGTCTCCCCTGCCTCTCCTATGTCTCCCCTGCCTCTCCTATGTGTCCCCCCCTGCCTCTCCTATGTCTCCCCTGCTCTCTCCTAGGGTCTCCCACTGCCTCTACTATGTCACCCCCTGCCTCACCTATGTCTCCATTGCCTCTCCTATGTCTCCCCTGCCTCTCCTATGTCTCCCCCTGCCTCTCCTATGTCTCCCCTGCCTCTCCTATGTCTCTCTCCTATGTCTCCCCTGCCACTCCCCTGCCTCTCCTTTGTCTCCCCCCCCTGCCTCTCCTATGTCTCCCCTGCCTCTCCTAGGTCTCCCCCTGCCTCTCCTATGTCTCCCCTGCCTCTCCTATGTCTCCCCCTGCCTCTCCCTATGTCTCCCTCCTGCCTCTCCTATGTCTCCCCCCTGCCTCTCCTTTGTCTATGTCTCCCCTGCCACTCCCCCCTGCCACTCCTTTGTCTCCCCCTCCCCCTGCCTCTCCTATGCCTCTCCCCCTCCTCCCTAGGTCTCCCTCCCGTGCCTCTACTATGTCTCTCCCCTGCCTCTCCTTTGTCTCCCGTGTCTCCCCTGCCTCTCTTTGTCTCCCCTGCCTCTCCTATGTCTCCCCTGCCTCTCCTATGTCTCCCCTGTCTCCCCCTCCTCCCTATGTCTCCCCTGCCTCTCCTATGTCTCCCCTGCCTCTCCTATGTCTCCCCCTCTGCCTCTCCTAGGTCTCCCTCCTGCCTCTACTATGTCACCCCTGCCACCTATGTCTCCCCTGCCTCTCCTATGTCTCCCCCGCCTCTCCTATGTCTCCCCCTCTCCTATGTCTCTCTCCTATGTCTCCCCCTGCCTCTCCTATGTCTCCCCTGCCACTCCCTGCCTCCCTTTGTCTCCCTCCCCCGCCTCTCCTATGTCTCCCCTGCCTCTCCTATGTCTCCCCCTCCTCTAGGTCTCCCCCGCCTCTCCTATGTCTCCCCCGCCTCCCTATGTCTCCCCCGCCTCTCCTATGTCTCCCCCCTAGGGTCTCCCTGCCTCTCCTATGTCTCCCCTGCCTCTCCTATGTCTCCCCTGCCTCTCCTATGTCTCCCCCTGCCCTATGTCTCCCCTGCCTCTCCTATGTCTCCCCTAGGTCTCCCCTGTCTCTCTCCTATGTCTCCCCTGCCTCTCCTATGTCTCCCCCTCTATGTCTCCCCTCCTCCTATGTCTCCCCCGCCTCTCCCTATGTCTCCCTAGGTCTCCCCCGCCTCTCCTATGACTCCCCTGCCTCTCCTATGTCTCCCCTGCCTCTCCTATGTCTCCCCTGCCTCTCCTATGTCTCCCCTGCCTCTCCTATGTCTCCCCTGCCTCTCCTATGTCTCCCCTGCCTCTCCTATGTCTCCCCTGCCTCTCCTATGTGTCCCCTGATCCCTCCTATGTGTCCCCTGCCTCTCTATGTCTCCCCCGCCTCTCCTCCCCCCACGCCTCTCCCCTGCCTCTCCTATGTCTCTCCCTAGGTCTCCCCTGCCTCTCCTATGTCTCCACTGCCTCTCCTAGGTCTCCCCTGCCTCTACTCCCCCGCCTCTCCTATGTCACCCCTGCCTCTCCTATGTCTCCCCCTGCCTCTCCTATGTCTCCCCTGCCTCTCCTTTGTCTCCCGTGCCTCTCCTATGTCTCCCCTGCCTCTCCTATGTCTCCCCCTGCCTCTCCTATGTGTCCCCTGCCTCTCCTATGTCTCCCCTGCCTCTCCTAGGTCTCCCCCTGCCTCTACTATGTCACCCCCTGCCTCACCTATGTCTCCCCTGCCTCTCCTATGTCTCCCCCGCCTCTCCTATGTCACCCCCGCCTCACCCTATGTCTCCCCTGCCTCTCCTTTGTCTCCCCTGCCTCTCCTATGTCTCCCCCTGCCTCTCCTTTGTCTCCCTGCCTCTCCTATGTCTCCCCCTGCCTCTCCTATGTCTCCCCTGCCTCTCCTATGTGTCCCCTGCCTCCCTATGTCTCCCCTGCCTCTCTCCTATGTCTCCCCCTGCCTCTCCTAGGTCTCCCCCTGCCTCTACTATGTCACCCCCTGCCTCACCTATGTCTCTCCCCTGCCTCTCCTATGTCTCCCCTAGGTCTCCCCCTGCCTCTCCTATGTCTCCCCTGCCTCTCCTATGTCTCCCCCTGCCTCTACTATGTCACCCCCTGCCTCACCTAGGTCTCCCCTGCCTCTGCTAGGTCTCCCCCCTGCCTCTGCTATGTCTCCCCTGCCTCTCCTATGTCTCCCCTGCCTCTCCTATGTCTCCCCCGCCTCTCCTATGTCTCTCCCTCCTAGGTCTCCCCCTGCCTCTCCTATGTCTCTCCCTAGGTCTCCCCTGCCTCTCCTATGTCTCCCCTGCCTCTCCTTTGTCTCCCGTGCCTCTCCTATGTCTCTCCCTAGGTCTCCCCTGCCTCTCCTATGTCTCCCCTGCCTCTCCTTTGTCTCCCGTGCCTCTCCTATGTCTCTCCCTAGGTCTCCCCTGCCTCTCCTATGTCTCCCCCTGCCTCTCCTATGTCTCCCCCTGCCTCTCCTATGTCTCCCCCTGCCTCTCCTATGTCTCCCCTGCCTCTCCTATGTCTCCCCCGCCTCTCCTATGTCTCCCCTGCCACTCCTATGTCTCCCCTGCCTCTCCTATGTCTCCCCCTGCCTCTCCTATGTCTCCCCCCTGCCTCTCCTTTGTCTCCCGTGCCTCTCCTATGTCTCTCCCTAGGTCTCCCCCCCCCTCTCCTATGTCTCCCCCTGCCTCTCCTATGTCTCCTATGTCTCCCCTGCCTCTCCTATGTCTCCCCTGCCTCTCTATGTCTCCCCCTGCCTCTCCTATGTCTCCCCTGCCTCTCCTATGTCTCCCCTGCCTCTCCTCCTTTGTCTCCCTATGTGCCTCTTCTATGTCTCTCCCTAGGTCTCCCCTGCCTCTCCTATGTCTCTCCCTAGGTCTCCCCCGCCTCTCCTATGTCTCCCCCGCCTCTCCTATGTCTCCCCTGCCTCTCCTATGTCTCCCCGCCTCTCCTATGTCTCCCCTGCCTCTCCTATGTCTCCCCTGCCTCTCCTAGGTCTCCCCCTGCCTCTACTATGTCACCCCCGCCTCACCTATGTCTCCCCTGCCTCTCCTATGTCTCTCCCTAGGTCTCCCCCCTGCCTCTCCTATGTCTCCCCTGCCTCTCCTATGTCTCCCTGCCTCTCCTATGTCTCCCCTGCCTCCCTATGTCTCCCCTGCCTCACCTATGTCTCCCCTGCCCTGCCTCTCCTATGTCTCCCCCTGCCTCTACTATGTCACCCCCTGCCTCACCTATGTCTCCCCCTGCCTCTGCTAGGTCTCCCCCTGCCTCTGCTAGGTCTCCCCTGTGCCTCTCCTATGTCTCTCCCTAGTTCTCCCCTGCCTCTCCTATGTCTCCCCTGCCTCTCCTATGTCTCTCCCTAGTTCTCCCCTGCCTCTCCTATGTCTCCCCTGCCTCTCGTATGTCTCCCGCTGCCTCTCCTATGTCTCCCCCGTCTCCCCTGCCTCTCCTATGTCTCCCCCTGCCTCTCCTATGTCTCCCCTGCCTCTCCTATGTCTCCCCCGCCTCTCCTATGTCTCCCCCGCCTCCTATGTCTCCCTGCCTCTCCTATGTCTCCCCTGCCTCTCCTATGTCTCCCCTGCCTCTCCTTTGTCTCCCCTGACTCTCCTATGTCTCCCCCTCCTCTCCTATATCTCCCCTGCCTCTCCTATGTCTCCCCCGCCTCTCCTATGTCTCCCCTGCCTCTCCTATGTCTCCCCTGCCTCTCCTATGTCTCCCCTGCCTCTCCTATGTCTCCCCTGCCTCTCCTATGTCTCCCCTGCCTCTCCTATGTCTCCCCTGCCTCTCCTATGTCTCCCCCTGCCTCTCCTATGTCTCCCCTGCCTCTCCTATGTCTCCCGCTGCCTCTCCTATGTCTCCCCCGCCTCTCCTATGTCTCCCCCGCCTCTCCTATGTCTCCCGCTGCCTCTCCTATGTCTCCCCTGCCTCTCCTATGTCTCCCCCCTCTCCTATGTCTCCCCCCGCCTCTCCTGTCTGTCTCCCTCCCCTGCCTCTCCTATGTCTTCCCTGCCTCTCCTATGTCTCCCCTGCCTCTCCTATGTCTCCCCTGCCTCTCCTATGTCTCCCGCCTGCCTCTCCTATGTCTCCCTGCCTCTCCTATGTCTCCCCCGCCTCTCCTATGTCTCCCCCCGCCTCTCCTATGTCTCCCCTGCCTCTCCTATGTCTCCCCTGCCTCTCCTATGTCTCCCCTGCCTCTCCTTTGTCTCCCGTGCCTCTCCTATGTCTCTCCCTAGTTCTCCCTTGCCTCTCCTATGTCTCCCGTGCCTCTCCTATGTCTCTCCCTAGGTCTCCCCTGCCTCTCCTATGTCTCCCGTGCCTCTCCTATGTCTCTCCCTAGTTCTCCCCTGCCTCTCCTATGTCTCCCCTGCCTCTCCTTTGTCTCCCGTGCCTCTCCTATGTCTCTCCCTAGGTCTCCCCTGCCTCTCCTATGGCTCCTGTGCCTCTCCTATGTCTCTCCCTAGGTCTCCCCTGCCTCTCCTATGTCTCCCGTGCCTCTCCTATGTCTCTCTCTAGTTCTCCCCTGCCTCTCCTATGTCTCCCCTGCCTCTCCTATGTCTCCCGTGCCTCTCCTATGTCTCTCCCTAGTTCTCCCCTGCCTCTCCTAGGTCTCCCCTGCCTCTCCTATGTCTCCCCCGCCTCTCCTATGTCTCCCCTGCCTCTCCTTTGTCTCCCGTGCCTCTCCTATGTCTCTCCCTAGGTCTCCCCTGCCTCTCCTATGTCTCCCCCCGCCTATCCTATGTCTCCCCCTGCCTCTCCTATGTCTCCCCTGCCTCTCCTATGTCTCCCCCTGCCTCTCCTATGTCTCCCCTGCCTCTCCTATGTCTCCCCTGCCACTCCTATGTCTCCCCTGCCTCTCCTTTGTCTCCCGTGCCTCTCCTATGTCTCCCCTGCCTCTCCTATGTCTCCCCTCCCCTGCCTCTCTATGTCTCCCCCTGCCTCTCCTATGTCTCCCCTGCCTCTCCTCCCCTTGTCTCCCGTGCCTCTCCTATGTCTCCCCTGCCTCTCCTATGTCTCCCCCCGCCTCTCCTATGTCTCCCCTGCCTCTCCTATGTCTCCCCTGCCACTCCCCTGCCTCTCCTTTGTCTCCCCCGCCTCTCTATGTCTCCCCCCGCCTCTCCTATGTCTCTCCCTAGGTCTCCCCCGCCTCTCCTATGTCTCCCCCCGCCTCTCCTATGTCTCCCCGCCTCTCCTATGTCTCTCCCTAGGTCTCCCTGCCTCTCCTATGTCTCCCCTGCCTGCCTCTCCTATGTCTCCCCTGCCTCTCCTATGTCTCCCCTGACTTTGTCTCCCGTCTCCTATGTCTCCCCGCCTCTCCTATGTCTCTCCTCCCTAGGTCTCCCCTGCCTCTCCTATGTCTCCCCTGCCTCTCCTATGTCTCCCCGCCTCTCCTCCCCCGCCTCTCCTATGTCTCCCCGCCTCTCTATGTCTCTCCCTAGGTCTCCCCCGCCTCTCCTATGACTCCCCCTGCCTCTCCTATGTCTCCCTGCCTCTCCTATGTCTCCCCTGCCTCTCCTATGTGTCCCCTGCCTCTCCTATGTGTCCCCTGCCTCTCCTATGTGTCCCCTGCCTCTCCTATGTCTCCCCCGCCTCTCCTATGTCTCCCCTGCCTCTCCTATGTCTCTCCCTAGGTCTCCCCTGCCTCTCCTATGTCTCCCCTGCCTCTCCTATGTGTCCCCTGCCTCTCCTATGTGTCCCCTGCCTCTCCTATGTGTCCCCTGCCTCTCCTATGTCTCCCCGCCTCTCCTATGTCTCCCCTGCCTCTCCTATGTCTCTCCCTAGGTCTCCCCTGCCTCTCCTAGGTCTCCCCTGCCTCTACTATGTCACCCCCTGCCTCTCCTATGTCTCCCCTGCCTCTCCTATGTCTCCCCCTGCCTCTCCTTTGTCTCCCGTGCCTCTCTATGTCTCCCCTGCCTCTCCTATGTCTCCCTGCCTCTCCTATGTGTCCCCTGCCTCTCCTATGTCTCCCCTGCCTCTCCTAGGTCTCCCCCTGCCTCTACTATGTCACCCCTGCCTCACCTATGTCTCCCCTGCCTCTTCTATGTCTCCCCCCGCCTCTCCTATGTCACCCCCTGCCTCACCTATGTCTCCCCCTGCCTCTCCTATGTCTCCCCCTGCCTCTCCTTTGTCTCCCCTGCCTCTCCTATGTGTCCCCTGCCTCTCCTATGTCTCCCCTGCCTCTCCTATGTCTCCCCCGCCTCTCCTATGTCTCTCCCTAGGTCTCCCCCGCCTCCTATGACTCCCCCTGCCTCCCCCTGCCTCTCCTTTGTCTCCCCTGCCTCTCCTATGTGTCTCCTGCCTCTCCTATGTCTCCCCCTGCCTCTCCTATGTCTCCCCCGCCTCTCCTATGTCTCTCCCTAGGTCTCCCCTGCCTCTCCTATGTCTCCCCTGCCTCTCCTATGTCTCCCCCGCCTCTCCTATGTCTCCCCCGCCTCTCCTATGTCTCTCCCTAGGTCTCCCCCGCCTCTCCTATGACTCCCCCTGCCTCTCCTATGTCTCCCCTGCCTCTCCTATGTCTCCCCTGCCTCTCCTATGTGTCCCCTGCCTCTCCTATGTGTCCCCTGCCTCTCCTATGTGTCCCCTGCCTCTCCTATGTCTCCCCCGCCTCTCCTATGTCTCCCCTGCCTCTTCTATGTCTCTCCCTAGGTCTCCCCTGCCTCTCCTATGTCTCCCCTGCCTCTCCTAGGTCTCCCCCTGCCTCTACTATGTCACCCCCTGCCTCTCCTATGTCTCCCCCTGCCTCTCCTATGTCTCCCCTGCCTCTCCTTTGTCTCCCGTGCCTCTCCTATGTCTCCCCTGCCTCTCCTATGTCTCCCCTGCCTCTCCTATGTGTCCCCTGCCTCTCCTATGTCTCCCCTGCCTCTCCTAGGTCTCCCCCTGCCTCTACTATGTCACCCCCTGCCTCACCTATGTCTCCCCTGCCTCTTCTATGTCTCCCCCGCCTCTCCTATGTCACCCCCTGCCTCACCTATGTCTCCCCTGCCTCTCCTTTGTCTCCCCTGCCTCTCCTATGTCTCCCCCTGCCTCTCCTTTGTCTCCCCTGCCTCTCCTATGTGTCCCCTGCCTCTCCTATGTCTCCCCTGCCTCTCCTATGTCTCCCCGCCTCTCCTATGTCTCTCCCTAGGTCTCCCCCGCCTCTCCTATGACTCCCCCCTGCCTCCCCCTGCCTCTCCTTTGTCTCCCCTGCCTCTCCTATGTGTCCCCTGCCTCTCCTATGTCTCCCTGCCTCTCCTATGTCTCCCCCTGCCTCTCCTAGGTCTCTCCCTAGTTCTCCCCTGCCTCTCCTATGTCTCCCCTGCCTGTCCTATGTCTCCCCCCTCTCTTATGTCTCTCCTAGGTCTCCCCCGCCTCTCCTATGACTCCCCCTGCCTCTCCTATGTCTCCCCTGCCTCTCCTATGTCTCCCCTGCCTCTCCTATGTGTCCCCTGCCTCTCCTATGTGTCCCCTGCCTCTCCTATGTGTCCCCTGCCTCTCCTATGTGTCCTCTGCCTCTCCTATGTCTCCCCCGCCTCTCCTATGTCTCCCCTGCCTCTCCTATGTCTCTCCCTAGGTCTCCCCTGCCTCTCCTGTCTCCCCTGCCTCTCCTAGGTCTCCCCCTGCCTCTACTATGTCACCCCCTGCCTCTCCTATGTCTCCCCCTGCCTCTCCTATGTCTCCCCTGCCTCTCCTTTGTCTCCCGTGCCTCTCCTATGTCTCCCCTGCCTCTCCTATGTCTCAAATGCCAGATTTGTGTTGTTTTTTATTTGATCAAGTTGATCAATTAAGAGCCCGTGCGTAAATCTAAGTAACATAATAAAACAATCCCCCTTTAAAATCTGTCAGTTTAAGCTAGAGATATCTTTGTCACATCCTGACCATAGAAAGCCTGTATTTTCTATGTTCGAGTAGGTCAGGGCGTGACTTGGGGTTTAGTCTAGTTTATTATTTCTATGTGGAGTTCTAGGTTTGATTTTCTATGTTGGTGTTTGTGTATGATTCCCAACTAGAGGCAGCTGGTAATCGTTGTCTCTAATTGGGGATCATACTTAAATTGTATTTTTCCACCTGTGGGTTATGGGATGTTGTTTATGTTTAGTTGCCTGTTCGCACTGCATTGTCGTCACGTTTCGTTTATTCTTTATTGTTTTGTTTTTTCTAAGTTTCACTGTCTAATAAATATGTGGAACTCTACGTACGCGGCGCTTTGGTCCGTTAATTCATTAGACGAACGTGATTAGTCTCAATCCAACGCTTCCGCGTCTGCGGTGGAAGGTGGCCGAGCTTCAGCGATGTTTGTCAGACCAAGAAACGTGCTGAAAATCTGTCTAGTCATGACAACGTCTGTAGCGTCCAAACAGTTTGGCCTGCACACGATGGTGTGTTGCTCTACAACCCCCATTGTAGAATAATAGTGAAGACATCAAAACTATGAAATAACTCATTTTGAATCGTGTAGTAACCAAAAAGCTGTTAAACAAATGTTGTATTTGAGATTATTCAAAGTAGCCACCATTTGCCTTGATGACATCTTTGCACACTCTTGGCATTCTCTCAACCAGCTTCATGAGGTAGTCACCTGGAATGCATTTCAATTAGCAGGTGTGCCTTGTTAAAAGTTAATTTGTGGAATTTCTTTCCTTCTTAAGGTGTTTTAGCCAATCAGTTGTGTTGTGACAAGGTAACCCTATTTGGTAAAAGAACCCGTCCATATTAATGCAAGAACAGCTCAAATAAGCAAAGACAAACGACAGTCCATCATTACTTTAAGACATGAAGGTCAGTCAATCCGTAAAATGTCAGGAACTTTGAAAGTTTCTTCAGTCGCAAAAACCATCAAGCGCAATGATGAAACTAGCTCTCATTAGGACCACCACAGGAAAGGAAGACCCAGAGTAACCTCTGCTGCAGAGGATAAGTTCATTAGAGTTAACTGCTCCTCAGGTTGCAGCCCAAATAAATGCTTCACAGAGTTCAAGTACCAGACATATCTCAACATCAACTGTTCAGAGGAGACTGCGTGAATCAGGCCTTCATGGTCGAATTGATGCAAAGAAACCACTACTAAAGGACACCAATAAGAAGAATAGACTTGCTTGGGCCAAGAAACATGAGCAATGGACATTAGACCTGTGGAAATCTGTCTTTTGGTCTGATGAGTCCAAATTTAAGATTTTTGGTTCCAACTGCCACGTCTTTGTGAGACGCAGAAGGAGAGTGATGGAATGCTGCATCAGATGACCTGGCCCCGACAATCACTCAACCTCAACCCAATTGAGATGGTTTGGGATGAGTTAGACCGCAGAGTGAAGGAATGGCAGCCAACAAGTCCTCAGAATATGTGGGAACTCCTTCAAGACTGTTGGAAAAGCATTCCAGGTTATGCTGGTTGAGAGAATGCCAATAGTGTGCAAATCTGTCATCAAGGAAAAGGGTGGCTACTTTGAAGAATCTCAAATATGAAATACATTTTGATTTGTTTAACATTTTTTTGGTGTCATCTTTTTGATGTCATCACAATTATTCAACAATGTAGAAAATAATGTTTCGTTCCAGCATATTCAAATTGATTAAATGGTTTTTTTCCCTCATCAATCTACACACAATACTCCATAAACACAAAAGCAAAAACGGGTTTTTAGACATGTTTGCATTCTTTTATTTATTAATAACTGAAATATTACATTTACATAAGTATTCAGACCCATTACTCAGTACTTTGTTGAAGCACCTTTGGCAGCGATTACAGCCTCGTCTTCTTGGGTATGACGCTACAAGCTTGGCACACCTGTGTTTGGGGAGTTTCGTCCTTTCTTCTCTGCAGATCCTCTCAAGCTCTTTCAGGTTGGATGGGGAGCGTTGAGTTATCGCTCCTTTAGCCATCGGGACAGCCTCAATTTGTCGAGGCATGGACTCTACAAGGTGTCGAAAGCGTTCCACAGGGATGCTGGCCCATGTTGACTCCAATGCTTCCCACAGTTGTGTCAAATTTGGCTGGATGTCCTTTATTGATACACCCGGGAAACAGTTGTGTGTGAAAAACCCAGCAGCATTGCAGTTCTTGACGCAAACCAGTGCGCCTGGCACCTACAACCATACCCTGTTCAAAGGCACTTACATTTTTTTGTAGCCCATTCACGCTCTGAATGGCACACACACACAATCCATGTCTCAATTGTCTCAAAGCTTAAACATCCTTCTTTAACCTGTTTCCTCCCCTACACTGATTGACATGGAATTAACAAGTGACATCAATAAGGGATCATAGCTTTCACCTGGAATCACCTGGTCAGTCTATGTCATGGAAAGAGCAGGTGTTCTTAATGTTTTGTTATACTCAGTGTACATGCTCCAGTGTGACTGGAGCCCGCAGCAGCACAGCTCTAGGGTCTGGACCCCCCCTGCAGCTCTTTTTTCCTGGTCTTCCACACTGTCAGTAGCCCTTTCTTGCAGTCAAATGACTGAGTGGCCTTATGGGTGGAATGTTATTCATATTTTTTATTGGTTAACCTTTAAATGTCTAAGCTGTGGGATCAGTCTTGTCCTTGGCTGTGTGTTTAGGGTTGTTGGAAGGTGAACCTTCACCCCGGTCAGAGGACCTGAGCACTCCAGAGCATCAAGGAAGTCTCTGTACTTTGCTTCGTTCATCTTTCCCTCGATCCTGACTAGTCTCCCAGTCCCTGACACTGAACAACATCCCCACAGCATGATGCTGCCACCATCATGCTTTAACTTAGGGATGGTGCCAGGTTTCCTCCAGGCGTGATGCTTGACATTCAGGCCAAAGAGTTCAATCTTGGTTTCATCAGACCAGAGAATCTTGTTTATCATGGTCTGAGAGTCCTTTAGGTGCCTTTTGGCAAACTCTCAGCGGGCTGTCGTGCATTTTACTGAGGAGTGGCTTCTGTCTGGCCACTCTATCATAAAGGCCTGATTGGTGGAGTGCTGCAGAGATGTTTTGGTACCCTTCCCCAAATGTGTACCTCGACAGAATCCTGTCTCGAAGCTCTACGGACAATTCCTTCGACCTCATGGTTTAGTTTTTGCTCTGACATGCACTGTCAACTGTGGGACCTTTATATAGACAGGTGTGTGCCTTTCCAAATCATGTCCATGTCCAATGAAGTTGTAGAAACATCTCAAGGATGATCAATGGAAACAGAATGCACCTGAGCTCAATTTCGAGCCTCATACCAAAGGGTCTGAATACTATTATGTAAATAAGGTATTTCTGTTTTATATTTAATACACTTGCAAACATTTCTGAACTTATTTGGGCTTTGTTGTTATGGGGTATTGTGTGTAGATTGATGAGAAAAAACACGTATTTAATCAATTTTGGAATAAAAATGTAATTTAACAAAATGTGGAAAAAGTCAAGGGGCCTGAATACTTTCTGAATGCACTGTATATATACAAAAATGTCTCTCTCTCTCTGACCTGCCCTCCTCCTTTCTCCCAAGTGGTCGCAATGGGAAGATACGCGTCCTCTCCTTCAAGACGGGACTGGTGAGCCTGTGCAATGCGGATGTTCAGGAGAAGTATAAATGTAAGTATGAGTCCCGTTCATGTAGACACCACAGCCCTGCAGCCCCCTAACAAAGGAATAAAAGAAAAAACCAGCCCGATTGCAAGCATTACATGAAGACAACCACTTAGGCTAATGAAGGGAATTACTCGCTCTCCTGCGCTCTGTCTCTCTGTCCCTCTCTCTGTCTCTCTCTCTCTCTCTCTCTCTCTCTCTCTCTCTCTCTCTCTGTCCCTCTCTGTCTCTCTCTCTCTCTCTCTCTGTCTCTCTGTCTCTCTCTCTCTCTCTCTCTCTCTCTCTCTCTCTCTCTCTCTCTCTCTGTCCCTCTCTCTCTCTCAATTCAATTCAATTCATTTCAAGGGCTTTATTGGCATGGGAAACATGTGTTAACATTGCCAAAGCAAGTGAGGTAGACAACATACAAAGTGAATATATAAAGTGAAAAACAACAAAAATTAACAGTAAACATTACACATACAGAAGTTTCAAAACAGTAAAGACATTACAAATGTCATATTATATATATATACAATGTACAAATAGTTAAAGGACACAAGATAAAATGAATAAGCATAAATATGGGTTGTATTTACAATGGTGTTTGTTCTTCACTGGTTGCCCTTTTCTCGTGGCAACAAATCTTGCTGCTGTGATGGCACACTGTGGAATTTCACCCAAAAGATATGGGAGTTTTTCAAAATTGGATTTGTTTTCGAATTCTTTGTGGATCTGTGTAATCTGGGGAAATATGTCTCTCTAATATGGTCATACATTGGGCAGGAGGTTAGGAAGTGCAGCTCAGTTTCCACCTCATTTTGTGGGCAGTGAGCACATAGCCTGTCTTCTCTTGAGAGCCATGTCTGCCTACGGCGGCCTTTCTCAATAGCAAGGCTATGCTCACTGAGTCTGTACATAGTCAAAGCTTTCCTTAATTTTGGGTCAGTCACAGTGGTCAGGTATTCTGCCGCTGTGTACTCTCTGTGTAGGGCCAAATAGCATTCTAGTTTGCTCTGTTTTTTTGTTAATTCTTTCCAATGTGTTAAGTAATTATCTTTTTTTTTTTTTTTTTTTCATGATTTGGTTGGGTCTAATTGTGCTGTTGTCCTGGGGCTCTGTAGGGTGTGTTTGTGTTTGTGAACAGAGCCCCAGGACCAGCTTGCTTAGGGGACTCTTCTCCAGGTTCATCTCTCTGTAGGTGATGGCTTTGTTATGGAAGGTTTGTGAATCGCTTCCTTTTAGGTGGTTGTAGAATTTAACGGCTCTTTTCTGGATTTTGATAATTAGTGGGTATCGGCCTAATTCTGCTCTGCATGCATTATTTGGTGTTTTACGTTGTACACGGAGGATATTTTTGCAGAATTCTGCGTGCAGAGTCTCAATTTGGTGTTTGTCCCATTTTGTGAAGTCTTGGTTGGTGAGCGGACCCCAACCTCTCTCTCTCTCTCTGTCTCTCTCTCTCAATTCAATCCAATTCAAGGGCTTTATTGGCATGGGAAACATACATTGCCAAAGCAAGTGAAGTAGATAATAAACAAAAGCGAAATAAACAATCAAAATTAACAGTAAACATTACACTCACAGAATTTCCAAAAGAATAAAGACATTTCAAATGTCATAGGATGTCTATATACAAATCAAATCAAACTGTATTTGTCACCGCGCCGAATACACTGCGCCAAATACACTGCGCCAAATACAACAAGTGTAGGCCTTACCATGAAATTTTTACTTACAAGCCCTTAACCAACAGTGCAGTTCAAGAAGAGTTAAGAAAATATTTACCAAATAAACTCAAGTAAAAAATTATAAAAAGTAACACAATAACATAGCAATAACGAGGCTATATACAGGGGGTACCTGTAGGTGGGGGTGAAGTGACAATGCATAGATAATAAACAGTGAGTAGCAGCAGTGTACAAAACAAATGGGGTGGGGGGTCAATGTAATAGTCCGGTGGCCATTCGATTCATTGTTCAGCAGCCTTATGGTATGGCTTGGGGGTAGAAGCTGTTAAGGAGCCTTTTGGTCCTAGATATGGCGCTCCGGTACTGCTTGCCGTGCGGTAGCGGAGAAAACAGTCTGATTGGGTGACTGGAGTCTCTTGACAGTTTTATGGACTTTCCTCTGACACCGCCTATTATATAGGTCCTGGATTGCAGGAAGCTTGGCCCCAGTGATGTACTGGGCCATACGCACTACCCTCTGTAGCGCCTTACGGTCAGATGCCGAGCAGTTGCCGTACCAGGCGGTGATGCAACTGGTCAGGATGCTCTCGATGGTGCAGCTGTAGAACTTTTTGAGGATCTGGGGAACCATGCCAAATCTTTTCAGTCTCCTAATGGGGAAAAGGTTTTGTCGTGCCCTCTTCACAACTGTCTTGGAATGTTTGGACCATGATAGATCGTTGGTGATGTGGACAACAAGGAACTTGAAACTCTCGACCCGCTCCACTACAGCCCTGTTGATGTTAATGGGGGGCTGTTCGGCCCTCCTTTTCCTGTAGTCCACGATCATCTCCTTTGTCTTGCTCACATTGAGGGAGAGGTTGTTGTCCTCGCACCACACTGACAGTTCTCTGAGCTCCTCCCTATAGGCTGTCTCATCGTTGTCAGTGATCAGGCCTACCACTGTTGTGTCATAGGCAAACTTAATGATGGTGTTGGAGTCGTGTTTGGCTACCCAGTGTGGGTGAACAGGGAGTACAGGAGGGGACTAAGTACACACCCCTGAGGGGCCCCAGTGTTGAGGATCAGTGTGGCAGACGTGTTGGTGCCTACCCCAGGAAGTCCAGGATCCAGTTGCGGAGGGAGGTGTTTAGTCCCAGAGTCCTTAGCTTAGTGATGAGCTTCGTGGGCACTATGGTGTTGAACGCTGAGCTGAGTCAATGAACAGCATTCTCACATAGGTGTTATTTTTGTCCAGGTGGGAAAGACCATGTGTGGAGTGCGATTGAGATTGCGTCGTCTGTGGATCTGTTGGGGCGTAATGCGAATTGGATTGGGTCTAGGGTATCCGGGAGGGTGCTGTTGATGTGAGCCATGACCAGCTTTCATAGCACTTCATGGCTAGCGACGTGAGTGCTACGTGGCGGTAATCATTTAGGCGGGTAACCTTTGCTTCCTTGGGCACAGGGACTATGGTGGTCTGCTTGAAAAATGTACAGTTGAAGTCGGAAGTTAGCATACAGCTTAGCCAAATACATTTAAACTCAGTTTTCACAATTCCTGACATTTAATCCTAGTAAAAATTCCCTGATTTATGTCAGTTAGGATCACCAGAATAATTGTCAGAATAATTGTAGAGAGAATGATTTATTTCAGCTTTTATTTCTTTCATCACATTCCCAGTGGATCAGAAGTTTACATACACTCAATTAGTATTAAGTAGCATTGCCTTTAAATTGTTTAACTTGGGTCAAACATTTCGGGTAGCCTTCCACAAGCCTCACACAATAAGTTGGGTGAATTTTGTCCCATTCCTCCTGACAGAGCTGGTGTAACTGAGTCAGGTTTGTAGGCCTCCTTGCCCTCACACGCTTTTTCAATTCTGCCCACACATTTTCTATAGAATTGAGGTCAGGGCTTTGTGATGGCCACTCCAATACCTTGACTTTGTTGTCCTTAAGCCATTTTGCCACAACTTTGGAAGTATGCTGGGGGTCATTGTCCATTTGGAAGACCCATTTGCGACCAAGCTTTAACTTCCTGACTGATGTCTTGAGATGTTGCTTCAATTTATCCACGTAATTTTCTCCCTCATGATGCCATCTATTTTGTGAAGTGCTCCAAGTCCCTCCTGCAGCAAAGCACCCCCACAAAATGATGCTGCCACTCCCGTGCTTCACGGTTGGGATGGTGTGCTTCGGCTTGCAAGCCTCCCCATTTTTACTCCAAACATAACAATGGTCATTATGCCAAAACAGTTCTATTTTTGTTTATTCAGACCAGAGGACATTTCTCCAAAAAGTACGATCTTTGTCCCCATGTGCAGTTGCAAACCGTTGTCTGACTTTTTTATAGTGGTTTTGGAGCAGTGGCTTCATCCTTGCTGAGCAGCCTAATTCGTTTCTGCATGCATTATTTGGTGTTTTATGTTGTACACAGAGAATATTTTTGCTGAATTTTGCATGCAGTCTCAATTTGGTGTTTGTCCCATTTTGTGAATTCTTGGTTGGTCAGCAGACCCCAGACCTCACATCCATAAAGGGCAGTGGGTTCTATAACTGATTCAAGTATTTTTAGCCAGATCCTAATTGGTGTGTCAAATTTTATGTTCCTTTTGATGGCATAGAAGGCCCTTCTTGCCTTGTATCTCAGCTTGTTCACAGCTTTGTGGAGTTACCTGTTGCGCTAATGTTTAGGCCGAGGTATGTATATTTTTTTTGTGTACTCTAGGGCAACGGTGTAGATGGAATTTGTATTTGTGGTCCTGGCAACTGGACCTTTTTTGGAACACCATTATTTTTGTCTTACTGAGATTTACTGTCAGGGCCCAGGTCTGACAGAATCTGTGCAGAAGATCTAGGTTCTGCTGTAGGCCCTCCTTGGTTGGTGACAGAAGCACCAGATCATCAGCAAACAGTAGACATTTGACTTTAGATTCTAGTAGGGTGAGGCCCGGTGCGGCAGACTGTTCTAGTGCCCCAATTCGTTGATATACATGTTAAAGAGGGTGTGGCTTAAACTGCATCCCTGTCTCACCCCATGGGCCTTTGGAAATAAATGTTTTTTCCCAATTTTAACCACGCACTTGTTGTTTGTGTACATGGATTTTATTATGTTTTATGGTTTTCCCCCAATACCACTTTCCATCAGTTTGTATAGCAGACCCTCATGCCAAATTGAGTCAACAGCTTTTTTGAAATCAACAAAGCATGAGAGGACTTTGCTTTGTTTTTTTTTTGTCAATTAGGGTGTGCAGGGTGAATACGTGGTCTGTCGTATGGCAATTTGGTAAAAAGCCAATTTGACATTTGCTCAGTACATTGTTTTCACTGAGGAAATGTACGAGTCTCTCTCCAAAGTACATATGACTTTTAAGCAGAGAGAAGACACTCTCTCACCACACTCAGCTCTCTCTGGCCCCCCTGGCTTCCCTTTCTGATGTTCAATTATGCTCTAATATTTCACTGGTGCTCAGCTCAGGGGAAGTGTAAACATTTTACAGCTTCATTTTATGACACAGCCTTTTAAATATGTGAAGAAGGGGGGAGAGGAGAGAGAATGAGGGGTGTCATCCATATTGTGAGACCTGGAACAGAAAGTCACGGGATACAAGATTTTAGACAGCCCCAGCAGGTCAGGCCAGGCCCACTGTCGGCTGACACACCATCTGTGACTGCTCGAAAAAATTGAATGACAGATTTTGAGTGTTTTTTTAATGGCCCGACAAAGCAGGAACGGCATGCCACTGGAGGCTTGTGAGGGGGGGCAGTGATGTCAGCCATGCCAGTTTGTCCCAGTGATTGATCACACATTTTGTCTCCTCAGCTCAGAGGAGAGATGATCCCTGATTATGCTAGTAAACAAGGGGCACATCTGGTGAATGAGTGAACGTGGCAGCATAGCAGTATGGCAGACATACTGTGTGTGTATGTATGAGTGTGTGTGCCAGGGCATTACTAGGGTAGAGAGGCTGACAACTTGTGTGTGTGACATTATCAGACTACTGTTTAACATGCAGGTGTCAGTGTCTTCTACTCCCCCCTGAGTCATGTGCAGGGGAGAGGCAGGCAGGCAGGGGCTGGTGCTATTTATAATGGCACTTCACACAGCTGTCAGTATCCATCTCCTCAGTGACATGCAGAGTCACGACTCGCAGACGAAGGCCCCTTTCAGAGCCTGACGAGGCAGCCAGTGCTAATGCAGCTCTTTGTCTACAATTAGATCAGCACGGTTGCCTCTTCTCTCTCTCTCTCTCTCTCTCTCTCTCTCTCTCTCTCTCTCTCTCTCTCTCTCTGTCTCTCTCTCTCTCTTCCTCTACTGTCTCTCTCTGTCTCTCTCTCTTCCTCTACTGTACCTCTCTCTTTCTCTCTCTCTCTCTCTTTCTCCCCCCCCCAACATACCTAGATACAGGCAGAGGGAAATATCGCCCACACACAGAGAAATACAGAGATGTGGGTACATACAGTGCATTCGTAAAGTATTCAGACCCCTGGACTTTTTCAACATTTTGTCAATCTACACACAATATCCCAAACTTTTTTTATTTTTGCACATTAAAAAAAACTGGCAGCGATTACATCCTCGAGTCTTCTTGGATATTACACTGCAAGCTTGGCACACCTGTATTTGGGGAGTTTCTCCCATTCTTCTCTGCAGATCCTCTCAAGCTCTTTCAGGTTGGATGGGGAGCGTCTCTGCACAGCTATTTTCAGGTCTTTCCACAGATGTTCGATTGGGTTCAAGTCCGGACTTTGGCTGGGCCACTCAAGGACATTCAGAGACTTGTCCCGAAGCCACTACTACGTTGTCTTGGCTGTGTGCTTAGTGTCATTGTCCTGTTGGAAGGTGAACCTTCACCCCGGTCAGAGGACCTGAGCGCTCCGGAGCATCAAGGAACTCTCTGTACTTTGCTTCGTTCATCTTTCCCTCGATCCTGACTAGTCTCCCAGTCCCTGACACTGAACAACATCCCCACAGCATGATGCTGCCACCATCATGCTTTAACTTAGGGATGGTGCCAGGATGCTTGACATTCAGGCCAAAGAGTTCAATCTTGGTTTCATCAGACCAGAGAATCTTGTTTCTCATGGTCTGAGTGTCCTTAAGGTGCCTTTTGGCAAACTCCGAGCAGGCTGTCACGTGCCTTTTATTGAGGAGTGGCTACGGTCTGGCCACTCTACCATAAAGGCTTGATTGGTGGAGTGCTGCAGAGATGGTTGTCCTTCTGGAAAGTTCTCTGGAGCTCTGTCCGAGTGATATTGAAAAAGTCAAGGGGTATGAATACTTTTCAAATGTACTGTATGTATAGGTGTGAATAGTAGTATTATAAACTGGGGGTTTAAGCACTGAATGCTGATTGGCTGACTGCCGTGGTATATCAGACCATATACCATGGGTATGACTAATTACATTTTGTAACTAGTTTATAATACCAATGAAGCACCTCAGGGGTTTGTGGTATATGGCCAATATACCATGGCTAAGGTCTTTATCCAGGCACTCCGCGTTGTGTTGTGCACAAGAACAGCCCTTAGCCGTGGTATATTGGCCATATATCACCCCCTCCTCGTGCCTTATTGCTTAAATATACTCTCGTTCACAGAAGCAGACATATTGTATACACACACAGGCTCAGATACTACACATTACACACAGGCTTAGATACAACACATTACACACAGGCTTAGATACTACACATTACACACAGGCTTCAATACTACACATTACACACAGGCTTAGATACTACACATTACACATGGGTGAACATAGTGTCTCTCTCACACACACACATACACACACACACACACATATTTTATTAACCCTGTATGTTTTGTCAGACCTGTTCAGGCAGGTGTCTGGTCCAGGGGGTCTGACAGACCAGCGTTACCTCACTATGCTGCTCTATGAAGCCATCCAGATCCCGCGACAGCTGGGAGAGGTGGCCGCCTTCGGTGGGAGCAATGTGGAGCCCAGTGTACGCAGCTGCTTCCGTATGGTGAGATCACCCATACACACACACAGACACACACAGATGCGCGCAGGCCGCAAACACATACACACACGCACACACGCAATTTCTCAAGCAAGAATTTTGCTAGGACTGTCTGGGAGTGGTCTGAGTGAGCTGTTTTTGGCAGAGAGGTTTTAAATTCTCTTTTTTTATGGTGATGTCATCAGGCAGGCCAAAACTCCATCCCACCAAAACAGGCAAAACAGAAATATCAGGCAGTCTTTTCAAACAGATCTTAAAAAGGCATTATCATAATTTTCACAATTTCACAGTGTTTTGGGCTCCTGAGTGGCGCAGCGGTCTAAGACCATGTATCCCAGTGCTAGATGTGTCACTACAGACCCTGGTACGATTCCAGGCTGTATCACAACCGGTCGTGATTGGGAGTCCCTTTTGAGGGGCACATTTGGCCCAGCGTCGTCTGGGTGGGGTTTGGCCGCGGTAGGGTTTGGCCGCGGTTGGCCTTCATTGTAAATTCAAATTTATTCTTAACTGACTTTCCACAGTATATATGGAAATATATATAAAACACAGTCAAGTCTAGTTTTTGACGCCACTTGGCCTTTAAGCATCATAAATGTTGGGGTCATTGATCGTAGGTGTTACTGATAAAAATGGTTTATTCTGAGTGAAATCCTGTGTGAACCAATGTGGTCTGTGGAAAATGATTTACATTTTTTTTGTGAAACCAATCTGGTTTAACATACTGTTGTTGGAACCATATGGAATCTATGGGCATAACATCATTTCAAAGTGTTGCAGATGGAGACATGGAAGAACTGAGGGCATTGTCATTTCCACTCTCATACATGGGGGGGGATCAGCTTTTTTGAAATCCCGCCTCATGGCATTTAGCTCAGTAGGGAAATGCATTTTTAAAGCAGTCCCTTTAATGGTAGAGTTGGGACGAGTAGGTAGTAGGTTTTTGGGCGGTGGCTTTTTAAAACCTTTATAAAAAATATTAAAAATCTTCACTTTTTTACAGCCGGCCCGTAATGAAATGTCGCTCGATTCCCGTCCATGTTCCTGATATCAGCCACATGGGGTTAAAACCCTGTCTGTCAACTCTATTTGCTCCTGATATCAGCCACAGGGGGTTAAAACCCTGTCTGTCAACTCTATTTGCTCCTGATATCAGCCACAGGGGGTTAAAACCCTGTCTGTCAACTCTATTTGCTCCTGATATCAGCCACAGGGGGTTAAAACCCTGTCTGTCAACTCTTTTTTGCTCCTGATATCAGCCACAGGGGATTAAAACCCTGTCTGTCAACTCTATTTGCTCCTGATATCAGCCACAGGGGGTTAAAACCCTGTCGGTCAACTCTATTTGCTCCTGATATCAGCCACAGGGGATTAAAACCCTGTCTGTCAACTCTATTTGCTCCTGATATCAGCCACAGGGGGTTAAAACCCTGTCTGTCAACTCTATTTGCTCCTGATATCAGCCACAGGGAATTAAAACCCTGTCTGTCAACTCTATTTGCTCCTGATATCAGCCACAGGGGGTTAAAACCCTGTCTGTCAACTCTATTTGCTCCTGATATCAGCCACAGGGGATTAAAACCCTGTCTGTCAACTCTATTTGCTCCTGATATCAGCCACAGGGGGTTAAAACCCTGTCTGTCAACTCTATTTGCTCCTGATATCAGCCACAGGGGATTAAAACCCTGTCTGTCAACTCTATTTGCTCCTGATATCAGCCACAGGGGGTTAAAACCCTGTATGTCAACTCTATTTGCTCCTGATATCAGCCACAGGGGGTTAAAACCCTGTCTGTCAACTCTATTTGCTCCTGATATCAGCCACAGGGGGTTAAACCCCTGTCTGTCAACTCTATTTGCTCCTGATATCAGCCACAGGGGATTAAAACCCTGTCTGTCAACTCTATTTGCTCCTGATATCAGCCACAGGGGGTTAAAACCCTGTCTGTCAACTCTATTTGCTCCTGATATCAGCCACAGGGAATTAAAACCCTGTCTGTCAACTCTATTTGCTCCTGATATCAGCCACAGGGGGTTAAAACCCTGTCTGTCAACTCTATTTGCTGTATGTCATGTCTTTTATGAGCAGATTTTATTATCAGTGTAGTTCCAATCAGAAGTGCCCAGATAAACAATTTATCACGTTGGCATGGCAGTGAAGTCAAAGTGAGGGGATGACACGCGCTAGCACGTTCTGTGGGTCTAGGGTGTAGTTTGTAGGGTGTAGCGTAGAGGTGTAGTGGAGTCATTCATGACAGAGGGGCAGATGGGTTGGGCTCTACATAGAGGATGGCAGGATCTGAGGGAGTTACACTATAGTAGACATTCTGTGCTGTGGCCCTCCGTGGTCTGTATGTATAGAGACCAGTCTGTTGTACTCTATAAGGCCATGGAGAGTGTGTGTTTTGGTTGTTGTTGCTTGGTGTAGTCAGTGGGTCCAGTTCTACTAGTTATTGATACTGTAGACAGTCAGTGGGTCCAGTTCTACTAGTTATTGATACTGTAGACAGTCAGTGGGTCCAGTTCTACTAGTTATTGATACTGTAGACAGTCAGTGGGTCCAGTTCTACTAGTTATTGATACTGTAGACAGTCAGTGGGTCCAGTTCTACTAGTTATTGATACTGTAGACAGTCAGTGGGTCCAGTTCTACTAGTTATTGATACTGTAGACAGTCAGTGGGTCCAGTTCTACTAGTTATTGATAATGTAGACAGTCAGTGGGTCCAGTTCTACTAGTTATTGATACTGTAGACAGTCAGTGGGTCCAGTTCTACTAGTTATTGATACTGTAGACAGTCAGTGGGTCCAGTTCTACTAGTTATTCTACTAATTAGCCGAGGAGCCTTGTTCCCCTAGAGACCTCACTCCATAACACGTACACACACATACGTTAATTACCCTGCTTTGGCATAGTCGAGACGAGGCTCCAGGGAAATCAACCTTTTAATGCATCTCTGATGCACACTTAATGAGAATTTAGCACATTATGGATTTTCTGCGCTTGGCGAGGCTGTCCTTTATTCACCTGACTTCCTGTTATCCCATTTATCTGCTGTCTCTCTAACACAGGAATTGCTTTGGAACGTTAGAACATTAACAGGTACTCACGGCCCTCACGCAAGTCACCCCTCTCTCTGGCCGCTATCAACCTCCTGTTTATGTATTTGTGCTTTTAACAGAGTTCTTCCAGGGGAACTGTAATGGAATATGTAATTACCTAGTAATACGTGCCCTATGGAACTGCAGGTAGTTTGATGAAGTGGTACTGTTTGGTAAATTGTTCTGCATAACTGTAATGGATAGTAGCATTTTACAGACAATCAAGCAGGAGACAAGTACAAGATACTCAGGTAAAATGTTTCCTATGTTCTTCCTCCTATAGGCCCCAGGGAAGCCAGCCATCGAGGTATCTCATTTCCTGGAGTGGATGAGCCTGGAGCCCCAGTCTGTAGTGTGGCTGGCTGTTCTACAGCGTGTGGCAGTGGCCGAGTCCGCCAAGCACCAGGCCAAGTGTTACATCTGTAAACAGTGCCCCATCAAGGGATTCAGGCAGGTCTATTGTACCTCTATCAGAGATGAGGACAGGTGGATGTGTGACACACACACACACACATACACACACACACACGCACACACAGGATAGAGCAATTCATGTGGCTTCTCTAATGTTACTGACTGTGATATGATCGTCCATTCTACCGATCTGTTCTGACAGGTACCGCAGTCTGAAACAATTCAACGTGGACATCTGCCAGACGTGCTTCCTCACGGGACGCACCACCAAGGGAAAGAAGCAGCTCCAATATCCCATCATGGAGTACTACACCCCAGTAAGAAAGAGTACTACACCCCAGTAAGAAAGAGTACTACACCCCAGTAAGAAAGAGTACTACATCCCAGTAAGAAAGAGTACTACACCCCAGTAAGAAAGAGTACTACACCCCAGTAAGAAAGAGTACTACACCCCAGTAAGAAAGAGTACTGCACCCCAGTAAGAAAGAGTACTGCACCCCAGTAAGAAAGAGTACTGCACCCCAGTAAGGAAGAGTACTACACCCCAGTATGGAAGAGTACTACACCCCAGTAAGAAAGAGTACTACACCCCAGTAAGAAAGAGTACTGCACCCCAGTAAGAAAGAGTACTGCACCCCAGTAAGGAAGAGTACTACACCCCGGTAAGAAAGAGTACTACACCCAGGCTGCCACCTGCATGTCACCCTATTAAAGGTCAAAAGTAGTGCACTATGTAGGGAATAGGGTGCCATTTCAGACACAGCCCGCACTATAACCTACACTTTTCTCTTAAAGAGGCCATCTGCAGTTTAAACAATAACAAAGTGGCCACCCCTCCACTGTTTCGGTCGACAGCTGAGGGTTGTGGCTGGAGATATGTAACCACTCTCAAATGCATAGACAGAGCTATGGATGCAAGAACTGACCGTCCGTGATATCAAAATGATAGTTTTATAACGACACACTGGTTTCCTTACCCTGTAAGTATTCAAGTCATGGGACCGATATTAGCATTTTTCACACATGTCCAAATCATACAAAAGTATCTCAAATTGCTTGTGAACCTCAACAAAGTCACTTATAGATGTTGTGAACAGGATGCGTGAAAAATGTTTGTATCGGTCCCATGTCTTGAATGGGATTTGTGCCACAAATGCTAGTACATTAGCATGTGGAAACAGTCCCAAGGGGACTGAACCAAATCATTGATTGCTGTCATACCTTGACTGCTTACAGGGTGAAGAAACCCATGTGTCATTTAGTCATTTGGGTGGACTATCTCTTTAACCATGTTTTGAGGCTATACATCGTTGGCATACAATGACATTGTTTACGAACAGTGAAGTAAGACATGTTTATAATGTGGGTTGTGATAGGGTTAATTTAACAGTCCAAAAATGGATATAGCATTTGTAGATTGCCCCTTTAAGAGAGTACACAAAGAGGAGGCCACAATAGCACACTACTTCAGCTCCAGTCAATGGAGGCTGGGAGATATGGCAGAGAGACATCCAAATAATTTCTCCCAGGGCAGTATGTCAACCAGGGGAAGGTTGAAGTGGAGCTGAGCTGGAGCTTTTCACCTGAGTTTTGACTCCTATACTGCTGGGTTGTATGATGGAGTGGATGTGGGTAGTCAGGTCCGAGGGAGACAGAGTACTGCATTAGCCGCAGGGCACCTATCACAAAGTTTAGTTCAACACAAGGTGCGTGTGAGTGCGGGGGTGCGCGTGTGTGTCTGTGTGTGCATGCGTGTGTGTGTGTGTGTCTGGGTGCATGTGTGCACAAGTGTGTGTGTGCGTCCCTGCGTGCACGCGTATGTGCAGTATGGAGAATTCTAAAGTGGTTCACTTTGTCTTCCTGTCCTCCCACTGCCCCTAACCTCCTCATCCCCCTCTCCTCCACCCCCTCATCCCTCATCCCACTCTCCTCTATCCCCCATCTGCCTCTCCTCTCCCCATCCCCATCCCCTTCTCCTCCATTCCCCCTCATCCCCCTGTCCTCTCCTCCATCCCCCTCTCCTCTCCTCCACCCCCTCATCCCCTTCTCCTCTCCTCCATCCCCTCTCTCCTCTTCTCTCCTCTCCTCCACCCCCTCATCCCCCTCTCCTCTCCTCCACCCCCTCTCCTCTCCTCCATCCCCCTCTCCTCTTCTCTCCTCTCCTCCATCCCCCTCTCCTCCACCCCCCCCCTCATCCCCTCTCTCCTCTTCTCCACCCCCACCCCTCATCCCCTTCTCCTCTCCTCCATCCCGGTCCCTTCATGTAAACCATGTGTCAGACCACCTCAGGAGAGAAGATGCGGGACTTTGCCAAGACGCTGAAGAACAAGTTCCGGTCGAAGCAGTACTTCAGTAAGCACCCTCAGCGGGGCTACCTGCCTGTCCAGTCGGTGCTGGAGGCCGAGAGCTCTGACACGTGAGTCATACCCCTATAGACACAGACGGCTAGATAGACTGGCACCGAGAAGACAGGAAAATAGCTTGTAAAAATAGCCATTGACTTTATTTGTTGAGAGGGAGATTGCTTGTGTATGAAGTGTTATATTAAAAGATGTTGAGGGGAGAGAAGACTTGGGACATGGAGGGTAGTTGGTTGTACATGATGTGGATTTAAGAAGTTTGTAAAAAGTATACACACAGTGTTGAATCAACACTGAATCAGGACTGAAGGGTTCAATCTGTGGAGAACCTTCCAGAAGGACAACCATCTCTGCAGCACTCCACCAATCAGGCCTTTATGGTAGAGTGCCCAGACAGAAGATTGAACTCTTTGGCCTGAATTCCAAGTGTCACGTCTGGAGGAAACCTGGCACCATCCCTATAGTGAAGCATGGTGGTGGCAGCATCATGCTGTGGGAAAGTTTTTCAGAGGCAGGGACTTGGAGACTAGTCAAGATTAAGGGAACGATGAACGGAGAAAAGTACAGAGAGGTCCTTGATGAAAACCTGATCCAGAGCGCTCAGGACCTTCCAACAGGACCAAGGTTCACCATCCAACAGGACAACGACCCTAAACACACAGCCAAGACAACGCAGGAGTGGCTTCAGGACAAGTCTCTGAATGTCCTTGAGTGGAGAATGTGTCTATGTGTGCATGTGTGTGTATGTGGACTTGAACCCGATCGAACATCTCTGGAGACACCTGAAAATAGCTGTGCAGCGACGCTCCCCATCTCACCTGACACAGCTTGAGGTGATCTGCAGAGAAGAATGGGAGAAACTCCCCAAACACAGGAGTACCAAGCTTGTACCATCATACCCAAGAAGACGCAACTGCCAAAGATACTTCAACAAAGTACTGATTAAAGGGTCTGAATACTTATGTAAATGTGATATTTCTGTTTTTTATTTTTAATACATTTGATTTTTCTTTGTTATTATTGGTGATTGTGTGTAGATTGATGAAGAAAAAAACAATATAATCAATTTTAGATGATTTGGTATTTGGTATTTTATTAGGATACCCATTGGCTGTTGTAAAAGCAGCAGCTAGTCAGCCTGGGGTCCACACAGAACATGAAACATAATACAGAACATCATTAGACAAGAACAGCTCAAGGACAGAACTACATGTATTTTTTTTAAAGGCACACACAGCCTACATATCAATGCATACACACAAACTGTCTACGTCAAATAGGGGACAGGCGTTGTGCTGCAAGGTGTTGCTTTATCTGGTTTTTGAAACCAGGTTTGCTGTTTATTTGAGAAATATGAGATGGAAGAATAAGGCTGTAACCTGACAAAATGTGGGGAAAAGTCAAGGGATCTGAATACTTTCTGAATGCACTGTACATGGGTCCACACTTTTCAGAGTTAAATTAACAGTTTGCTTAGTGTAAAGACTTATTTGCATATTGCAAGTTACTACCTATGACTCCGTTTGTTAGTGACGAAGACATGGTTGCATTAATTCATTTTCAGTCATGTGGTCTTCACCAAGTGCGATCTAAGCAAATAGGTTATCATTCAATTAGATTAAATAATTCAATTCTTTAAGACAATACAATACAGATTTCATAAGACCTTCTTTTGAGGGCTGAGTAATTTTACCTCAATACATTGGTTTGAAACTCCTGGTTTAAAGGCCACATCTGGCTTGCAAGTCACACACACACACACACCAACACACACACTAGGGAGTACCAGTAATATAGGTATTAATGATGTTTTTCTGTGTTTGACCAGGCCGTGCTCCTCTCCCAAGCTACCCCATGCAGACACACACAGCAGAATCGAGCACTTTGCTAGCAGGTAGGCTGTTATACACACACACACACACACACACACACACCAAAAATAATGACCCCCCCGCCTTACCTAACTCTGCTTACTCCAGATCTTCCCTCCTTCCTTTCTCCTGGCACTCCCCAGTTCTCTCTCCACAAGTTGATTGAGATATCCATCTTGGTCTGACCTTCGACCTGAGTGGAGACTGTTGTGCCTTGCGGGTATCCTCTCTCTCCCTTTCCTTCTTTCTTCGTTTCTTTCTTTCTCTCACTCTAGCTCTCGCTCATTCACTCACACACACTGAAAAGGGCATGAGCACCGTGCGTTTGGTCTGGGGTGAGCAGGGGTCTCCTGGTTGTGGATGCCCGGCGGCATGGTAGGGCAGTGTGGCACTCCGCTGGGTCCATTGGTCACCTGGAGGATGCGAAGGCGGATCAGCAGTCTGTCTGACAGGGTTACAGAGAGGGCACAGCCAGGGCATGGAAGAGGGGTCCCTCACCCACGGCAGGTCATGCCCACAGCAGAGCAGGACATAGATCACTGCAGAAAGAGAGAGAGCGAGAGAGAGACAGGACACAGATCACCTTCTTGTGTGTGTGTGTTGTATGTGAGAGTGCTCCTTACCTGAGGCAGCATTGCTCCACACCAAATCAAATCAAAAGCTAATCAAATCAAATGTATTTGTCACATACACATGGTTAGCAGATGTTAATGCGAGTGTAGCGAAATGCTTGTGCTTCTAGTTCCGACAATGCAGTAATAACCAACGATTAATCTAGCTAACAATTCCAAAACTACTACCGTATACACACAAGTGTAAAGGGATAAAGAATATGTACATAAAGATATATGAATGAGTGATGGTACAGAACGGCATAGGCAAGATGCAGTAGATGGTATAGAGTACAGTATATACATATAAGATGAGTATGTGAACAAAGTGGCATAGTTTAAAGTAGCTAGTGATACATGTATTACATAAAGATGCAGTAGATGGTATCGAGTACAGTATATACATATGAGATGAATAATGTAGGGTATGTAAACATTATATTAAGTAGCATTGTTTAAAGTGGCTAGTGATATATTGTCCATCAATTCCCATTATTAAAGTGGCTGGAGTTGAGTCAGTGTGTTGGCAGCAGCCACTCAATGTTAGTGGTGGCTGTTTAACAGTCTGTTGGCCTTGCCACTATTCAAGACAGAGGAGACACACACCAACAGAGGCAGGATATCTTCTATTCTCTCTCTCCAAATTTGTTCCCTTTCAGTCTTTTTCACTGTTTAGTTAAGTCATTGTTGTCACTCTTTTCTCTCCCACTCGTTCAAATTCATGATTTCCATTGACTTGTATTAATTGCTTCTGTTCCAAAGTCCCCTCACGTTTATTAGTCTCCTCCTGCCAATTAGAATCATTTAGTTGGCACAACTCCTTGGCTCAAGCTGAAGACCCACAAAACTTCCCTGATAGATAAACAGATATTGAGAAATGGGCAGGGAGCAGTGCAATTTGCTTAAGTGAGATATGCTTATGTGTCTTAATTTGTTGGCTTTCAGATTTGCCAAATAAGTCTCAGTGTTCCTGAAGTTGCTGTTAAGACAGAGATGATGTTGTATATTTGTAGCTTTATGCTGGCTTTACAGTTTCTATCTCTTTTTATATACTTTGGATGTAGTGTGCCATCTTACAGTTCTTAAACATCTTGAGCTCCTCACAAGTCTATCAACCATAGAGGACTCTGAACTGGATTCTGAAAGCCTAACAGAGGACAGTTTAACTTCAACTATATTCCAACATGATCTGAGAGCTCGCTAAATGAGATAAAGCTGATTATTTTAATAATGTACATTGCACAGATGCCATTCAATCTGTACTTTGCTTCATGCAAAATTGACTCCAGTATACACACTCTCTTGCTCACTTGCTCTCTCTCTCTCTTCCTCTCGCTCTCTCTCTCTCTCTCGCTTCCTCTCGCTCTCTCTCCCTCTTGAAAAACACATCAAATGAGAGACTATATATATTTATTCACATAGTACTGCAAACGCCTGGCTGTCAGAACCATGCCATGCAACTACGTACATTAAAAGGTCCCTGAGGCTGACATCACAGCAGAAGAACAGAGTGTCTGTCTCTACTCAGTCATATGAGGGGGTGTACATGTCAATCCAGTGTAAGAATATGATGTCCCAGAGGAGGATTGTGGGTATTTGATGTTTTGGGTTGGATCCAGATTTGCTGGTGTGTCACACACCAAGGTGCTAGTGGAGAGCTCTCCTTTTGTCATTAGTACAGACTCGGGAGGGAGGGAGGGAGGGAGGGAGGGGAGGGAGGGAGGGAGGGAGGGAGGGAGAAAGCTCAAGGTGCTATCTAGAACCTAAAAGGGTTATTCTGCTGTCCTCATAACATAACCCTTTGAAGATCCCTTTTTAGTTCCAGGAAGAACCCTTTTGGGTTCCATGTAGAACCCTTTCCAAAGAGGGCTCTACATGGAACCCAAAAGGGTTATACCTGGAACAAAAAAGAGTTGTACTTAGAACCAAAAAGGGTTATACCTGGAACCAAAAAGGGTTATACCTGGAACCAAAAAGGGTTATACCTGGAACCAAAAAGGGTTGTACCTGGAACCAAAAAGGGTTGTACCTGGAACCAAAAAGTGTTGTACCTGGAACCAAAAAGGGTTGTACTTAGAACCAAAAAGGGTTGTACCTGGAACCAAAAAGGGTTGTACCTGGAACCAAAAAGGGTTGTACCTGGAACCAAAAAGGGTTGTAGCTGGAACCAAAAAGGGTTGTACCTGGAACCAAAAAGGGTTGTAGCTGGAACCAAAAAGGGTTGTAGCTGGAACCAAAAAGGGTTGTACCTGGAACCAAAAAGGGTTGTACCTGGAACCAAAAAGGGTTGTAGCTGGAACCAAAAAGGGTTGTACCTGGAACCAAAAAGGGTTGTACCTGGAACCAAAAAGGGTTGTAGCTGGAACCAAAAAGGGTTGTAGCTGGAACCAAAAAGGGTTGTAGCTGGAACCAAAAAGGGTTGTACCTGGAACCAAAAAGGGTTGTACCTGGAACCAAAAAGGGTTGTACCTGGAACCAAAAAGGGTTGTAGCTGGAACCAAAAAGGGTTGTACCTGGAACCAAAAGTAACCTTTTTTCTAAGAGTGTGGGACTCATAGGAATTAACTCACAACTTCCCACATCATCAATACTGTCCTGAGGACAGGGGCCAAGTCTACAGCTCTCACATAGAATACTGGGGTGAGGCTCCCTCTCCTCTCTACCCTGCCTTCCGGTCCTGTAACAACCATTTGATTAATGGCCTAACTGATTGAATTAAGGGGACAGATCTGGCCACAGTGAGAGTGGTTAAATGAATGTCTGTTAGCCATAGGGCCAAGGTCTGGCTACGGTCAGAGTGGATGGATGAAGGGCCAGGTCTGGCCATGGTCAGAGTGGATGGATAAAGGGCCAGGTCTGGCCACGGTCAGAGTGGATGGATAAAGGGCCAGGTCTGGCCACGGTCAGAGTGGATGGATAAAGGGCCAGGTCTGGTCACGGTCAGAGTGGATGGATGAAGGGCCAGGTCTGGCCACGGTCAGAGTGGATGGATAAAGGGCCAAGGTCTGGCCTGTACTCTCTATGGGCCTTGTTGGGAGGGGCCATAATGATGAGAGCGGATGGCCTGTACTCTCTATAGGCCTTGGTGGGAGGGGCCATAATGATGTCATATGGATCTCTCTTCATCACTCCATCCTCATCCCTCTTTTCTCTCCCTCCATCCATCAATCCATATGTTTTTTTGGTTGTGTGTGGGTGTGTGTGTGTGTGTGTGTTGTGGGGGGCCTGGAGCTTGAGTAGCATGAGACACATTTCATTAGTGTCTCTGGCAGAGGTTGTACATGGCTGGTGGTTCCAACACAGTATCCTGGCAGCTCCCTCAGAAGGCCGTTCCCACTGCTGAGAGAGTGTGGTGTCGCTAAAAGCTAAGTTCTGCCTAGTCAGCTGCCAGATCAAATTCCTGTACATGCAAATGTATTTGGTGAATTAAGCTGATTCTGGTAATAGGGGAGGAGTATAACAGCACAGATGGTGGATAAATTAAAGATAGTTCGCTCTGCACATTTACCATTGGAAAAAAATGGTCAGTTATGGTTTACTTAAATGGGTGTCTCCCCCATAAACACAAATGGAATAGCAGCTGGGTTTGGTGTACTTAGTTCATTGACTTTCATTAAACCCGAAGAAAAAAAACAGAGATTGGGGTGTCTCGCTCCCTCTTCTGTCTCTGATAACAGTCTGTAGCAGTGTGGTAGCTGTCCATGGTGCTTATCTGCCAAACTTCTCAAGTACACTGTAAGGCAGACGAAAGAGAAGTGCAGTGGGGTAGCTGTCCATGGTGCTTATCTGCCAAACTTCTCAACTACACTGTAAGGCAGAAGAAAGAGAAGTGCAGTGGGGTAGCTGTCCATGGTGCTTATCTGCCAAACTTCTCAACTACACTGTAAGGCAGAAGAAAGAGAAGTGCAGTGGGGTAGCTGTCCATGGTGCTTATCTGCCAAACTTCTCAACTACACTGTAAGGCAGAAGAAAGAGAAGTGCAGTGGGGTAGCTGTCCATGGTGCTTATCTGCCAAACTTCTCAACTACACTGTAAGGCAGTAGAAACAGAAGTGCAGTGGGGTAGCTGTCCATGGCACTGAAAAACAACAGTCACTGCTGCAGGGCTGAAAACCTAGACTCGCTGTCCTTGGTCCTGAAACACTGCAATACAGGACTGTACTGAATAGCTCTTCTTGGAATGAAAACCGCTCTTCTTTCTAAAATAAATTAAATCTGTCAATCTGTTGCTCTTGACCTCTTTTTACTAGAGTATGCCAGCAGCCACTGCTGGCTTGCTTCTGATGCTAAGCAGGGTTGGTTCTGGTCAGTTCCTGGATGGGAGACCAGATGCTGCTGGAAGTCGTGTTGGAGGGCTAGTAGGAGGTACTCTTTCCTCTGGTCTAAAGAAATATCCCAATGCCCCAGGGCATTGCCCTGTGTAGGGTGCCGTCTTTCGGATGGGACGTTAAACGGGTGTCCTGACTCTCGGAGGTCATTAAAGATCCCATGGCAGAGAGTAGGGGTGTTAACCCCGGTGTCCTGGCTAAATTCCCAATCTGGCCCTCAAACCATCACAGTCACCTAATAATCCACAGTTTACAATTGGCTCATTCATCCCCCTCCTCTCCCGTGTAACTATTCCCCAGGTCGTTGCTGCAAATGAGAACGTGTTCTCAGTCAACTTACCTTCTAAAACAACAGATAAATAAATAAGAGTACCTACCTATTTTCTCTCTCTCTGTGTGTGTGTTTTCCTGTTGTCCAGATTGGCGGAAATGGAGAACCAGAATTGTTCCTTCTTCACAGATAGCCTGTCGCCTGATGAGAGTCTGTGAGTACACTCCCACTTCCCCCACAAAACTGAACCCTTTCATTTCAGCCAAGTGTTTATGTATACCCTGAGTGTGCACACACACATTCAGGGAAGGCTGGTCAGTCACATAAAATAATCACCAAGTTTATGAAAGGACCCATGGCTGAGGCCGTGCACACACTCCCCCTTCATCATAAAAGACCAAATACAAAGGGCTGCTGCACGGGGGAGGCCCATTGAAATACTACAGAACATGATGTTAAGAGCCAGAGGCTGGCTGAGCGAAAAGGAGGGGAGAGGGGGAGTAGCTTTGATGTGAATGGTGGAGTCAATAAGGTGAGCCCCTCACTAAGGAATCATATAGACTGACTGGACACAGGTGTTGGCCCTGATCAAAGGCTTTGGCTGAGACAGAGAGTGTTTTGGGGGTGAGGCGTGTGTGTGTGTGTGTGTGCGTGCGTGGGTGTTTTCATTATGAGCACTGCTATAACAAAATGAATTTTTACCACCAAGGTGTAGTGGCCTCCATCAAAGGGTTTACTGTGTGTGTTTTTAGTGTCGAGAGAAAGAGAGCGAGGGTGTGTTTGTGTTTATGTGCGTTGTGTGTGCACAGGTCCACGTCAGTGTGTGTATTCATATCTGTGTATATGTGTGGGTGCATTCATGTCTGTGTGCGTTCATGTCTGTGTATGTGTGTCTGTATGTGCACGTGTGTATTTGCGAGATAGGGAGGGCATTGGCATGGTGTGTGAAGCTGCCTATTTGATGTGTCAACATGGCTGTTTGTATAGTTGTTCAGTGTGCTGTTTGTCTGCAAGCTATTTGCTCTGTGTGTCTGGTTTATCACTGTGACACTGTGGCTATGTTTGTTCCAAGTGTTTCTGTACTTTGTTCTTGTCAGTAGGGCTACTACTCTGTCTCCTGTCTTCTGTCTCTGTGTTCTGTCTCTACTGCTGCTCTTTGTGTGTGCTGAGTCCCCTCGTTCTCATGTCACTCTGTTAGCTTGCTGCCCAGTGCTGCAGTATGTCTGGCTATGCTCTGGCGTCATTAGTGTCCTTTATTTCTGCAGGTCTGTCTATGTCATGTCTGTCTATGTGGCCACTTGTTCTCAGAATTGAAGACTGTCTGTGTTTGAGCTGATGTGCGTCTATCCTGCCTATGCTGTCTGTGTGTCTGTGTCATTCCGTGTCAGTACTGCTCCACCATACCAATGTGTCTGTTGCACTTGTGTCTGTTGCTTCTGCTGTGCTGTCTGTGCTGCTCTGTCCTGTGCTGCACTGTCTTGTTTGTGGCTGTACACTGTCCTGTCCTGTGCTGTGGCTATTTGCTGTGCTGTGCTGCTGGTGGCAGGGTTGTGGCTCAGTGTGCTGAGTGTCTCCTGTGCTGTGTCATGTGGGGGACTCAGGGATGAAGATCAGTACCTCCTGCGTCACTCCAGCCCCGGTACCCTGGACCAGGACTCCCCCAGCGGACAGCAGATGCTGCTGGCCCACCTGGACTGTCAGGACAAGGACGAGCTGCAGAGAACGCTGGCCCGCCTGGAGAACGAGAACCGGTGAGAAAATAGAGCCCTTTTGGTTTTTGAAATCGTTTACCCCAGAACCTTTAGAACTATTGGTCTTATAACCTTTAAGGTGTAGAACCTTTTTGTCTTAACTTTTAGAACATAGAACCTGTTGGTCTTGGAACCATTAAGATGTAGAACTGTTTTGTCTTAGTACCTGTAGGACTTCCAAACTTTAGCTCTTACAACCCTACAGGGTCACTACCATGGCCATCCTAATCAATTATCCATGCTTCTGACACCCAATGTGAGAACTACACCATCGTTAGGGTGATTGTATAGTGAACAGAGTATACTACTACTGTATGATGCATGAGTGTGATGGGAAAGAAATGGCTTTGGAACACATCAATTGGATCCTCGTGTCCAAATAGGATTCTGTGTTACTTCAGTACCCTTAAGACCTTGAAGTAAAAGTTGAAATGAGAGAGAATAATGCTTTTCCCATACACTTCATTTGATACCAGAGGCAACTTTAAAAGGTATGATTCATCGGATTTATTATATTTTGTCTTTTCTACGTGCCCCTGACCTTCGGGCCAACACACACACACACACACACACACACACACACACACACACACATTTGTTTGCTCTCCGTTTGTCACCGATGAATAATAGGTTAATAAAGCTAGATTAGTAACATATATACACACAGCTGGTGTCTGAAACTTTAACCTAGTTTGGTATTATTTCTGTATTGTTATGATGAGGTATATCCTGTGTGCTCCTCAGTTAGCACTGCAGCTGTCTTCCTTTATTCTGATTGGCTTATAGGACCCCATGTGATATGTCAGAATCTGGGCCTGACGACCAAAATCAGACTCATTGTGGAAGTCATGAGTGTGTAGCTCATGAATATGTGGTAGAATTAGTACCGTCATCCCATGCCTCAACTTTCTTTCCTCTGTGAAAATTGTCAGGAAAATAAGAATAAAAAAGATTCCCGCGCACAATTTCAGTGCTCAGAAAAGTGATCTTTATTGTCTGTGCGAAATGTGTCGCGAACCGACTCGTAGCTCGCGACAGAAAGGGAAACAACGTGGAGATCAAGCAATAACACAAATATATGTATTAACTAAACTAAACAAGTAACACTGGTGTGTGTAAGTGTAGTCAGTAGTGTAAGTGAGTGGCTGCGTTCACAGATGTGATAATGTAAACAAACAAAACAGCCACACAAAAAAATGCCAACACCAAAATTCAGCAGTGTGTCTGTGTGGAGAGAGTCTCCCCAATGAATGGGGGAATTTATCCCCAGGACACACCCGGGCCCAGGTGTGTCCCATTTTGCTGACGACCCTCCCGTGCCGCCCACCGACATCCTAGTAAGGAGAACAAGAGCAAAGAGAAAGAATTCGGCAGACAGAGTGGAAGGGTCGTCACAAATGTTCTAGAGACATAGGCATTCTGTTTCCGTACAGACAGAAAGGAATTATGAGCTGTGGTAAACGATGCATGCACAGGATTCGTCTTTATGTAAAACACAAGTTAATCCTGATCAACGGTTCAACTCGATTACGTTTCTGTTTTCATACAGTGTATATGTTCAGAGCGATAATTTCTCCTGACTATGTCACTAGTCAGTTCGCATGATCAGCACACAGACAGTGAACATTCTATATAAAACCCACCTGGCTAAACAACTAGGTGTGATTTTAGACTCCGAAATGGGACCAAATCAGTTTTCTCATCAGAATTGTGTATGCGACCAATAAACTTAGATTTGATCATCTACCTAATATTGCCAAAGTGCGTCAGTTTCTCTGCCAGGCCAACACTGAGAGACTAATGCATGTTTTTATTACTGCCAGGCTTGGTTACTACGATGGTCTCATGTCTGGTCTTACCAAGAAAAACACTGGCCAACAGCCTATTAATTGAGAATGCAGCAGCACCTGTGCTAACTAAGACTGCACACATAACACCTATTTTTAAAGTCCCTTCATTGTTTGCCTGTTAGTTTTACAGTTGATTTTAAAATGGCTTTATATATTTTTAAAGCACTATGTGGTCTTTTGCACCTGAACACATGTATCATATGCATTTAGGATATGTGCCCGGTCGGTCCCTTAGATCCTCTGGCACTGGTGTTTGAGATGTTCTAAAACATTTTGTGACGATGCCTTTTGTCAGCCCTGAGTTCGTTTTGGTTGGTGGGACCCTCAGTCATTTAGCAGACATACAGGAGCAAATAGGGTTAAGAGCCTTGCTCAAGATTGTTCACTTAGAGGGCTCAGGGATTTCAACCAGCAACCTTTCGGTTACTAGCCCAACAGTCTTAAGCGCTAGACTACCTGCCACCCATTGTAATTATTCGCCTACCTCCTCATGCCTTTTGCACACAATGTATATAGACTCTTTCTTTTCTTTTTTTCTACTGTGTTTTTGACTTGTTTATTGTTTACTCCATGTGTAACTCTGTGTTGTTGTCTCTTCACACTGCTATGCTTTATCTTGGCCAGGTCGCAGTTGTAAATGAGAACTTGTTCTCAACTAGCCTACCTGGTTAAATAAAGGTGTTCTCAACTAGCCTACCTGGTTAAATAAAGGTGTTCTCAACTAGCCTACCTGGTTAAATAAAGGTGTTCTCAACTAGCCTACCTGGTTAAATAAAGGTGTTCTCAACTAGCCTACCTGGTTAAATAAAAGTGAAATCAAAATTATAAAGTACTCTGGTCAAAAGTAGTGCACTTAATAGTTTGCCACCTCGATGCAAAATGTTTTAATGGCCTCCTCTTGACAGTGGAAAGAAAATGCTTTGTTTTAAAGTTAATTTCCTGCAATTCTACACATTTTGCCATGGGGCAGCAAGAACTTTGTAAGTTTATAACAAAACAGAACATTTTTGCCGTTTTAAAGCTAATTTCCTGCAGTTCGACACATGTTGTATTGACTTATGCCATGTTAATATGATCTGAGTTTGGAACCACCAAGACTCTTCCTAGAGCTGGCTACCCAGCCAAACTGAGAAATGGGGGGAGAAGGGCCATGGTCAAAGTTGTGACCAAGAACCTGATGGTCACTCTGACAGAGCTCCAGAGTTCCTCTGTGGAGATGGGAAACCTTCCAGAAGGACAACCAGCTCTGCAGCACTCCACCAATCAGGCCTTTATGGTAGAGTGGCCAGACGGAAGCCACTCCTCAGTAAAAGGCACATGACAGCCCACTTGAAGTTTGCCAAAAAGGCATTTAAAGGACTCTCCGACATGAGACACAACATTCTCTGGTCTGATGAAACCAAGATTGAATTCTTTGGCCTGAATGCCAAGCGTCTTTCGTTTTCATCTGGAGGAAACCTGGTGGTGGCAGCATCCTGCTGTTTTGGCAGCATCGTGCTGTTTTTCAGCGGCAGGAACTGAGAGAAGTTAGGATTGAGGGAAAGATGAACGGAGCAAAGTACAGAGAAATCCTTGATGAAAGCCTGCTCCAGAGCACTCAGGACTTCAGACTGGGGCGAAGGTTCACCTTCCAACAGGACAACAACCCTAAGCACACAGCCAAGACAACGCAGGAGTGGCTTCGGGACAAGTCTCTGAGTCCTTGAGTGGCCCAGCCAGAGACAAGACTTGAACCCGATAGCTGTGCAGGGACACTCCCCATCCAACCTGACAGAGATTTAGAGGATCTGCAGAGAAAAATGGGAGAAACTCCCCAAATACAGGTGTGCCAAGCTTGTAGTGCCATACCAAAGAAGACTCGAGGCTGTAATCGCTGCCAAAGGTGCTTCAACAAAGTACTGAGTAAAGGGTCTGAATACTCATGTAAATGTGATATTTCTGTATTTTTTTCATTTATACATTTGCACACATTGCTAAAAACCTGTCTTTGCTTTGCAATTATGGGGTATTGTGTGTAGATTGATGAGAAAAACATGTACTTACTCAATTTTTGAATAAGGCTGTAACGTAACAACATGTGAAAAAAGTCAAGGGGTCTGAATACTTTCCGAATGCACTGCATGCCAGGAACCGGCCCTGCCTTTAGTCACTGTGAAGCTGGCCTTTGTAACAGCCTGCCAGAGGATCTGAGGGCCTCAGAAATGGTAGACAATTTGAAGAAAAAGGTGAAGACATACTTTTTTAGCTGCACTTTTACCTACGGTGCTTTAGGTTGTCTTAGCCATAGTGCCATCTTCATTTATTTATAGGTCTTTCGCTGTATTCTCATGTCCACTGTTATTTTACTGTTTTACTTTTTGAATTTGTCTTAAAAAAAAAAGATTCTCGTCTATCTTAAATGTATATTTGTATAGAAAACGTTTTGTGTTGTCTTTCGTTCCTTTTATAATTATATTTGTAAACCACTTTGAAATGAATGATCTTTTAGAAATGTGCTATACAGTGGAAATAAAGTCATTGAGTTATACGCACTACGGCGCTCACACCATTTACTATCATAGCCTATTGTGGACAGTTTTGTGTGTCAGTGAAAACTCCCAGCTCTTTAAAATGCTGTCTGCTGATGTCTCTGTCCTCTCTCCTATTCCCAGGGTGCTACAGGGGGAGTGGCGGCGGCTGAAGTGGAGGCATGAGGAGGCGGCGGCGGCGCCCCAGCTGACGGAGGGAGGTGAGGGGGTTCCGGGATCTCCCACGGAGGGCCAGCAGGACGAGGAGCTCCTGGCCGAGGCAAGGGTCCTCCGGCAGCACAAGACTCGCCTGGAGACACGCATGCAGATCCTGGAGGACCACAACAAACAGCTGGAGTCCCAGCTGCACAGGCTACGAGAGTTACTGCTGCAGGTAGGGAAGGAGGAAGGCGAAAGGAAAGTGGAAAGAAAGAGAATGGGAAAGAAAGGAAGAAAAAATATGGCTTGGAAAAGAGGCGAGGGGGGTGAGGTAGAGAACAACTATAAGGGCTTAAAACTGCAGGTACAGAGACAGAAAGGGAGGGGAGCTGATGAGAGACTGAGGGAAATACCTACGGTAAGGAGAGAAAGAAAGAGGGGGATAGACTCAAGAGGGATTAAGAAGCAGGGCGATAAAAGGACGCAAAAAAGGGGAACAAAGAGAATGGCTGGACTGAGAGAAAATAGGACACTGCTGTAGGAGAATATGAATGGGGAATAGAGAGAGGGGGAGGAAGGAATGGAAAGATAATTTGTACTGCTGCAGCAGAGGGAGAGTGAGAAAGAGAGACAGAAAGGCATTTCCTCAGGTGAAAAGACTTGGAAATTGGGGATAGAGAGAGGAGACTGGAGAGATGGTTCATTTAGTGGAAAGAGGGGAATGGGATTGGGAACAGCGGGACTGAGTACCAAGAATTCTAAAGCTGTAGATTTGAACTTTCTCAACACTTCCATGAACCTCTCATATCATATAATGCCTTTCAATCCCTTCTTAAGAAATGTTCATGCGCGTAGATTCTTTATTTCCTTCAGTCTATTGTTCCAATATGAAGTGGTGGAGTGGGTGTGGGCAAGTCAACTGTTGGTGTCAACCGTTCTGTTTTCATCTCCGTAGAAAGTAGATTATCCTTAGGTCTGAATCCCCAGCCAACGCAGCCTTCAGTTTCACTGGAACACTTTGACTTATTTAGTGCATCTACATGTTTACTGTGTCCTTCAACCCCAACCAACACATTCCAATAACGTTTGTGCTTTTCCCAAGTAGCTGTCGATGGGAATTTTGTGGTGATGGATGACACTATTTACTTTCCACCAGCCCAAAGACGATTCGGAGGCCAACGGGTCGGAACCTTCGTCCTTGTCATCTCCGGTGTCAGGGGGAGGCCGTCAGGGGGACAGACCCAGTAGAGAGACCACAGACACAGAGGCAGCAGGTGAGCTACTAAGGCAAATGTTCCCTAATATTAGGTCCGGTCTAGTCTGGGTACCAGTCTTTTTAGCTAACATTCCACGCCGTGCCATTCCTGTGATTTGCCAAATGAACAGAGACCGCAATCAGGCTAGGTCCCACTGGTGGGGTTGCAAGTTCCAAGCGATTCCTGCTGGATTATTGACTTTAAAATATTTATTTGTTCATTTAGTGGGCCATAACAACATTGGAATGAGATGATCGAGTGTTCTGTTGTCACTCATCTCTCTCCGTGTGATGCTGTGTGTGACAGGAGATGGAGATGAGGATCATGACACAGTGCAGCAACTGCAGGAGGTCATAGAGCAGCTGAGAAACGTCTTCCCTTCAGAACCTGGTGAGTCTCTGACCCTACAGACCTGAGACAGACACGCCACAGATACAACCATTTACTTGTGCACATCAAGGTAGTGAGTCTTCTTCCAGCAGATATAGGAAGCAGGGTATGTACAGTTTACTAGCCTGATCAAAAATCCATTAGCCTGCTGAAGACCCACATTGAGTACTGGCCATTCTGCTTGTTTTTCTAAAAATGAATTTTGACCCTTAATTGCCACTTTTCCCCCTCTCTCCTCTTCCAGGAACCACGTCACTCATCTAACCCAGGGCGACGCTTGGAGTGCAGAGTGATGCCTGGTGGGATGCCTGATGGCCCGTGCCCCATATAGCTGCCGTCAGAGGGACAGAGAGTGCACCAGGTCCTTGACCCATACAGCAGCTTACCCAGAGCTGACCCCTCTCCCTCCCTCTGGACCTCTGTGCACTAACCACCCCTGTGGGAGCCAAAGGCTAACAGCTAATGCTAACGTCCAGGCCGGGCCAAGCACTATGCTAACAAGCTATGGCTAATGTTATGCTATAGCTAATGTTATGCTATGGCTAAGCGGTGCAGCCAGACACTGTGTTAACCAGCTAAGAAGGCTAAGGAAGCTAACGGCTAACGTTAGTAGCCCAGCCAGGCAGAAACAGTTTTAGCTAGCTAATCCACTACTGGCTAACGCTAGCATCCCAGCCATGACACTGTGCTAACCAGCGTCCGTGTAGTCGTCCGAATGTGTGACGCTTTATATCCATACAGCACAAGGACCTTCCAGAAAAAGGACTTTTACACAATGCAAAAATGTGTGTGGATTTCCATCATGTTTGTTCTATCCAGTAACTGCGTGCGTTTGTGTTTTTCCTGTTTTCTAATGTGTTTCAAACGTCTCTTTTCTTTTTTTTTTACGAGGCGTTCATGCGCACCACCGTTGACTCAATTTGGGCCAGGCTGGCTGCGTTTCATGCGGCTGTGATCAGGCGGCTGGGGCAGGCGTACCCAGAGCAAAGCAGAGCAGATTGCCGGGGAGCCAGCGGGACCCACAACAAGCTTATTGACTCTGTGGGACTGACACATCATCAGTAAAACCCTATGATTTATTTAAGACAGCCAAAGTGCCCGCCAGCGCACGCAGCGCTGCTTCTGTGCACACAGCTCCTCTAATCTTCCCAAACGGGGATGCCTGTCGTCTCTCTCGCATGGCTCCCCGCTCTCTCCGTCACAGTGAGTGCACATATCACACACGCGCAGACACACGTTGTTTCAGATGAACTCTCATGCTGTATTAACACACCTGCTCATACTCTGATTCATATGGACGTTCATATCGCACACAGTAGGAATACACACCTATAAACACGTAGAGACGCACATACGCTTTACACTCACAGCCGCAAACTTTTGTGAAAAGAAATCGGTGACGAAAGAAGGGCTGTGATTTTGCGTCTCTCTGTTCAGGAGGAGAGTCTCGAGACAACGCCGAAATGTGTTTAGCTGAGAAAGAGTCTAGCTTTAAACGCCGGGCCCTCCTCTGGCTCCTGCTGTGTGCACAGCAGAGAAGGCATGGTGCCCCCAGTGCCCCATGTTGCTTAAACCTTTCAGGGGTACACAAATGCCTAGGATAGTAGGCTCTCGAGGCTGGCGGGGGGGTTGGGCTACCATCACACCAGGATCATGTGACACTTCAGACAGAGCACACTCTATTTGCCTTAAACCCAGACAGAGCCCAGCATGGACCAATACATGTGTTTTATGTTGCTGCCTCAAACATTATTAAATGGAGATCGCCCTGGCGCTCTCTCTCTGTCTCTGTCTCTGTCTCTGTCTCTGTCTCTGTCTGTCTGTCTGTCTGTCTGTCTGTCTGTCTGTCTGTCTGTCTGTCTGTCTGTCTGTCTGTCTCTCTGTCTCTCTCTCTCTCTCTCTCTCTGTCTCTCTCTCTGTCTCTGTCTCTCTCTCTGTCTCTCTCTCTCTCTTCTTTTCTCTTTTTATGCTTGTGACTCATCCATTTCTGTATCAGATGTTAAAGTACTGGCTTACATATGCCTTTTTTGCCATTCAGTGTTTTCACAATCAGGGGAGGAAATTGCATCAGTTGGGTGTAGTGGGTGGATGTGAATGTCATTCAATGTCAGATGCTAGTTCTGTTTAGGGGTCTGGGTTCTGTGGCATTTTGCATTAGAGGCATCAGAGAGCCTTTATGAGTAAGGACAGGGAAGACAGTGGGAATTGACAGCGCTAGAGCGGCCTAGCACCTGAGAGGCTAATTAAAAGGCTGGGGTCAAATAGGGCTTTGGCGGGGTGGAGGAAGGGAGGATGGTGGGAATGTGATAGCGAAGTGGAAGGGAGACTCGGAGTAAGAGAGATCTGAGAGACCAAAGGAAAGGGGAAGAAAATAGTCTGTTTAGTGCTCCTGGGCTGAGTGGAGAGGAGCCATCCACTTTGATGTGCTTGCCACAGCAAATCTCCAAGAGACGGACGCAGACAGTAGGCGAGCGGTTTGCTAGAAAAAAAACGAGGACAGATGCTCTGTTTTTTTACGAGGTACCACTTCCATAAAGTCCTTACACCCACAGTCGCAGGGAGCCATGATGTGAATAGTTTTGTATTCATTCAGAGAACATTCTGACCTTATTGCCAAGAACAGATTTCAGTTTGAATCCCATCCCAGTATTCGTTAGACTTTATCCCCTCCAGGCGCCAGCGTTCACATTTGACATCGTCGAGCTCCGTCGTGGCTGTCTGTTTGTTTTGCTGCTGTTGCTAGGGAACTGTACACTGTACAGGTTGAGAGTCGGCAAGGTGGGGCGCCGTTCATAATGGAGATGATAATAACCATATGGGGAAGAGAGGGTGCACCGATTCCATACCTCAACCGCCTTGTCCCCCCCGATCACTCTTTAACCACCCCCGCTGAACAATGCCTGCCACTGTTCAGTGTTTAACTAGCATAGAAAGTCATTATCATTGACATCTGTTCTACCTTTGCCAAGGGCACCGGCATCCTTCTTTACAGGATCCAGGAACAAAGAATTGCTCAAGTGAGAGAAAAAAACACGCAACGCAAATAATGTTTACTCTTTGGAAACCTCTTTTAATGTGTTTTTGTTTTTTTGTGAACACACGTCTCATTACACATTGATGAGCCCCCTGAACATAGTTTTGGCTCTGAATATGCTGTGAATGCATCACAACTCGCTCTCTGTGTGTGCAATTATGAACTACAGCGATTAGGCCTAGAAACCATATGTCATGTAGACCTATATGCCTTCAGAAACTGTTCACCCTTGCCATTTTCCACATTTTGTTGAGTTACAGCCTGAATTTAAAATCGATTACATTTAGATGTTGTGTCACTGGCCTATACACACAATACCCCCATAATGTCAAAGTGGAATTATTTTGGGGGAAATGTTTACTCCACAATACTAACCTAAATGACAGGAAGCCTTTACAGAATAAAAAATATTCCAAAACATGCGTCCTGTTTGTAATAAGGCAATAAAGTAAAACTGCATCAAATGTGGTATAGAAATCAACTTTATGTCCTGAATACAAAGTGTTATGTTTGGGGCAAATCCAACACAACACATCACTGACTCCCACTCTTCATATTTTCAAGCATGGTGGTGGCTGCATCATGTTATGGGAATGCTTGTCAATGGCAAGGACTCAGGGACCTTTTTGTTATTAGAAAAAAAAACGGAATAGAGCTATGTTCAGGCAAAATCCTATCCAGGTGTGCAAGGCTCTTAGAGACTTACCCCGAAAGACTGTAATTGCTGCCAAAGGCAATTCTAACATTGACTCAAGCGGTGTGAATACTTAAATGAGATATTTTTGTATTTCACTTTCAATACGTTTGCTAACATTTCTAAAAACATTTAGTTCACTTTGTCATTGAGGTATTGTGAGTAGATGGGTCAGGGGGGAAAAGTGTGTATTTCTTATACAGGCTGTAACAACCAAATGTGGAATAAGTCAAGGGGTATGAATACTTTCTGAAGGCTCTGTAAATGTTTTGTGTGTTTTGGACAATACTGAAGGTAGGAGAGAGTAGGTGGAATGAATGATTACACCGCTGTAGCAGGTAGCTTGGCAGACTGATATAACGATACATGGAACAGTGCAGCAGAAAACTGTAGCTCTCCAATGTGTCCCTCTTACTTTAACTCCCAGAAGTCCATATTGTCTTTGTAGAGGCATTGTGTTACAGCCCATCGAATCGAAGCCTCTGTAAAAACACTACGTTATACTGCCCCACATCACGTCTCTCTGTAGTCATGTGATTATCCATCTGAGGCGTCTCATGTTCGAGATAAAAACACTGTGTAGCTCGAACCATATTGGAGCTCTACAAGTAGTGTCCCGGGCTCCCCGTAGCGCCACCTCACGCTGGATACCAGTCCGATCACTTTCGGCGTGATTGAGAAGAAGACCTAGTCGCCGGAGACCGAGACAGTTTAGAGGACATGGCCAACGGGTATCCCTGCTATATATAGTTGGTCAACCCGTTCTAGAGCCCCGTTCATTGTTCCTAATGGCGAGACATTCTGTGCATGCTGAGTTCTGGGCACCTTGGCATCGTTACGAGACACAGGGAGGGTTGTTGGTGTTCTCGAACACGGCAGGGTTATGAATTACTTAACCTCTTATGGGAATCAGGGCTACGACGACATACACTAGCCTATTTTACCACACAGCGACGCCCCGCCAACGCAAAACACAGACTCATCTTTTCTATTCTACTGGCTTTTTTAAAGCAACGTTACTACGCCTCATTGCTTCCATTTGTTAATGACTAATGTGTCTGTCATTTACTTATTTGTTTATTTAAATGTGTACTGTACTGACATTCCTCCCTGTTGTTGTCCTCCCCATCGGTTTTTAATCTGTATAAAATGATTGAAAAAGAAAGGCTTTTAATAACGAGTGGGTTACTGGCTGCTTTCTACTCTTTGTGTACAAAGAATAAATACAATTTGTATTTGTTATACACAACGTCTGCTTGTCTTTTGTGTATGCCACCAAGTATGACCTTGAATTGAATTATGGTAATCACCACATGATATGTCATGATCACATCAATGTCTTGATTCACATCAATGTCTTGAATCACATCAATGTCTTGGATCACATCAATGTCTTGGATCACATCAATGTCTTGAATCATATCAATGTCATGAATCACATTAATGTCATGAATCACATCAATGTCTTGAATCATATTAATGTCATGAATCACATCTGTCTTGATCACATCAATGCCATGAATCACATCAATATCTTGAATCATATTAATGTCATGAATCACATCAATGTCTTGAATCATATTAATGTAATGAATCACATCTGTCTTGATCACATCAATGTCATGAATCACATCAATGTCATAAATCACATTAATGTCTTGATCACATCTGTCTTTATCACATCAATGTCATGAATCATATTAATGTCTTGATCATATCAATGTCATGAATCATATCAATGTCATGAATCATATTAATGTCTTGATCACATCAATGTCTTGATCACATCAATGTCATGAATCATATCAATGTCATGAATCATATTAATGTCTTGATCACATCAATGTCATTAATCATATCAATGCCTGTGTATGTTTAACCTATTTTTCTTGTGTTTACTTTTGGACTTGGTAGAGGGGTGGATATTTCCAGTTAAGACCCCAGGCTTGGTGTTGCTTTCCCCCTCTGATGGACACGGCTGTTCATCAGAACGCTTTTCCTCTGTTTTCCTACTTTAATCCATGCTGCTTTCCTCTGCCTCTCCTTTGTTAAGTCTGTCCATCTGTGTGTCTAACCTGACTCTCTCCTTTGTTAGGACTGTCCATCTGTGTGTCTAACCTGACTCTCTCCTTTGTTAGGTCTGTCCATCTGTGTGTCTAACCTGACTCTCTCCTTTGTTAGGTCTGTCCATCTGTGTGTCTAACCTGACTCTCTCCTTTGTTAGGTCTGCCCATCTGTGTGTCTAACCTGACTCTCTCCTTTGTTAGGACTGCCCATCTATGTGTCTAACCTGACTCTCTCCTTTGTTAGGACTGTCCATCTGTGTGTCTAACCTGACTCTCTCCTTTGTTAGGTCTGTCCATCTGTGTGTCTAACCTGACTTTCTCCTTTGTTAGGACTGTCCATCTGTGTGTCTAACTGTGACTCTCTCCTTTGTTAGGTCTGTCCATCTGTGTGTCTAACCTGACTCTCTCCTTTGTTAGGTCTGTCCATCTGTGTGTCTAACCTGACTTTCTCCTTTGTTAGGACTGTCCATCTGTGTGTCTAACCTGACTCTCTCCTTTGTTAGGACTGTCCATCTGTGTGTCTAACCTGACTCTCTCCTTTGTTAGGTCTGTCCATCTGTGTGTCTAACCTGACTCTCTCCTTTGTTAGGACTGTCCATCTGTGTGTCTAACCTCACTCTCTCCTTTGTTAGGACTGTCCATCTGTGTGTCTAACCTGACTCTCTCCTTTGTTAGGACTGTCCATCTGTGTGTCTAACCTGACTCTCTCCTTTGTTAGGACTGTCCATCTGTGTGTCTAACCTCACTCTCTCCTTTGTTAGGACTGTCCATCTGTGTGTCTAACCTGACTCTCTCCTTTGTTAGGACTGTCCATCTGTGTGTCTAACCTGACTCTCTCCTTTGTTAGGTCTGTCCATTTGTGTGTCTAACCTGACTCTCTCCTTTGTTAGGACTGTCCATCTGTGTGTCTAACCTGACTCTCTCCTTTGTTAGGACTGTCCATCTGTGTGTCTAACCTGACTCTCTCCTTTGTTAGGTCTGTCCATCTGTGTGTCTAACCTGACTCTCTCCTTTGTTAGGACTGTCCATCTGTGTGTCTAACCTGACTCTCTCCTTTGTTAGGACTGTCCATCTGTGTGTCTAACCTGACTCTCTCCTTTGTTAGGACTGTCCATCTGTGTGTCTAACCTCACTCTCTCCTTTGTTAGGACTGTCCATCTGTGTGTCTAACCTGACTCTCTCCTTTGTTAGGACTGTCCATCTGTGTGTCTAACCTGACTCTCTCCTTTGTTAGGTCTGTCCATTTGTGTGTCTAACCTGACTCTCTCCTTTGTTAGGACTGTCCATCTGTGTGTCTAACCTGACTCTCTCCTTTGTTAGGACTGTCCATCTGTGTGTCTAACCTGACTCTCTCCTTTGTTAGGTCTGTCCATCTGTGTGTCTAACCTGACTCTCTCATTTGTTAGGTCTGTCCATCTGTGTGTCTAACCTGACTCTCTCATTTGTTAGGTCTGTCCATCTGTGTGTCTAACCTGACTCTCTCCTTTGTTAGGACTGTCCATCTGTGTGTCTAACCTGACTCTCTCCTTTGTTAGGACTATCCATCTGTGTGTCTAACCTGACTCTCTCCTTTGTTAGGTCTGTCCATCTGTGTGTCTAACCTGACTCTCTCCTTTGTTAGGTCTGTCCATCTGTGTGTCTAACCAGACTCTCTCCTTTGTTAGGACTGCCCATCTGTGTGTCTAACCTGACTCTCTCCTTTGTTAGGACTGCCCATCTGTGTGTCTAACCTGACTCTCTCCTTTGTTAGGACTGTCCATCTGTGTGTCTAACCTGACTCTCTCCTTTGTTAGGTCTGTCCATCTGTGTGTATAACCTGACTCTCTCCTTTGTTAGGACTGTCCATCTGTGTGTCTAACCTGACTCTCTCCTTTGTTAGGTCTGTCCATCTGTGTGTCTAACCTGACTCTCTCCTTTGTTAGGACTGTCCATCTGTGTGTCTAACCTGACTCTCTCCTTTGTTAGGACTGTCCATCTGTGTGTCTAACCTGACTCTCTCCTTTGTTAGGACTGTCCATCTGTGTGTCTAACCTGACTCTCTCCTTTGTTAGGTCTGTCCATCTGTGTGTCTAACCTGACTCTCTCCTTTGTTAGGTCTGTCCATCTGTGTGTCTAACCTGACTCTCTCCTTTGTTAGGTCTGTCCATCTGTGTGTCTAACCTGACAGTTGATTGACATTTAGCCTTTATAACAGACTTCCCTGACCCATTGGAATTGTGAAACAGTAAGTTAAAATTGAAATAATCTGTCTGTAAACAATTGTTGGCAAAAGTAGATGTCCTAACCGACTGGCCAAAACTATAGTTTGTAAACAAGAAATTTGTGGAGTGGTTGAAAAATGAGTTTTAATGACTCCAACCTAAGTGTATGTAAACTTCCGACTTCAACTGTACATTATCTCCTTGCCATATCTGTCTCTTTATCTCCTGCTCTGTTATCTACCCCGCCTGTCCATCTCTCTACCTCGACACTCTCTGTTATCTACCCCGCCTGTCCATCTCTCTACCTCGACACTCTCTGTTATCTACCCCGCCTGTCCATCTCTCTACCTCTATACTCTCTGTTATCTACCCCGCCTGTCCATCTCTCTACCTCGACACTCTCTGTTATCTACCCCGCCTGTCCATCTCTCTACCTCGACACTCTCTGTTATCTACCCCGCCTGTCCATCTCTCTACCTCGACACTCTCTGTTATCTACCCCGCCTGTCCATCTCTCTACCTCTATACTCTCTGTTATCTACCCCGCCTGTCCATCTCTCTACCTCGACACTCTCTGTTATCTACCCCGCCTGTCCATCTCTCTACCTCTATACTCTCTGTTATCTACCCCGCCTGTCCATCTCTCTACCTCGACACTCTCTGTTATCTACCCCGCCTGTCCATCTCTCTACCTCGATTGCACTACTGTTATCTACCCCGCCTGTCCATCTCTTGCTACCTCTGTTTTATACTTTGCCACCATGGCCTGTTATCTTCTCACCTAATTTGCTCTTGTCCATCTGTATGTTTGTTTTACTCCATGTGTAACCTGTGTCGACAACTGCTTTGCTTTATCTTGGCCAGGTCGCAATTGTAAATGAGAACTTGTTCCAACTTGCTTACCTGTCCATCTCTCTACCTCGACACTCTCTGTTATCTACCCCGCCTGTCCATCTCTCTACCTCGACACTCTCTGTTATCTACCCCGCCTGTCCATCTCTCTACCTCAACACTCTCTGTTCTCTACCCCGCCTGTCCATCTCTCTACCTCGACACTCGACACTGTCCATCTGTTATCTACCCTCTGTTCCTGTCCATCTCTCTACCTCGACACTCTCTGTTATCTACCCCGCCTGTCCATCTCTCTACCTCGACACTCTCTGTTATCTACCCCGCCTGTCCATCTCTACCTCGACACTCTCTGTTATCTACCCCGCCTGTCCATCTCTCTACCTCGACACTCTCTGTTATCTACCCCGCCTGTCCATCTCTCTACCTCTATACTCTCTGTTATCTACCCCGCCTGTCCATCTCTCTACCTCTATACTCTCTGTTATCTACCCCGCCTGTCCATCTCTCTACCTCGACACTCTCTGTTATCTACCCCGCCTGTCCATCTCTCTACCTCTATACTCTCTGTTATCTACCCCGCCTGTCCATCTCTCTACCTCGACACTCTCTGTTCTCTACCCCGCCTGTCCATCTCTCTACCTCAACACTCTCTGTTCTCTTCCCACTAGCCTTCTCCTTTTCCACTCTACCACCACCTCCCTCTTTCTCAGCAGTGGCTGCCTGTCCATCTCTCTACCTCTCCCCCCCCGCCTGTCCATCTTACCTCTCTGTTATCTACCCCGCCTTCCATCCTCTCCTCACACTCTGTCACTACTTCCCTCTTTTACAGTCGGGTCTGTTTCCCCTTCTCTCCTAACACTCCCCTCCGGTCTTCTTTCCTAACACTCCCCTCCGGTCTTCTTTCCTAACACTCCCCTCCGGTCTTCTTTCCTAACACTCCCCTCCGGTCTTCTTTCCTAACACTCCCCTCCGGTCTTCTTTCCTAACACTCCCCTCCGGTCTTCTTTCCTAACACTCCCCTCCGGTCTTCTTTCCTAACACTCCCCTCCGGTCTTCTTTCCTAAACACTCCCCTCTGGTCTTCTTTCCTAAACACTCCCCTCCGGTCTTCTTTCCTAAACACTCCCCTCCGGTCTTCTTTCCTAAACACTCCCCTCCGGTCTTCTTTCCTAACACTCCCCTCCGGTCTTCTTTCCTAACACTCCCCTCCGGTCTTCTTTCCTAACACTCCCCTCCGGTCTTCTTTCCTAACACTCCCCTCCGGTCTTCTTTACTTCCTCCTCCTCAGGGCCCCACTTTTCCTCTGTAGTTTCCCAGTAGTTCTTCTTATTGCTGACGTGCTTGTTCCAGAGGTTCTTACCCATCCTCTTATTTTTCTGATTGACGATGGGCTTGAACCTGGGCTCCAAACGCTCCAACATCCGGAAGTGCTTCCTGGCCTCCTGCTCGTTGCACAGAGCCAAGTGCGCCCTAGCCCGCTGGTATACTGCCTTGAAGATATCTACAGAGAAAGAGGAGGGAAGGATAGAGGAGGGAAGGATAGAGGAGGGAAGGATAGAGGAGGGAAGGAGGAGGAGGAAGGGATAGAGGAGGGAAGGATGGGGGGGGTAAAAGAGAGAGGAAGGAAGGATAGGGGAGGAAGGGGTAAAGGAGGGGTAGAGGAGGGAAGGATAGAGGGGTGTAGAAGAGAGCGAGGAGGGAAGATAGAGGAGGGAGGGATAGAGGAAGGATAGAGGAGGGAGGGATAGATGAGGGGGATAGAGTAGGGAGGGGTAGAGGAGGGATAGAGGAGGGAGGGGAGGAGGGAGGGGTAGAGGAGGAGGGGTAGAGGAGGGAAGGATAGAAGGATAGTAGAGGGAGGGGTAAAGAGAGATAGAGGAAGGGGTAGAGGAGGGAGGGATAGAGGAGGGAAGGATAGAAGGATTGAAGCGAGAGGGGTAGAAGAGAGATAAAGGAGGAAGGGGTAGAGGATGGATAGAGGAGGAAGCGGTAGAGGAGGGATAGAGGAGGAAGGGTAGAGGAGGGAGGGCTAGAAGAGGGAGGGGTAGAGAAGGGATAGAGGAGGGAGGGATAGAGGAGGGATAGAGGAGAGCGGGATAGAGGGAAGGATAGGGGAGGGAGGGGTAGAGGAGGGATAGAGGAGGGAGTGATTCGGGAGAGAAGGATAGAGGAGGGAGGGTAGAAGAGGGATAGAGGATGGAGGGGTAGAGGAGGGATAAAGGAGCAGTAGAGGAGGCAGGGGTGGAGGCAGGGATATAGGAGGCAGGGATAGAGGAGGGAGGGGTAGAGGATGGAGGGGTAGAGGAGGGATAGAGGAGGGGTAGAGGAGGCAGGGGTAGAGGGGGATAGAGGAGGCAGGGGGTAGAAGAGGGATAGAGGAGGCAGGGGTAGAAGAGGGATAGAGGAGGGAGGGGTAGAGGAGGGAGGGATAGAGGGGTAGAGGAGGCAGGGGTAGAGGAGGGATAGAGAAGGGAGGGGTAGAGGAGGGAAGGATAGAGGAGGCAGGGGTAGAGGACGGAGGGGTAGAGGAGGGATAGAGGATGGATAGAGGAGGGGTAGAGGAGGCAGGGGTAGAGGGGGATAGAGGAGGCAGGGGTAGAAGAGGGATAGAGGAGGCAGGGGTAGAAGAGGGATAGAGGAGGGAGGGATAGAGGGGTAGAGGAGGCAGGGGTAGAGGAGGGATAGAGAAGGGAGGGGTAGAGGAGGGAAGGATAGAGAAGGCAGGGGTAGAGGAAGGATAGAGGAGGGTGGGATAGAGGAGGGAAGGGTAGAGGAGGGAAGGATAGAGGAGGGAGGGGTAGAGGAGAGAAGGGTAGAGGAGGGATAGAGGAGGGAGGGGTAGAGGAGGGAGGGATAGAAGAGGGCGGGATAGAGGAGGGAGGGATAGAGGAGGGAGGGGTAGAGGAGAGGTAAGGATAGAGGAGGCAGGGGTAGAGGAGGGAGTGATAGAGGAGGCAGGGGTAGAGGAGGGAAGGATAGAGGAGGCAGGGGTAGAGGAAGGATAGAGGAGGGCGGGATAGAGGAGGGAAGGGTAGAGGAGGGAATGATAGAGGAGGCAGGGGTAGAGGAGGGATAGAGGAGGGAGGGGTAGAGGATGGATAGAGGAGGGGCGGGATAGAGGAGGGAGGGATAGAGGAGGGAGGGGTAGAGGAGGTAAGGATAGAGGAGGCAGGGGTAGAGGAGGGAAGGATAGAGGAGGCAGGAATAGATAGAGGAGGCAGGAGTAGATAGAGGAGGGAGGAATAGATAGAGGAGGGATAGAGGAGGTGTAGAGGAGGGCGGGATAGAGAATACAGTAGAGGAAGACATTTGTAGAGGGAAGGAAATGGAAGAGTGAACAGTCAGAAAGAAGTAAGTAGGGACATTGCAAGAGGAGAAAGGGCAGGGAGAAGGAAGAGAGAAATGAGAGAGAGGGAATAAGAGAGAGGGATATTGGAAGAGACAGGGAGAGATGGAGACAGAGTCAAATATGTGTAGTTAGAGATTGAGCGAGGGAACAGGAGACAGACCCAGAAAGTGGGTAAGAGAGGAAGAGAGAGAAGAAAAAATACAAAGGGAGTGAGAGAACAGAAAGAGTGAAGGAGAAGGATATGATCAGTAAATCAATATCACATCCACTCCGTGATAAATCATTCAGATACAAAGGAAAATGAATATCACTCTTGACTGTTGTCTTTAGAAAACAGTACCTAGAGAATGAAACAGAGAGAGGAGACAGGTACAGGGAGAAGAGAGAGGGTGATGAAGAGAGAAACAGACGAAGAGGAGACAGGTACAGGGAGAAGAGAGAGGGTGATGAAGAGAGAAACAGATGAAGAGGAGACAGGTACAGGAAGAGAGGGTGATGAAGAGAGAAACAGACGAAGAGGAGACAGGTACAGGAAGAGAGAGGGTGATGAAGAGAGAAACAGACAAAGAGGAGACAGGTACAGGGAGAGAGAGGGTGATGAAGAGAGAAACAGACGAAGAGGAGACAGGTACAGGGAGAAGAGAGGGTGATGAAGAGAGAAACAGACGAAGAGGAGACAGGTACAGGGAAAGAGAGGGAACACGACAGGTGCGAGGACCGGTAAGAAACAAAGGAAGAGAAAAGCATACAGAATGAGAGGTAGTGTGTGTGAGAAAAGTACATGTGTGTTTCTTGAGCAGCATGGTGTTGAGCACCACAACTTCCTGATAGTCCCTGAGCTCCAGCAGACACGGGCTGAGGTTGAGAGTGTTCGGCACGCGCACCTCCTCCAGAGAGTCCCAGTCCTCCCAGAGTCCCAGGAGGGAGAAGGGGGGGGCAGAGAGAGAAATATAGGGATGGAAAGAGGGAGGGAGAGGCAGATATATTGATGACGGGAGGGAGGAGGATGGGGAGAGGGGAGGAATACATAGAGTGAGGGAAAGAGTGGGTGGGGGAGAGAGACAGAGGGAGACAGAGAGAGAAAATGGAGAAGGCTTGACAGAGAGCGAGAGAGCGAGGGGGAGAGACAGAAAGAGTGGGGGGGAGGGGGGATACAGAGAGTAAGAGATGCCTGGGCGAGCGCTGTCACTAAATCTCCAAGGGTCTCTGTTATTTTTAGCTCCATCTCTCCTCTGTCTGTTCCTGTTCTGTTCTGCCAGTGTACCTACAACCCTATAGCCTTGCTCTTCTCTCGTCAGTGGAGTGGCAACAATGGAACATGATTAGAGCTTGTGAGATGGCATGAACCGATGGCTCTTACGCATCAGGTCTCTTAGAGGAGTCACCTTGTGTTCAAAAGAATATCCAAAAACACAAACATTATCCAACAAATGTCCTATTGCCTTTATGGATTGTCGTCATCATTCCTAACCATTTCATAACCTCTGTTTTTCAGTTTGCCAATCTAATAAAGCGTTGTTTTCTCTCTAAACACTTATTTCCAAGTGTATTATCAGTTCTGTGACTAGATTAATGTTGTTTCACACTGAATGAAAACCCTACCCTGAATGAACAGACCAATGAATGAATGAACATTCCACTTCATGGACACACCGTTGGAACACATCACTGAATTAAAATACCACTGAACTGACCGCTGAAGGAACGAACACACCTTGTTCTGAATGACGTCCACATGCTCCAGGGCCTCCTTGGAGTTCACTGTGGCCCCGCTGTATTGCTCTGTTAGCAGGACGTTACCCTCCTTCCGCAGGAACGTGATGTCTTAACTTCTGCTGCCAGTCCATCCTCTCTCCCACGGACGGAGACCTCAGATTGGTCTGGGTTTCCAGACTGCTCTCTGCCTTCTTATTGGCTGTTTCATCCTTCATTGTAGCCTTATCTTTCACTGTAACAGTGATGGCGGTTTCACCCTTCGTTACAACCATGTTCCATGGTTTTTCATCTTTGCATTCATCCTCCTTCTTCACTTCGGTCTCCTTGCTCTCATCCTACGCTGCATCCTCTTTCTCTTCTTCCTCTTCCTCCCCTTTCTTCCCCTCTTTCTCCTCCAGTATTTCTCCTTCTCCTCCAGTATTTCTTCTTCTCCTCCAGTATTTCTCCTTCTCCTCCAGTATTTCTCCTTCTCCTCCCAGTATTTCTCCTTCTCCTCCAGTATTTATCCTTCTCCTCCAGTATTTATCCTTCTCCTCCAGTATTTCTCCTTCTCCTCCCAGTATTTCTTCTTCTCCTCCAGTATTTCTCCTTCTCCTCCAGTATTTCTTCTTCTCCTTCAGTATTTCTTCTTCTCCTCCAGTATTTCTTCTTCTCCTCCAGTATTTCTCCTTCTCCTCCAGTATTTCTCCTTCTCCTCCCAGTATTTCCCCCTTGTTCTATCAGCGAAGGCCCTCCGCTCTTTGTGTACCAGAGAGGCAGGTGTATGTCCGGGTTGGACACCATGTGAAAGCATTCATTGGCTTCCTTCTCGTTCCACACTGGGCAGCATGGGCAGGACTGCCATCTTTTGAAGAGAGCTTGGATTGAGACTTTGCCTAGACGGGGTCTGGGGGAGGAACATTTTACAGGTCAGGGGTATTCAGACAAACCTTTAACATTAAATGAACACTCAAAATTCGATGACTTTTACTTTGAGATTTTCGGGGTGTAAATATATATATATTTTTTAATCTTAGGTGGTTTGCCACTATTCAGACAGTAGTGAAATGACATGGGGAGACAGAGGGAAGGTCCGTGGGAATGCTCTGCAAATCAAATACTATTATAGTGCTAATGGCAGTGGGTCACAAAATCAGAAATTGCTGTCTTCTTGTCCATACACTGCTTTCAAGATAAGGATACAAACCTTTTATATTTTGTCATTTTGGTGAACTCTCTCTTTAAAATAGGTCTGGAAGAAAATCCTGCTTCCTCCCCAGGAGGATTGGCCTTCCCTGATCTATGCTTCCCAAATGATTGGTGTTTGAAGATGTTCTTGTTATAACAATTCATTTCTCAAAATCACCCAACCTTGAAGAGAAATCTAATAAACAGCAATATCCCTGGGTTTATGCCAACGAGTTGAATATCCTTGCCATCATCTTACATAGACAAAACAGGATGTGTTTATGAGTTGCGAGTCCCCCCCCCCTAACCATTTCTGACTAGAATCCGCATAATACTAAAATGTCAAAAAAGGATGTTCAAGGCCTGGAGAAATTAATATCCGATGCTTATTTCCATGACTTATTCAAAACTGTCCATGAAAGGCTGTAAAAATACAAAGCCTCATATAAATAATTTTCAACCAGACACGAAGGCCTGTCAGATTTCAAATCTGTGATTCCACCGGCAAAACGGGGAAGACGTGCAGTAATAAACTACTGTCTGGTAGTGTGGGGAAAACAGTGGTGTTGTTGCTGACAATCACAGTAATTACCCTAGAGTTTGGGCCATTGGTAAGAATGAGAATTGTTCCGCTGATCAGACTAAATAAAGTCAATTGATAACGAAATCTCCCGAAAACAAGATTACATCAATCTTCCCCCAGGTATTTGTATATTTATTGTACCCCCTCTAGAATCAAAACTTACACTTTTGGGTTGACAAAATGATTTTGATATTTACCATTCAGCAGGTCACTACCAAACTTCCCTGCTAAAACATGCTGTAGGTCTGTCTGTCTGTCTGCTGCTTTTTCGTTGTCCCAGCCTAAATACCAATCACCAAACGAGGGGACTAATGCAAGTGTGGATTAAATCGATTTGAGTACATGCTGTCAAAAGGCTGAATAGGGACGGGAGTAACAATAGGGACGGGAGTAACGGAAATCGAATTGTGTTGACAACATTGCACATAAAACAGTGCTACAGTGCTGCTCTTTAAACAGTTTCATCATCTGAGTGGAGAACGTTCTCTCTCCATTCAGCTCCACTCTAATCTTGATGGGCGTTTCTTTACAACTCGCATCCAATCCCGTTTGATCCCTTACATAACTAAACCAATCATATGCTTCAATGTGCGCTGTGGCAAGACGCGACAATGATAGAGGTTCGGCGCGTGATATTAAATTGCGGTCGCAGATGCTTCAATTTCAAAACGATTTGGAGCACAGTTGAAAAGTACAAATTGTATACGCACTATACAATGGACAAATACAAATAATAAAAGCAGTACTTTCCAATGGGTGAGATATAAGAGGTGTGCGCGTGAGAAGCGTGTCAAATGTATGTGTCTCACGACTAATGCCGTCAATTGGCAGCTCTGAGGATAGGCCTTAAAGCCAATTGAAATGCTTGATCAGAAATTTGTGGCCGGAGGCTCCTTATGAAGGGTGTGACGCAATAGCGGAGTCTCCGTACGCATGAAGAGGCCAAATCGAGCTCTGAACCGCATATCAGTGCGCCTACCAAATTTTGTAACAGTGTGGTTGAAGGTAGGTGGGGCGGGAGGTCCTGTATAAACACAAACTAACTTCCTTGACAACAGCTCTGATCTGCTATACAAAGCACAAGTATGAATGCCCTGACTTCTGCAGAGGCCGTATCACCGTAAATGCGGCATTGCCACAATGCAGAAGGCGGATTGACCATACAATTCCTCGTAGGCCTCTTATAGTAGGACAGGGGGAGGGGGGAGATGGAAGCATGGAGAGAGAAGGGGAGAGAGAGAGATGTTATTAATGGAAGCTGGAGAGAGAGAACGGGAGAGAGAGAGACAGAGACTATATTAAGGTATATGATGGAAATATTAATCAATATTCACTACTATCTTTGAAATTGAGGCTTGATTAGAATGGATCCACCAGTGTAGTGTCATTAACCAATATGAAATAGCTGTGATAGTCATTTTTAGGCCTCTGCATGCTTGAATATGGTACATCGCCAATTACTGTGTTTTCTTATCAGCGCAGAACACGTCAAACCTACTGAGGGATTTAATGTGTGTGTGTGTGTGTGTGTGTGTGTGCGTGCGTGCGTGTGTGTGCGTGTGTGTGTGTGCATGAGATGGAGTGTGTGAGAGAGAGACAGAGGGAGAGACATAGAGCGTTTGCGTGTGAGAGAGCTGAGGAGTGAGAGAGAGAGAGAGAGAGAGAGAGAAAAAAAAAAAGAGAGAAATATAAAAGAGATAGACTGAGAAGGAAACAGAGTGTCCTTCTGACTCAGGCCCCCTGTCTCAGAAACGCCACCTAATCCTGTCTCTCTGAGGAGTGGGCTGGAATGGCCGGTTTAGAGCCCCATTGATGGCTCTCCTCTCTTTTCCGCTCTATTTCATCCCCACTTCCCTCTAAATCTTTCATTCTGCCAACATTTAAATAGATTTCTTCATAGCCTCTGGCAACAACAGAGCTCCACGGAGAGCCTCTGCCGACTCAGAGTCCCTCTCAGAACGAAGATGTCTCCCCAGATGGAGGGAAGGATTGAAGGAGGGGATGGCAGATAGGAAGTGATGGAGACTAGAAGATAATATGACACGACAAGGGGAGGGAAGAGAGTGAGAGATGGCAAAGGGGAAAGGAGGAGATTGAGGAAAGGTGCTCTCGTAGATGAGAAGAAGGAAGGTACTAGGAACCAGCAGGCAGGCCATTCCCATAAGCCTCATTATGACTGTTGAGTCCTACTGGAGCTGGGAGGGATTCCACGATGTACTCTCTCGCTCTCTCTCTCTCTCACGGACGGACGGACTGACGGACGGACGGAGAGAGAGAGAGAGGCCAAGAAGGGACAGTGTCTCAGGGTTCAGTATGATTCATAGGGTACTGAGCTATATAGTGTATGTCAGACTCCTTGAGGATTATGGAGACAATCATAGAAGGCAGCACAGTGCTAATCCCTGGAAATGTGGAAAATTCCTTCATCTTCTCATCCTTGTCCAATATCCACAAATCCCGCTTGTAGGAGAAGGGGTCTCCCATCTGGGGAGAGCAGGGGCGACAGGCAGAGCAAATGAAAAAATCATCCAGGGTCTAGTTTAATAACGCACACGGTAGCAAAACGTTTTGCCACTGAAAATGAAAATGAGGATTTCTTACTGGACAAGACCTTCCCTCCTAGTTTTCTTCATTTGGTGCCAAATGAACATGACCCAGCTCCACTTGGCTGAGGAGTTTATTTAAAAAAAATGTTTTATTTCACCTTTATTTAACCAGGTAGGCTAGTTGAGAACAAGTTCTCATTTGCAACTGCGACCTGGCCAAGATAAAGCATAGCAGTGTGAACAGACAACACAGAGTTACACATGGAGTAAACAATTAACAAGTCAATAACACAGTAGAAAAAAAAGAGAGTCTATATACATTGTGTGCAAAAGGCATGAGGAGGTAGGCGAATAATTTCAATTTTGCAGATTAACACTGGAGTGATAAATGATCAGATGGTCATGTACAGGTAGAGATATTGGTGTGCAAAATAGCAGAAAAGTAAATAAATATAAACAGTATGGGGATGAGGTAGGTCAAATTGGGTGGGCTAATGTTGGTTAGTGGTATTGGAGATCCTTAGGACGTCCCTCATAAAATTGTACAGTTATCTTAGCTAGCTGAATTGCTAGCTGAATTGTTTACTTGTTGCTAAGCAGTTGCTAGGGACTCTCCTGGAAGAAGCTAGCTAGCTTACAAATAATAACAACAAAAAAGATCTAGTTAACAGAAGAAAGGAAGACAAAATAAGGACAGAAGAAAAAGGAAAAGAAAAAGGACAACAAAGTGAAACCTCTAAAGAAACAAGAGACCATAATACAAGAAACAGCACTATAGAGAGATAGAACAACAACAACGCAGCCACTGCCAGCTAGCCTACTTCAGCAGTACTGTATCATTTGAATTATTTTAGTCAATAAGATTCCTGCTACGTAAGCTTAACTTTCTGAACATTCGAGACGTGTAGTCCACTTGTCATTCCAATCTCCTTTGCATTAGCGTAGCCTCTTCTGTAGCCTGTCAACTATGTGTCTGTCTATCCCTGTTCTCTCCTCTCTGCACAGACCATACAAACGCTCCACACCGCGTGGCCGCGGCCACTCTAATCTGGTGGTCCCAGCGCGCACGACCCACGTGGAGTTCCAGGTCTCCGGTAGCCTCTGGAACTGCCGATCTGCGGCCAACAAGGCAGAGTTCATCTCAGCCTATGCCTCCCTCCAGTCCCTCGACTTCTTGGCACTGACGGAAACATGGATCACTACAGATAACACTGCTACTCCTACTGCTCTCTCTTCGTCCGCCCACGTGTTCTCGCACACCCCGAGAGCTTCTGGTCAGCGGGGTGGTGGCACCGGGATCCTCATCTCTCCCAAGTGGTCATTCTCTCTTTCTCCCCTTACCCATCTGTCTATCGCCTCCTTTGAATTCCATGCTGTCACAGTTACCAGCCCTTTCAAGCTTAACATCCTTATCATTTATCGCCCTCCAGGTTCCCTCGGAGAGTTCATCAATGAGCTTGATGCCTTGATAAGCTCCTTTCCTGAGGACGGCTCACCTCTCACAGTTCTGGGCGACTTTAACCTCCCCACGTCTACCTTTGACTCATTCCTCTCTGCCTCCTTCTTTCCACTCCTCTCCTCTTTTGACCTCACCCTCTCACCTTCCCCCTCTACTCACAAGGCAGGCAATACGCTCGACCTCATCTTTACTAGATGCTGTTCTTCCACTAACCTCACTGCAACTCCCCTCCAAGTCTCCGACCACTACCTTGTATCCTTTTCCCTCTTGCTCTCATCCAACACTTCCCACACTGCCCCTACTCGGATGGTATCGCGCCGTCCCAATCTTCGCTCTCTCTCCCCCGCTACTCTCTCCTCTTCCATCCTATCATCTCTTCCCTCTGCTCAAACCTTCTCCAACCTATCTCCTGATTCTGCCTCCTCAACCCTCCTCTCCTCCCTTTCTGCATCCCTTGATTCTCTATGTCCCCTATCCTCCAGGCCGGCTCGGTCCTCCCCTCCTGCTCCGTGGCTCGACGACTCATTGCGAGCTCACAGAACAGGGCTCCGGGCAGCCGAGCGGAAATGGAGGAAAACTCGCCTCCCTGCGGACCTGGCATCCTTTCACTCCCTCCTCTCTACATTTTCCTCTTCTGTCTCTGCTGCTAAAGCCACTTTCTACCACTCTAAATTCCAAGCATCTGCCTCTAACCCTAGGAAGCTCTTTGCCACCTTCTCCTCCCTCCTGAATCCTCCACCCCTCCCCCTCCTCCCTCTCTGCAGATGACTTCGTCAAAAATTTTGAAAAGAAGGTCGACGACATCCGATCCTCGTTTGCTAAGTCAAACGACACCGCTGGTTCTGCTCACACTGCCCTACCCTGTGCTCTGACCTCTTTCTCCCCTCTCTCTCCAGATGAAATCTCGCGTCTTGTGACGGCCGGCCGCCCAACAACCTGCCCGCTTGACCCTATTCCCTCCTCTCTTCTCCAGACCATTTCCGGAGACCTTCTCCCTTACCTCACCTCGCTCATCAACTCATCCCTGACTGCTGGCTACGTCCCTTCTGTCTTCAAGAGAGCGAGAGTTGCACCCCTTCTGAAAAAACCTACACTCGATCCCTCCGATGTCAACAACTACAGACCAGTATCCCTTCTTTCTTTTCTCTCCAAAACTCTCGAACGTGCCGTCCTTGGCCAGCTCTCCCGCTATCTCTCTCAGAATGACCTTCTTGATCCAAATCAGTCAGGTTTCAAGACTAGTCATTCAACTGAGACTGCTCTTCTCTGTATCACGGAGGCCCTCCGCACTGCTAAAGCTAACTCTCTCTCCTCTGCTCTCATCCTTCTAGACCTATCGGCTGCCTTCGATACTGTGAACACTCAGATCCTCCTCTCCACCCTCTCCGAGTTGGGCATCTCCGGCGCGGCCCACGCTTGGATTGCGTCCTACCTGACAGGTCGCTCCTACCAGGTGGCGTGGCGAGAATCTGTCTCCTCACCACGCGCTCTCACCACTGGCGTCCCCAGGGCTCTGTTCTAGGCCCTCTCCTATTCTCGCTATACACCAAGTCACTTGGCTCTGTCATAACCTCACATGGTCTCTCCTATCATTGCTATGCAGACGACACACAATTAATCTTCTCCTTTCCCCCTTCTGATGACCAGGTGGCGAATCGCATCTCTGCATGTCTGGCAGACATATCAGTGTGGATGACGGATCACCACCTCAAGCTGAACCTCGGCAAGACGGAGCTGCTCTTCCTCCCGGGAAGGACTGCCCATTCCATGATCTCGCCATCACGGTTGACAACTCCATTGTGTCCTCCTCCCAGAGCGCTAAGAACCTTGGCGTGATCCTGGACAACACCCTGTCGTTCTCAACTAACATCAAGGCGGTGGCCCGTTCTTGTAGGTTCATGCTCTACAACATCCGCAGAGTAAGACCCTGCCTCACACAGGAAGCAGCGCAGGTCCTAATCCAGGCACTTGTCATCTCCCGTCTGGATTACTGCAACTCGCTGTTGGCTGGGCTCCCTGCCTGTGCCATTAAACCCCTACAACTCATCCAGAACGCCGCAGCCCGTCTGGTGTTCAACCTTCCCAAGTTCTCTCACGTCACCCCGCTCCTCCGCTCTCTCCACTGGCTTCCAGTTGAAGCTCGCATCCGCTACAAGACCATGGTGCTTGCCTACGGAGCTGTGAGGGGAACGGCACCTCAGTACCTCCAGGCTCTGATCAGGCCCTACACCCAAACAAGGGCACTGCGTTCATCCACCTCTGGCCTGCTCGCCTCCCTACCACTGAGGAAGTACAGTTCCCGCGCAGCCCAGTCAAAACTGTTCGCTGCTCTGGCCCCCCAATGGTGGAACAAACTCCCTCACGACGCCAGGACAGCGGAGTCAATCACCACCTTCCGGAGACACCTGAAACCCCACCTCTTTCAGGAATACCTAGGATAGGATAAAGTAATCCTTCTCACCCCCTTAAAAGATTTAGATGCACTATTGTAAAGTGGCTGTTCCACTGGATGTCTTAAGGTGAACGCACCAATTTGTAAGTCGCTCTGGATAAGAGCGTCTGCTAAATGACTTAAATGTAATGTAAATGTAATGTAAATGTCCCTACACTTAACCCTTACCTTAATCATTTGAAACGGGGTAATGACATCCCAAGGATCCAGGTTGTTGTTACTGCCTCCGCCTGTACCCCTGGTTGCATAACCCCTTTTGTTTGTGAGCTGAGTGGTTGAGGCAGGATGGGATGTTGTTTGTGAGCTGAGTGGTTGAGGCAGGATGGGATGTTGTTTGTGAGCTGAGTGGTTGAGGCAGGATGGGATGTTGTTTGTGGGAGCTGAGTGGTTGAGGCAGGATGGGATGTTGTTTGTGAGCTGAGTGGTTGAGGCAGGATGGGATGTTGTTTGTGAGCTGAGTGGTTGAGGCAGGATGGGATGTTGTTTGTGAGCTGAGTGGTTGAGGCAGGATGGGATGTTGTTTGTGAGCTGAGTGGTTGAGGCAGGATGGGATGTTGTTTGTGAGCTGAGTGGTTGAGGCAGGATGGGATGTTGTTTGTGAGCTGAGTGGTTGAGGCAGGATGGGATGTTGTTTGTGAGCTGAGTGGTTGAGGCAGGATGGGATGTTGTTTGTGAGCTGAGTGGTTGAGGCAGGATGGGATGTTGTTTGTGAGCTGAGTGGTTGAGGCAGGATGGGATGTTGTTTGTGAGCTGAGTGGTTGAGGCAGGATGGGATGTTGTTTGTGAGCTGAGTGGTTGAGGCAGGATGGGATGTTGTTTGTGAGCTGAGTGGTTGAGGCAGGATGGGATGTTGTTTGTTGGAGACAGAGAGAAGGCTGTGTTTGGAGTTGACTTGTAAATGTAAGTGTATTTGTGAGTGTGTGTGTGTGTGTGTGTGTGTGTGTGTGTGTGTGTGTTGTGTGTTGTGTTTAAGTAAACAGTGGGAGGTGTACCACTAATGGGATGTGCCAATTATCACGGCAGTGGTGTGTGTGTGTGTATTATCACTGGTGTGTGTGTGTGTGTATTATCACTGGTGTGTGTGTGTGTGTATTATCACTGGTGTGTGTGTGTGTGTGTGTGTGTACTACCTGTTAAACGTGTGTGTGTGTGTATTATCACTGGTGTGTGTGTGTGTGTATTATCACTGGTGTGTGTGTGTGTGTATTATCACTGGTGTGTGTGTGTGTGTGTGTGTGTGTGTGTGTGTGTGTGTGTATTATCACTGGTGTGTGTGTGTGTGTGTGTGTGTGTGTGTGTGTGTGTGTGTGTACTACCTGTTAAACCTGTGTGTGTGTTGTGTGTAATGCATTCAACCCCTCTTTTCTCCTCTCCCTTTAACCCTTCGCCAAACCATAGCTGAACACTTGGTAGACAAACATGAAGAACACCTGCTCTTTCCATGACATTGACTGACCAAGTGAATCGAGCTGAAAGATATGATATTTTATTGACGTCACTTGTTAAATCCACTTTAATCAGTGTAGATGAAGGGGAGGAGACCGGTTAAAGAAGGATGTTTAAGCCTTGAGCCAACTGAGATATGGATTGTGTATGTGTGCCATTCAGAGGGTGAATGGGCAAGAGATTTAAGTGCCTTTGAACTGGGGTATGGTAGTAGGTGCCAGGGGCACCGGTTTGAGTGTGTCAAGAACTGCAACGCTGCTGGGTGTTTCACACGCAACAGTTTCCCGTATGTATTAAGAATGGTCCAACACCCACAGGACATCCAGCCAACTTGACACAACTGTGGGAAGCACTGGAGTCAACATGGGCCAGCATCCCTGTGGAACGCTTTCGACACCTTGTAGAGTCCATGGGTTCAACTCAATATTGGGAAGGTGTTCCTAATGTTTTGTACCCTCAGTGTATATTCAGCATGTTACTTGATTGATAAGGGGGGAGAATGTTCCCATCCACATCGACGGGGCAGCAGTAGAGCTTTGAGTTCCTCTGTGTCCAAATCAGGACTTACAATGGTCCACTCACACTTGCATAGTCGTGAAGAAGGCATGACAGCGCCTCTTCCCCCTTAGAAAGGTGAAAAGGTTTGGTATGGGCCCTCAAATCCTCAAGAAGTTCTACAGCTGCACCATTGAGAGCATCTTGACTGGCTGCGTCACTGCTTGGTATGGCAACAGCACCGCCCTCAATTGCATGGTGCTACAGAGGGAGGTGCGGACAGCGCAGTACATCACTGGGGCCGAGCTCCCTGCCATCCAGGACCTCTACACCAGGTGGTGTGGAAGGAAAGCCCAGAAAATGATTAAAGACTCCAGCCACCTAAGCCATAAACAGTTATCTATGCTTCTGCATGGCAAGCGGTACCAGTCTGAGTTGACCCTTGTATTTTATTTTAATTTGTGTCTTTACGCACACTCACAGGACTCTACACACACTGACATTCCAACACATACATAACACCCACAGATATTTATACTGACTCTACACACACACTCACATACAATCATCATTTACGCTACAGCTTCTCTGTTTATCATATATCCTGATGCCTAGTCACCTTACCCCTATATATACAGTGCCAGTCAAAAGTTTGGACACACCTACTCATTCAAGTGTTTTTCTTCATATTTACTATTTTCTACATTGTAGACTAATAGTGAAGACATCAAAACTATGAAAGAACACATATGGAATTATGTAGTAACCAAAAAAAGTGTTAAACAAATCAAAATATATATTCAGATTTGAGATTCTTCAAAGGAGCCACCCTTTGCCTTGATGACAGCTTTGCACACTCTTGGCATTCTCTCAACCAGCTTCACCTGGAATGCTTTTCCAACAGTCTTGAAGGAGGTCCCACATATTCTGAGCAATTGATGGCTGCTTTTCCTTCACTCTGCGGTCCAACTCATCTCAAACCATCTCAATTGGGTTGAGGTCGGGTGATTGTGGAGGCCAGGTCATCTGATGTAGCACTCCATCACTCTCCTTCTTGGTCACATAGCCCTTACACAGCCTGGAGGTGTGTTGGGTCATTGTCCTGTTGAAAAACAATTGATATTCCCACTAAGCGCAAAAGAGATAGGATGGCGTATCACTACAGAGTGCTGAAGTAGCCATGCTGGTTAAGTATGCCTTGAATTCTAAATAAGTCACTGACAGTGTGACCAACAAATCACCCCCACCCCATCACACCTCCTCCTTCATGCTTCACGGTGGGAACCACACATGCAGAGATCATCCATTCACCTAGTCTGAGTCTCACAAAAATCTCAAATTTGGACTCATCAGACCAAAGGACAGATTTCCACTGGTCTAATGTCCATTGCTCATGTTTCTTGGCGCAAGCAAGTCTCTTCTTCTTATTGGTGTCCATTAGTAGTTGTTTCTTTGCAGCAAATCTGACCATGAAGGCCTGATTCACACAGTCTCCTCTGAACTGTTGATGTTGAGATATGTCTGTTACTTGAACTCTGTGAAGCATTTATTTGGGTTGCAATTTCTAAGGCTGGTAACTCTAATGAGCTTATCCTCTGCAGCAGAGGTAACTCTGGGTCTTCCTTTCCTGTAGCGGTCCTCTTGAGAGCCAGTTTCATCATAGCGCTTGATAGTTTCTGAATTGACACACTGGATTCAACCTACACACTCATACATGCTTACACTGTGACTAAAACACACACATACACACACACACTACATACGCCCACACACACATAACACGCGCACAGATGCATAATGACACCACACACTTTCACCACATAAGCTGCTGCTGCTGTCTATTATCTATCTAGTTGCCTAGTCACTTTACCCCCTACCTACATGTACATAGCTACCTCATTTACCTCGTACCCCTCCACATCGACTCAGTACTGCTACTCCCTGTTTATACTCTAGCCATGTTATTACCTGGTACCCCTCCACATCGACTCAGTACTGCTACTCCCTGTTTATACTCTAGCCATGTTATAACCTCGTACCCCTCCACATAGACTCAGTACTGCTACTCCCTGTTTATACTCTAGCCATGTTATTACCTGGTACCCCTCCACATCGACTCAGTACTGCTACTCCCTGTTTATACTCTAGCCATGTTATTACCTGGTACCCATCCACATCGACTCAGTACTGCTACTCCCTGTTTATACTGTAGCCATGTTATTACCTCGTACCCCTCCACATCGACTCAGTACTGCTACTCCCTGTTTATACTCTAGCCATGTTATTACCTCGTACCCCTCCACATCGACTCAGTACTGCTACTCCCTGTTTATACTCTAGCCATGTTATTACCTCGTACCCATCCACATCGACTCAGTACTGCTACTCCTTGTTTATACTCTAGCCATGTTATTACCTCGTACCCCTCCACATCGACTCAGTACTGCTACTCCCTGTTTATACTCTAGCCATGTTATTACCTCGTACCCCTCCACATCGACTCAGTACTGCTACTCCCTGTTTATACTCTAGCCATGATATTACCTCGTACCCCTCCACATCGACTCAGTACTGCTACTCCCTGTTTATACTCTAGCCATGTTATTACCTCGTACCCCTCCACATCGACTCAGTACTGCTACTCCCTGTTTATACTCTAGCCATGTTATTACCTCGTACCCCTCCACATCGACTCAGTACTGCTACTCCCTGTTTATACTCTAGCCATGTTATTACCTCGTACCCTCCACATCGACTCAGTACTGCTACTCCCTGTTTATACTCTAGCCATGTTATTACCTCGTACCCCTCCACATCGACTCAGTACTGCTACTCCCTGTTTATACTCTAGCCATGTTATTACCTGGTACGCCTCCACATCGACTCAGTACTGCTACTCCCTGTTTATACTGTAGCCATGTTATTACCTCGTACCCCTCCACATCGACTCAGTACTGCTACTCCCTGTTTATACTGTAGCCATGTTATTACCTCGTACCCCTCCACATCGACTCAGTACTGCTACTCCCTGTTTATACTCTAGCCATGTTATTACCTCGTACCCCTCCACATCGACTCAGTACTGCTACTCCCTGTTTATACTCTAGCCATGTTATTACCTCGTCGACTCAGTACTGCTCCACATCGACTCAGTACTGCTACTCCCTGTTTATACTCTAGCCATGTTATTACCTCGTACCCATCCACATCGACTCAGTACTGCTACTCCCTGTTTATTCTCTAGCCATGTTATTACCTGGTACCCCTCCACATCGACTCAGTACTGCTACTCCCTGTTTATACTCTAGCCATGTTATTACCTCGTACCCCTCCACATCGACTCAGTACTGCTACTCCCTGTTTATACTCTAGCCGTGTTATTACCTCGTACCCATCCACATCGACTCAGTACTGCTACTCCCTGTTTATACTGTAGCCATGTTATTACCTCATACCCCTCCACAGACTCAGTACTGCTACTCCCTGTTTATACTGTAGCCATGTTATTACCTCGTACCCATCCACAGACTCAGTACTGCTACTCCCTGTTTATACTGTAGCCATGTTATTACCTGGTACCCCTCCACAGACTCAGTACTGCTACTCCCTGTTTATACTGTAGCCATGTTATTACCTGGTACCCCTCCACAGACTCAGTACTGCTACTCCCTGTTTATACTGTAGCCATGTTATTACCTGGTACCCCTCCACAGACTCAGTACTGCTACTCCCTGTTTATACTGTAGCCATGTTATTACCTGGTACCCCTCCACAGACTCAGTACTGCTACTCCCTGTTTATACTGTAGCCATGTTATTACCTCGTACCCCTCCACAGACTCAGTACTGCTACTCCCTGTTTATACTGTAGCCATGTTATTTGGACTATTTATTTGTTATTCTCTATGTATTTATTCCTCTTAGTCTTTAACTCTGCATTGTTGGAAAGGGACCCGTAATTAAGCATTTCACTGTTAGTCTACACCTGTTGTTTACGAAGCGCGTGGCAAATAAAATGTGAGTTGACTTGAGACAGGAACACCTCACCGCTGCTGGTTGCTGAACCAGCAGCCCTAAACTAACAAAACACAATCAATAGCTCCATTTCACTTGCAAACGCTTCCTACTCTTTGTTTCACTAGATGGAGAGAGAAATAGAGAAATTGAGGAGCACAAAAATATTTCTTTGTTTCAGTTTCTAATAAGAGCATGTAGGTGGCCACCGGAGGCTGCTTCATCTGCATGAGAATGAGGAGAGGAGCAGATTCCTCCCCCATCCCAGTGAACACTAATTACCAGAAAATTGAAAGTCCCTGAGTCTTCTGACTCTGACCTGTTTCACCTCGGGTAGGGGAAAGTGTGTGTGTCTGTGCATTTGTGCCAGTCAAGGTACGTTGTGTGTGTGTGTATTTGATTGAACGGTCGCTGGCAACGCATCACACCAGAACTCGGCCACCTCTCCGATCCTCATGGAGGTCAGCAGCTTCTCCCACACCTCCATCTTGAACATCTTCCCCACAAAAATCTAGTGCCGGCACTTTGGTTTTATGACTTCCGTCAATCACCTTGCGCTCAAAGTTGTCCCACAGCGCCTAGAGGGAGGGGGGTAGAGAGTGGGGATTAGGTGGTAGAGCAGAGCAGAGCAGAGGAGAAGAGGCTGCTGTCATATGTTCCAGAACGTTCCACTGTCAACACACACACATATGCACATACACACACACAGTGTCATTTGGGGTGTGTTTATGGACTCTGGCTGACCCTCAACTCAATTCTGTTGAGTTTGAACTGTGTGGAACCGAGTGGGAGGCTCCTCGACAGAATGGGAGCAGCACAGAACACAATTGGGGAACGGGCCAGATATTCATGTTGGCATTGTCCCGGAAAATCTTTGTCATCCTTGGACTTCAGGCCCGGGGCCATATGGCTGGATGTGGTGAGGTGTCTGTGTGTGGTTAGGGACGTCATCAGCCATAGATCAGTACCACAAAGCCCGTGCACGAACATACTGATCCGCGACTGTTCAAACCCCACAGATGCCAATACGCTGTGTAGCAATTGCGTTGACCAAATGTTTGTGGTGTGTTACGCTCAGATACAGAATATTTTAATTGCTTGCATGAATTATTCAACAGTCTAATTGAGGTAGGCAGAGAGATACAATGCTCTCTAAAAATATGAATCAGTCTGTGAAGTATTAATTACTACACAATGCTAATTATACATTGCATCGTTTCCCCCATACATTAAACCCTAGGCATATCTAGGGTTCAGCGTTTTCTGAAATGGCAACCGATTCCGTACGGTATATAGGATGCTACTCTTGACCAGAGCACTATATGCTGGCCCGAATCAAAAGTATTGCCCTATAAGGAATCGATGCATTCACGAATGCAGGGTGTTACCTTGGTCCCCGGCGTTAAGCATGGCATTGGGCCAGTCCCTCCGGCCAGAAAGTTCTTCTTGGCTGTTCAGTAGGTACATCTCCTCCATTTCGGGACCAAACCTCCTTTTCTGTAAACTGTCAGAAGGTATAAAGGTGTATTTCATACCATGGGGCTACACTGCAGGCTCTGGGAGAAAGGCAGTGGAGCGTGTGCCACTTCCCAGTGTGTGTCTTTCTCCTCTCACTCTCCTGCTCTCCCTAATTAGCCTAGTGAGGCGGGATTGTTTGTGTTGGCGTCCTGCTGCAGCCCGGGGCATCCCTCCTGCTCTCTGACAGATGGCTGGATTACCAGAGTTTTGGAGATGGCCATTTTAATCTGAGTGTGCTAATCCCCCCCCCCCCCAATCCTCAAAATAATCCCCTGTAAGAAGTCAGAGGCGGGTGACCAGAGGAACATGTGAGGGTGAGGTAGAGAGAGATGTGGAAGAAAATCTTTCTAGAAGTTAGAAGGGTGAATCAGAGAGGATATAGGAGACTACTGTCCAGTCGACAGGGTTGGTGACTTAGTATGCAATAGGTATGGTCACTCAGATGAAGTAAGACACTAGAAAATGTCAAACACAGACACACGATTGAATGGTAAAACAAAGTGTTTATTCATACAGAGTAGCAGACAGACAACCCTCATTCTATAATCCTACTAACATGACAACATCCCAGAATTAAAATAGGAACAATACAGAATAAAAATTAATCATGATGTCTGGAGGCTAAAGGGAAAATGTATAATGGAATGACACAGCATGTCACTGAGGAGGGCTGTCAGAGGTGGCAGATGCTTCTTCGCTCTTCCCCCATGGTTCTCACTGCGCCTATTTGACACTTGGCTGCCCCCTGCTGGTCACTTGGGTCACTTTTCGATCAGTGAGTCCAGCTGCTCCTGAAGCGAGGCCAGCTGTTGGAACAGAGAAACGGAGCAGAGATCGGTTGATGCCGAATGCCCGGCTGTAATTGGTAGGCTAAGTGGATGATTAACACATCTTCCAACATTATTCATTTGTCAATACAAACAGCAAACCAAGCAGATGTGAAGACAGACAAATTTAAACAGATACTCAGATTGGTGTTAGGAGTTCTTGACAATCCAAATTAAGATTGAGTAAACCAATTGGCTTGGATGTTGGCTATAAAGACCACCCGTATTCCTTCTAAAAGTGGGATGTGTAGGGATGTTCAGTCACTAGAGGAAAACAATAGCAGTTCTTACAAACAAACATGTTTCGGTTAGTTTGTCGCTCTTATTCAAGCAGCGTAGTTGCACCTTTACAGCAAATGCTGCTTAATACCAAAGACAATAATTCATTACATTTATAACTCATAACCAAACAAGAGGTCATAAACTGATGCAGTTTTAAAATATCCTTTCCCGTCTTCCTCAGCCAACGTTACCTGCTCCATCTCTCTCTCCTCCTGGTGGATAATTTCATTAAGCAGAGCCTGAAAGCGGTTCTGCAGAAAGAAGAGGGGGAGGAAAAACAAAAAAAGGGTTCAGTCATTAGACAGTTCCCTTCGCTTGTTCTGATGTTTGAAATTTCAGCGTGCTGCTGTTTCCTAGCGAGCGTATCTTCCATCTGACAGAAAGGCCATTTGGAATGCCAGTCAGACAACCGTGACCTTTTCCTGTGGCTGTGATAATAACGGCGAAAGATAGATCACAGCCAGGCCCGGCCAGCCGAGCACAGAGCTGAAACGACATGGGAAAAAAATTAATCTGTCCCCGCCCGTGTCCCACACGTTGTAAATCTGTCCCCGAAGAGCAGTTGGCGGAACAATGATTTTTTAATGCTCCCCTCCCCCCTCCCCAAAGGGCTGATGGTGGAAATGTAATATTTATGCCTTCTTTATGCGGTCTGAGTTTGGGAAGTTTTACACTCAGTCGCTTAGAGGGGTTATATTCCACATAGACTTCTCCCTCCAAGGTTGCCTCGATGTGTGTCTGTGTGAGTGAGAGTGAGAGAGAGTGTGTCGGTGTGTGTGTGTTTGAGTGTGAATATGAGCCTGCTACTAAGACTTGTTTTTGAAGGCCTTATTTATGAATCAGCCTTTGTGGTCGTCTCAGTCTGATGAATGAATCAAACGTAATGTCAAAAGTTGTGTGCGTCTATAATTCACCTTCAGGGCCTGGTTCTCCACCTTCATGATGAGGTCCTCCTGTTGTTTCTTGCGGGCGCGCGTCTCCTTCAGCTTGGCCTTCACACCGTCTATCTGCATCTGGTATTCCATCACTACAGGAACAGACAGAGGAACCATTCCCATCTTCCGTCACAAAACACACAGTCTACTTAATATCTCCATAGTATCAAGTGTATTCCTCTGCTCGTCTCCACTCTTTAAAAAGGAATAACCCACACTAAAAATGAGAGCTTTTTTGAATGTTCTTCATTCATCCCAACATATTAAAGTTACAATTTGCATTTTGAAAGTCCTATATCTTGAACTTGATTGCTGACATGCAAAACATGTCTGGACCGTATCAATAGTGGACTAATGAAGAAGTAGAAAAAACACAGAAAGATAGCTCTTCCTTTAACCTACATTAGAGTGAAAACAATACGCTGGACACCACTAGACATGCATCAATGTAAGATACATAGGAAGCAGGGAATGGAAAACCTGAAAGGAGGCAACTCGTATGGAGATTCAACCAACTGACTCTTCCACACACAGCCAAGACCAGCCATTTGCTACAGGCCCAAATGAAAAACAAACAAACAGGGCTTCCTCTCTTTGACCTGCACTGATCCGAATACACAGAGGACAAGCTTCCTTCTTCCAACTCCTTAAATTTGAGTGTGAATGATGGAAATGGAGACATTGAGAAGCGGCCACCCAGGGCTTTCACTTGCGACATCGTTAAACGCACTAAAACAACATATTGAAGATTAGCATGCTCATCCCCAGAATATTTTGACGTGTCTATTTTCTAAGGATAAAGCTAAGCACATTAAAAACTTAGTTATGAACACTACAACGATATGGAAGAAAATGTTGCTTATTCCACAAGAACCAATAACACTTCCTAAAACACTTGGTCATAGGAAATTGATTTATTTCCATTACAGAATTATAAAAGCAATTTTGGAGTGACCAATGTACACTACCTTTCAGAAGTTTGGGGTCACTTCGAAATGTCCTTGTTTTTGGGAAAAAAATTGCCCATTCAAATAACATCAAATTGTTCAGAAATAGAGTGTAGTCATTGTTAATGTTTTAAATGACTATTGTAAGGTTGAAACGGCTGTTTTTGAACGGAATATCTACATAGGTGTACAAAGGCCCATTATCAGCAACCATCACTCCTGTGTTCCAATGGCACATTGTGTTAGCTAATACAAGTATATCATTTTAAAAGGCTAATTGATCATTAGAAAACCCTTTTGCAATTATGTTTGCACAGCTGAAAACTGTTGTTCTGATTAAAGAAGCAATAAAACTGACCTTCTTTAGACTAGTTGAGTATCTGGAGCATCAGCATTTGTGGGTTCGATTACAGGCTCAAAATGGCCAGTAACTAAGAACTTTCTTCTGAAACTCGTCAGTCTATTCTTGCTCTGAGAAACGAAGACTATTCCATGTGAGAAATTGCCAAGAAACTGAAGATTTCGTACAACGCTGTGTAATACTCCCTTCACAGAACAGAGCAAACTGGCTCTAACCAGAATAGAAAGAGGAGTGGGAGGCCCCGGTGCACAACTGAGCGAGAGGACAAGTACATTAGAGTGTCTAGTTTGAGAAATGGACGCCTCACAAGTTCTCAACTAGCAGCTTCATGAAATAGTAAAAACACCAGTCTCAATGTCAACAGTGAAGAGCCGACTCCGGGATGCTGGCCTTCTATGCAGAGTTGCAAAGAAAAAGCCATATCTCGGACTGACCAATAAAAATAAAAGATTAAGATGGGCAAATAAAACACAGATACTGGACAGAGGAACTCTGCCTAGAAGGACAGCATCCGGAGAGTTGCCTCTTCACTGTTGATGTTGAGACTGGTGGGTACTATTTAATGAAGCTGCCAGTTGACGACTTGTCAGCCGTTTCCAGCTACAATAGTCATTTACAACATTAACAGTGTCTACACTGTATTTCTGATCAATTTTGTTATTTTAAAAAGGACAATTATTATTATTATTTTTAAACAAGGACATTTCTAAGTGACCCCAAACTTTTGAACGGTAGTGTAAATATTTTCAAACATGGAACTTAAATGTTTCATATCAAGAAATGTACATTTGAAATCTGTTGGACATCAGGGAAATTTTGAAGAAACCCTATCTGAGTAAGAAAATTATATTCATATGATAGTTAAGGTATAAAAAATATATAAACTATTGGAACCAAGACTTAAAAATAACTGATATTGGCACAGGATGGAGGGAATGTTGGAACTAACGAAATTCCAGGTAATGAAAATCTACGCTCAATCCAGCACAAACTAATGTATAGAATTGATTAGACAAGAGACAGAATTCACCAATTCTACAGCACAAAGGCAGAGTCATGACTTAAGTGTAAAACGAACCATGACTAAATAATGCATGCCTTCTGGGAATACTATAAAATCCAAAAAAGTTATGGGCGGAGTTAGAACGTTGGCTGTCAGTAGTATTACAATGTACATTAACTTTTAATCCGTCTGTCTGCATATTTCAAGACATGGCATATGGGGGTGTAGTGAGAAACCTGCTGACTTAGACAATACTTTTCTCATATATCATCTTGAAAAAAAGCGTATGCTTAATTGGAAATCAACCAATCCTCCATCGTCCAAATGCTTTATTATTTAAATGTTAAGTGCGTGGGCAACAGAGAGGAACAAGATGGTGCAGTTTGAGGCCATGTGGTGGAGGGTGATACGGGCGCTGGAGACTGGGCTGTGGGCCTGGGCAGGGATGATAGAGTGGATGTTGGTGTGCCTCGGTATGTGGATGTTTGTATACAATATACAGTGCCTTGTGAAAGTATTCGGCCCCCTTGAACTTTGCGACCTTTTGCCACATTTCAGGCTTCAAACATAAAGATATAAAACTGTATTTTTTTGTGAAGAATCAACAACAAGTGGGACACAATCATGAAGTGGAACGACATTTATTGGATATTTCAAACTTTTTTAACAAATCAAAAACTGAAAAATTGGCCGTGCAAAATTATTCAGCCCCCTTAAGTTAATACTTTGTAGCGCCACCTTTTGCTGCGATTACAGCTGTAAGTCGCTTGGGGTATGTCTCTATCAGTTTTGCACATCGAGAGACTGAAATTTTTTCCCATTCCTCCTTGCAAAACAGCTCGAGCTCAGTGAGGTTGGATGGAGAGCATTTGTGAACAGCAGTTTTCAGTTCTTTCCACAGATTCTCGATTGGATTCAGGTCTGGACTTTGACTTGGCCATTCTAACACCTGGATATGTTTATTTTTGAACCATTCCATTGTAGATTTTGCTTTATGTTTTGGATCATTGTCTTGTTGGAAGACAAATCTCCGTCCCAGTCTCAGGTCTTTTGCAGACTCCATCAGGTTTTCTTCCAGAATGGTCCTGTATTTGGCTCCATCCAGCTTCCCATCAATTTTAACCATCTTCCCTGTCCCTGCTGAAGAAAAGCAGGCCCAAACCATGATGCTGCCACCACCATGTTTGACAGTGGGGATAGGGTGTGTTCAGGGTGATGAGCTGTGTTGCTTTTACACCAAACATAACGTTTTGCATTGTTGCCAAAAAGTTCCATTTTGGTTTCATCTGACCAGAGCACCTTCTTCCACATGTTTGGTGTGTCTCCCAGGTGGCTTGTGGCAAACTTTAAACAACACTTTTTATGGATATCTTTAAGAAATGGCGTTCTTCTTGCCACTCTTCCATAAAGGCCAGATTTGTGCAATACACGACTGATTGTTGTCCTATGGACAGAGTCTCCCACCTCAGCTGTAGATCTCTGCAGTTCATCCAGAGTGATCATGGGCCTCTTAGCTGCATCTCTGATCAGTCTTCTCCTTGTATGAGCTGAAAGTTTAGAGGGATGGCCAGGTCTTGTTAGATTTGCAGTGGTCTGATACTCCTTCCATTTCAATATTATCGCTTGCACAGTGCTCCTTGGGATGTTTAAAGCTTGGGAAATCTTTTTGTATCCAAATCCGGCTTTAAACTTCTTCACAACAGTATCTCGGACCTGCCTGGTGTGTTCCTTGTTCTTCATGATGCTCTCTGCGCTTTTAACGGACCTCTGAGACTATCACAGTGCAGGTGCATTTATACGGAGACTTGATTACACACAGGTGGATTGTATTTATCATCATTAGTCATTTAGGTCAACATTGGATCATTCAGAGATCCTCACTGAACTTCTGGAGAGAGTTTGCTGCACTGAAAGTAAAGGGGCTGAATAATTTTGCACGCCCAATTTTTCAGTTTTTGATTTGTTAAAAAAGTTTGAAATATCCAATAAATGTCGTTCCACTTCATGATGGTGTCCCACTTGTTGTTGATTCTTCACAAAAAAATACAGTTTTATATCTTTATGTTTGAAGCCTGAAATGTGGCAAAAGGTCGCAAAGTTCAAGGGGGCCGAATACTTTCGCAAGGCACTGTATACAGTGGGGCAAAAAAGTATTTAGTCAGCCACCAATTGTGCAAGTTCTCCCAATTAAAAAGATGAGGCCTGTAATTTTCATCATAGGTACACTTCAACTATGACGGACAAAATGAGAAAAGTAAATCCAGAAAATCACATTGTAGGATTTTTAATGAATTTATTTGCAAAATATGGTGGAAAATAAGTATTTGGTCAATAACAAAAGTTTCTCAATACTTTGTTATATACCCTTTGTTGGCAATGACAGAGGTCAAACGTTTTCTGTAAGTCTTCACAAGGTTTTCACACACTGTTGCTGGTATTTTGGCCCATTCCTCCATGCAGATCTCCTCTAGAGCAGTGATGTTTTGGGGCTGTTGCTGGGCAACATGGACTTTCAACTCCCTCCAAAGATTTTCTATAGGGTTGAGATCTGGAGACTGGCTAGGCCACTCCTGGACCATGAAATGCTTCTTACGAAACCACTCCTTCGTTGCCCGGGCGATGTGTTTGGGATCATTGTCATGCTGAAAGACCCAGCCACGTTTCATCTTCAATGCCCTTGCTGATGTAAGGAGGTTTTCACTCAAAATCTCACGATACATGGCCCCATTTATTCTTGCCTTTACACGGATCAGTCGTCCTGGTCCCTTTGCAGAAAAACAGCCCCAAAGCATGATGTTTCCACCCCCATGCTTCACAGTAGGTATGGTGTTCTTTGGATGCAACTCAGCATTCTTTGTCCTCCAAACACGACGAGTTGAGTTTTTACCAAAAAGCTATATTTTGGTTTCATCTGACCATATGACATTCTCCCAATCTTCTTCTGGATCATCCAAATGCTCTCTAGCAAACTTCAGACGGGCCTGGACATGTACTGGCTTAAGCAGGGGGACACGTCTGGCACTGCAGGATTTGAGTCCCTGGCGGCGTAGTGTGTTACTGATGGTAGGCTTTGTTACTTTGGTCCCAGCTCTCTGCAGGTCATTCACTAGGTCCCCCCGTGTGGTTCTGGGATTTTTGCTCACCGCTCTTGTGATAATTTTTCCCCCTCGGGGTGAGATCGTGTTTGGAGCCCCAGATCGAGGGAGATTATCAGTGGTCTTGTATGTCTTCCATTTCCTAATAATTGCTCCCACAGTTGATTTCTTCAAACCAAGCTGCTTACCTATTGCAGATTCAGTCTTCCCAGCCTGGTGCAGGTCTACAATTTTGTTTCTGGTGTCCTTTGACAGCTCTTTGGTCTTGGCCATAGTGGAGTTTGGAGTGTGACTGTTTGAGGTTGTGGACAGGTGTCTTTTATACTGATAACAAGTTCAAACAGGTGCCATTAATACAGGTAACGAGTGGAGGACAGAGGAGCCTCTAAAAGAAGAAGTTACAGGTATTTTAGAGCCAGAAATCTTGCTTGTTTGTAGGTGAACAAATACTTATTTTCCACCATAATTTGCAAATAAATTCATTAAAAAATCCTACAATGTGATTTTCTGGATTTTTCCCCTCATTTTGTCTGTCATAGTTGAAGTGTACCTATGATGAAAATTACAGGCCTCTCATCTTTTTAAGTGGGAGAACTTGCACAACTGGCAAAATACTTTTTTGCCCCACTGTATACTGAACAAAAATATGAATGCAACATGCATTGCAAATGTCAAAGGTTTTCCTGAGTTATAGTTCATGAGGAAATCAGTCAATTGAAATAAATTCATTAGGCCCTAATCTATGGATTTCACATGACTGGGAATACATATATGCATCTGTTGGTCACGGATACCTTGGGCCTCATGATCTCGTCACGGTATCTCGGTGCATTCAAATTGTAGTAAAATAAAATGCAATTGTGTTTGTTGTGCGTGGCTTATGCCTGCCTGCCCATACCAAAACCACACCACCACGGGGCACTCTGTTCACAACGTTGACATTAGCAATCTGCTCGCCTACATACAGATGGCATTGTGTTGTGTGACAAAACGGCACATTTTAGAATGGCATTTTGTTTTGTTCCTAGCACAAAGTTACTTGTGTAATGATCATGCTGTTTAATCAGCTTCTTGATATACCACACTTGTCAGTTGGATGGATTGTCTTGGCAAAGGAGAAATTCTCACTAACGGGAAGATTTTTTTAGAAATAAGATTTTTGTGCGTGTGGAACATTTCTGGGATTTTTTATTTCAGTTCATAAAATATGGGACCAACACTTTACATGTTGCGTTTAGATTTTTGTTCAGGGTATAAAAAAAAAAGATGAAACGTTGTGAGACTATTGAGATGGCACAGTGGTCTAAGGTGGTATAAGCCACTGCATCTCAGTGTTAGAGGCGTCACTACAGACCCGGATTCCATCTTTGGGTTTTAAAGTGTGCAACAGGACAATTTAAAGTGAATATAAGACCAGGCTAAGTGACTGAGGTGAATGTTGGCTGTCTGCTTGATAGAAATAGAAGGAATAGAACAGACTGCTCTCATTCTCTGGTCCACTGGGGCTCGTATTACTAAGGAACAGCGGTCATGTGGCTTTCATTCAATTCAATCAAAACCTAATGCACAATGAGCCACCGTCTTAGCTAACATCTTCCCACACAGTCAGTAGGGATTGAAAACCCTTTTTCAGATGCCATGGTCCTCATTACAAGCACTACGTGTCGACGGCCACAGCCAGACTTTGAAAGATGCAGCCCTACAAGAGTCTGTCGGGAGAGCTGCAGGACAGGGGTGCAGTGTTGGCTGTGTGACAGACGGTACCATGTAAGCCAGTGAGCTGTCACAGAAAGCACAGTGGCTGAACCAGCCCCAGGAGGAGAGAGCGAGTACCTGTCCGTCTTCTGAATGGGGATATAACTGGAGATGAAGGGATAGGGGGGAGGGAGATGTCTCTCTGACCTAGAAAACTCAGCTTCATTCCAACTCAAGCTCACTTGTGTAGGGTATTGCCGTCGTCCGTTTTGACATCGGGACAATGAGAGTGTTTCATGTGATTTGAGGCCCTCTTATTGTCTTTCCGTACTCTGTGCTTCTGTTCTGCTATTACAGCCATATCTCCCCACATTGGCTGCTATTCCAATACTGTAGACAGGCGCCATGTTTATACCAATTACAAAACAATCACACTTCACTTATAATAAATAGAAATAACAATGTTATTGCAAAGGAACATGTTGTGCCAACATGGGGACGGTGTGCCAATCTCTTAATATCTATGACTGCAATCTTCAACCCCCCCAATCGCACCGGTGATGAAAAACAAACTCGCCCACTCTCCGTTGCCCTTCTTTCTCTTTCCACCACCCCTCTTCTCCCTCCAGCCTCACCTATCTGGTTGTTCCTGTCTGCCTCGTCCCGGGCACCGTCTGATGACTCGTTGAGTTTGTCTTGGAGCTGTCTAACCAGGTCTTCCTCCATGTCCATGATGTTCAGGTCCTCGTCCTCATGACGAAGGTCCCCCTCGTCCTCCTCATCATCGCTGCTGCTGCTGATGTCGTTGAAGATCTCCCTCAGCTCGTCACGTTGGGCTGGAAGAAAACATTGATTTTCACATTGTCAAATAAAATATCTAAACAATTTATAAGAAGAATAATTCAGTCTTCTAACTGTGACCACTCCTCACCAACAAAACACAGTCCTCCCTTTAGGACAGTTTTAGAAACACCAAGGCAGCTTTTCCCAAACTAGGGGTCCGGACCCCATGTGCGGTCACCTAATTTGAAAATGGGACCACGGCAAAAAAATATTCAAAAAATTCTAAATTGGCACTTGGTTCATAAAACCGGGAAAACGTCAGTAACCTCCGGTAGCTGCTAGATGTGGCTGTAATAAACAGAGAGGATTCTGTTTTCTACCTACAAATATGTCTCTATCTTTTGAATGGTTTAAAGGAGCAATACGCAGTAGCTACTGTACATACATTTTAGACCTATAAATGAATGAATGATATTCTTCAAGAATCACTGTGTACATATAACTTATTAGCGCAACTGTCATACTCCATGAGAAACCAAAATACAAGCTTGTTTAACACCAATGCCTGTAAACAAAGTAAATGTAAACAAACACTCACAACATGATAAAGCTATCATTTTGATATCACAGATGGCCAGTCTTTGCAACCATACCTATGTCTATGAATTTGAGAGTGGTTCCATTACTCCAGAGCACACTATCGTTTCAACTGCTGATTGCCGCTGTCATGACGTTGCCCTCTTTGGGTTCAGCAAGCCCATCCCCCTCTCCCTGCCTCCTTCAACTAGGCTGCTGTGGTCAGAGAGAGGTCGTAAATTCCTGAGAAGACCCTGCCTCATGGACACACAGTATAAGAGATAGAGTGAATTTTCATAGAGAACTCTTAGACTATCGATACTGACAGAATAAGAACAAGTCTTTGATATTAATTACTAGTCTGCAGCTAGGAATTCGGTATCATTGAACGCGAAGAACGACAACCGCCGAAACATTAATTCTACAACAACATGAATGTCACTCTGAACTATCCACTTTAACCACGACAGAGAGAGAGAGACGGACAATTCTACACATTTTTATAATTATCACTCTGTAGTGACTTCTCAGCTGACTCCCCCTTTTGTCCACCAAGCCGCGATGACAGTTTAGCCCACTAGGGCACATTTCTTGTAACCATATTTACCTTGTTTGTTTGTTTATGCATTTCTATTAATTACTTAGTAATAATTAAATGATTTAAGACAATTGATGTATGGATGACTCATAGTGAAGACTGTTCGTGCAGATAACCAACAATTTACGACGTTTGGAATGAGACTAACGTGAGGTAAAGTAAATAATTAATTAATCAGAAGACTATTTGATCAGATATAAAATATCTGAAAAGTTATTTTAGGAAATGATAACTTTGTAATCTGAATATTTTCCTTGGTACCCCGACTTCCTAGTTAATTACGATTACATGATTAAGTCTAATTGCGTATTACTAATTACAGAGAATTTACTGTCAATTTAATGATAGTAAAGACACGACACGGCTTTAAGCTACAAAATATTGACTCAAGACATTTCAGCTTTCCCTTTTTTATTAATTTGTTTCAAAAATGTCAAAAAATGATTCCACTTTGACATTATGGGGTATTGTGTGTAGACCAGTGACACAAAAATGTACATTGAATCCATTTTAAATTCAGGCTGTGACAACAACAAAAAATTGAAAATGTCAAGGGTGTGAATACTTTCTGAGGGAACTGTATGTCTGTTGCAGAGACGAGAGCGCGAGTAAAACAAGTTTGAATCAGTCAGGGAAATAAGTGCTGAAAACATTTTTAAAAATTGATACCAAAATAGGGTTGTGGCCCAAAAGAAAGTTAGGGGAACCCTGCACTAGGGCCTACTGTACTACTGTACTGCGTTGGAGCAGTGAAAGGCTATGTGGCATACTGTATGTTCTAACTTCTGTGTGGGCGTGACGGCCCTAAGGTGGTAGGAGCCTGTAATATCAGTTATGGCTCTCATTCCAAACATGATACATGTATTCAATATGTGGACTAAGTTAACTGAGAGTCACTCTGCACGGAACCTTCACATCTGCTAAATGATCATATTATAGTATTACTACATTTTGCCCACTTCCATGGTGCTTACCTGAGGAGCCATGCCCCATCTTGTGTCCCGATGTCCCAGGTGATGAGTCCAGGTTGGCCAGAGAGCCATGGTTGTCTGCCTCCTTGGTCTCATCCTCAGCTATCACCTCCCAGCCTGAAGGCCAAGTTAGGGAAACGTTGTACACCAAACACTACCTCACTGCTTTCATTAAGTTATGTCACGTTCCAGCTACTCACAACTGGCTTCCCTATGGGCCTACAAGGACAACATGTACCACCGCCCATTGAAATCTACACTAAGGGAGATGCACTCCGATGTTGATGCTGTCCCATGTTCTGTGCTCGTCCCCCCCACCAGGTAAGTTGACCGAGAACACATTCTCATTTACATCAACGCCCTGGGGAATGGTTCCTCCTGCTTTATCATTTCATCATGGTGCTTATTGACGAAGGTGTTGGTGTGCAGGTCTCACATTAACACGTTAGCGGGAGTCAGTTCAGGTGAGGCCCAGCAGAGTAGGGCCCCTGCTGGTCAACAGCTATTGGATGTGTTGTGTGTCATTTACAGTGCATGTATAAAAGGGTACCGCAATACCTGGTGACAGTTTGGTGCAGCATTAGAGACAGAGTGTGTGTGTGCGCGTTTGCCCCAGTGAGTGAGCTAAAAGGATACGGACACTAACGGCCTCTGCGTCCGTGCTCAGTAATCTCTTCACCTCCTTCTCCACGTCGGGAGACTCGATGTACTGCAGAGGAAATCAGGTTAGACTTACTTCATGCCTCCAGACTACCCACCCACCCCCACACACACCCCTAGCGAATGGCTGGCCATGTGCCAGCAAACACATTAGCGATTAAGAACAGCGAGCCAAACCGATATGGTGTGGCACCTTAAAGAAGATTTATTCAAAAGACAAAGTAGGAATCTTTCCTCTCACTCGCTCTCTGTCACTTGGATCAAAGCAGAGAGTTAGATTGCTCTCTTGCAAACCTTTGGGGCAAATGAAGATGGAAGGCCTTTATTTTTTATGTAAATCTTAGTTTTTACATCCGCTGCAGTTCCTCTTTTATGAAATGTAAATGTGTTGTTTGAATTAAGGGCCTGGGACGAGAACCCAACATCATCTGAAGAAAATATTCACAAGATGAGGGGGAGAGAGAGCTCTAGGGGAAACACAAGATGTCAGTACCTTCTTTTTTGCCGTCTTCCTGAATCTTCTCTTCCTTGTGTTCTTCAGAGGACAGGTGACTGGAGACCAAAACATCATGATTTAAAGTTAACAGAACCGTCAGAAAGGAAACTTGCAGATTGGCTGAGGCTTGAAGATAAGTCTCTGCGGGCTGCAAAGTGCTACTCAGCATATCACAATACAGAGGGGATATAGTTCTACTTACTGCCATGGTTCCACACAAACTTCTTGTCCTTGTCTTTGTCCTTCTTCTTCTTGGGGTCTACAGTACCGGTGGGTTCCTCCAAGGGAGGGTAGAGGTCTCCATCCAACGTGCACACCAGCATCTACCCCACACAGAACAGGGTCAAAAAGCAATGAATAAATCGACCTTATAGAATGCCTGAAAATATATAAACCAACACTATGTGAGGTCATTATCAATCATCCCTGGTTCTAATCCCCGAGCCGACTAGGTGAAAAATCTCTCGGCGTGCCCTTGAGCAAGGCACTGAACCCGTATTGCTCCTGTAAGTTGCTCTGGATAAGAGCGTCTGTTAAATGACTGAAATGTCATACAGAAACAGGGCATTCTAAACCTTAGAGCAGACACTGCAGCCGTTGACAACTGGTCTGGAGACTTCATACACCATTCTACTCCTACATGGTGCTTGTATGAGAGCATCCTTCCTGTCCTACCTGACAGACGTCAGCAGTCTTATAGAAGGTCTTCTTGTCCACTGTTTTCAGAGACTCCAGGATGCAGGGCAGATCCACCAGTTTACACGCCAAAGGTACACGATCCACTCTCACGATGCCATGACGACCATCAGCTGCAGAACATCATATGATGTCATTTCACATAGAAAAATAATTTGACTACTGGTCACCTATCACAGGTTTACTTGAATGTCCGTTTTAATGATTCTACTTCTATGATTTCATCCTTATGTTGGCAATAGGTGCTTTCTTGGGAAGGAATGGCCATTCTGTAATGTGATGCTGGTATAACTGCTTCTGAACCAAAAAAGGTTAAATGAGCACCAGGGTTAAACAAGGTTCTCTCTACTTTAATTTCAAGTTGCTTCATTAGCATGATTAATGAGGCCAATTTACCTTATCCTTGATTTGAATTATGCAAATGACAAAGCCTAACTTTCTACATTTACAGAGTGTGACCAACTTCCTTTAGAGCAGATGGTAATATTGTGAGTGAACAGTTCGGACCATTCCATGAAAACAACAAGGTACACTTGAACTAACAAGACATGAAGCTCAATACCTACCATGCAGTTCAATGGTGAGTCTGTCTTTGAGGTTCATGCTGCTAGACTGGGCAATACATCTCACTGTTGAGGCATATTCCTTTGACAGAGATCATGCAGTCAAGATATAAATCAATCTCGAAACAGTTTATGCCACGTCAAGTATGATTTCCTTTATTTCAAGACATGGGTGCACAGAAAGGTACAATTACAGGCAAACGAGTGTTTGAGTCTCAGGTTCAATTATGGTTGGCAATTATTAATCAATCATGGTAAAATTCATTCTGGTACAATATTCACAAGTTTCAGCAGGTAGACTGTAGCTAAGTTGGTTAAAAAATAGCATCATTTTGAATTTGAGATACATGGCTATTTAAAAAAAAGAAAATACACAAAACCAAAAATGCTCTCATCCCATTGTATTCCATGTGTGTCCTTACCGTAGGCAGCCGCAGGACAAATTGACTCTCCAGCTCATGGGGTGCATCATCTTTGTTTTTCGAACCGACCTTCCCCACTGCAAATCAGTGCATAATAACATATTAATATTCATATTTGGCTGGTTTAATTATCTAGCTAGCTAGCTGGTTAGTTAGCTGGTTAGTTAGCTAGCTGGCTAGTTAGCTGTCTGGTTGAGTTTCTGTTAACGTTACGCTAACGTTACGCTCCGTCACCGAAGACGGGCGATCTCTTATTCCACATGTTAACAAAACGTACCTTTTATTTTGGAGGTCGATTTGGTCTTTTTGTTCTGCATGGTGACTACTTGAAAATAAAAATAAAGAGCCTTGTCGATGCACACACAGCTAGAAACAACACAGCAAACCGGAAGACTCTTCTTTGATTACGTTTGACCTAATTCAATGGACTATTCTGCCACCTACTGGTCAGAATGGGAGCAGGACGGTAGTATATCCCTTTCAGAAAAATATTGCAGACAGTGCAGTATAACTGCAGCACACACAGTGCAGTATTACGCCTCGATCCCACCGACAAAGGTAGGGACACCGAAGTACATTCATTTCCGATGGAACGCTGCGTTTTCCATTCAGCATTGGGTTGCAGAGGCAGTTGTAGTGCGTTCTGTGTGCTGTATACGTTGGATTTATGGAACATATGAGTCAAACTGTATGTGTGAATGGTTTGACAGAAATGGTAGCAGAAGGTGAATGTTGAACTTTTGTTGCACACATATCCAGATGATGCTGTGTACCATTTTGCCTAGACCCGTTCTAATTGCCGGGGCGGCAGGGTAGCCTAGTGGTTAGAGCGTTGGACTAGTAACTGAAAGGTTGCAAGTTCGAATCCCCGAGCTGACAAGGTACAAATCTGTTCTTAGGCCGTCATTGAAAATAAGAATTTGTTCTTAACTGACTTGCCTAGTAAAATAAAGGTACAATTAAAAAAATATATAATTCACCTACGAATCCCCGAGCTGTCGTTCTGCCCCCCCCACAGTTAAACCCACTGTTCCTAGGCCGTCATTGAAAATAAGAATTTGTTCTTAACTGACTTGCCTAGTCAAATAAAAAAATTCACATACAGCCCCAACAGATCCAGAGAACTTGTTCTCAACTAGCCTACCTGATTAAATAAAGGTGAAATAAAAAATAAAAAGATTACAATCTCTATTGCACTCGACACTGCCCTTTCCCACCTTGGACAAAAGGAACACCTACGTGAGAATGCTGTTCATTGACTACACCTCAGCTTTCAACACACCCTAGGATTAAACACCTCCCTCTGCAAATGGATACTGGACTTTTTGACAGGCCGCTCTCGGGTGGTAAGGCTAGGCAACAACACATCTGCCACGCTGACCCGCAACACAGGAGCCCCTCAGGGGTGCGTGCTTAGCCCCCTCTTCTACTCCCTGTTGACCCACGACTGTGTGGCAGCACATGACTCCAACACCATCATTAAGTTTGCTGTTGACATGATGGTAGTAGGCCTGATCACCGACGATGATGAGACCTGGCAGTGTGGTGCCAGGACAACAACCTCTCCTTCAACGTCAGCAAGATAAAGGAGCTGAAACTACAAGAAACAGAGGGCCAAACACGCCCGCATTCACATCGATGGGGCAGTAGTGGAGACGGTCATAATCTTCAAGTTCCTCTGGACCTATCACTGAGGTCCTATTATGGTCCAAAAACACCAAAACAGTTGTGAAGAGGGTAAGACAAAAATTCATAACAAAAATAAGCTTTTTTTTAAATCTTAATTTATGTTTAGGGTTAGGCATAAGGTTAGCAGTGTGGTTAAGGTTAGGGTTAAGGTTTTATTTTTTATTTTTAAGAAGAGAAATTGTATGGGCGGGGTTCATGACCTTGTGTCTGTGGTAACTAGTAACCATCGTACTACTAGAGTGACGTCTTTAACTTCCCGGTCAAAATCCAAAGCAAACCTCATAATAAGATTTCTGAACAGAAAAATTATATCTCAAGAGTTAATAATAATATATACAAATCAATATATAGTTTGACACATTAATCACCAATATGGGCACACAATTAGCAGCATTATCATATTTTATTTTTATCATCCGAAAATACTTTTAATTTGAACAACAAAAAATGCAATACCGAGACAAAAAACATTTTCCCTTCTGGAACCATCCATCGCCAGGAAGGGACAGAAGAGAGGAGGCTATTTTTTAGAAGATTAAGAGTGGGACACAGCCGATTGAATAAGATTTTAAATGTGATAGGAAAGCATCCAAAAGGAAAGTGTGATTATTGCCAGGAAACAGAGACCGTATTGCTACAGTGTGGGCAGTATCAGAGGAAAGAGAGAGGCTGAAATCTAGTATGAGGGAGAAGGGGATACAGGAAATTATTTTAAAGATTATATTGAGTTGAACTTGATTATATATAGTCTCAAATATGTTGTTATATGTTTTAAAAGCAACGGGGTGGCAGGTAGGATTTAGTTTCTCCCTGCCTCTCTCCCATACTCCAGTACAGAAGGTGGCGATAATGCACCATAACGTTTGATGCCAACCGCCGATAAACCCCCCCCGAAGAGAAGGGAAACATCAATCTACTGTTGCTGTCTCGGCTTAGTTATCTCGCATGAAATATATATCTAGAAACCTTGAATAACCACAACGTAGCTACTATCTTGAAGATTGAATGTTCAACATGGGTTACAATAAATTCAGAGTCAACGCAACTCGGAAGATGTCGAAGACGTTAGCCTTGACCGTTCTAACCTGTTTGTCGTTCTGCATCAGTGTTTGCAGGGCAGAGGATAGTGCCATGGAGAACATCGTAACAGAGAGGAAGGTTGAAGATAACCACAGACAAGACAGTGCCGACCTGCTGATTTTCATCATGCTCCTAACCCTCACGATTTTAACTATTTGGTTATTCAAGCACCGTCGTTTCAGGTTTTTGCATGAAACGGGACTAGCTATGATCTATGGTGAGTATGGGTGAGAGGCCCACTTGTCAGGAGACTGCATGATGTCATTGATATTGTTATTACTCACCGTCATATTGTTTATGTAGTTAGCTATACACGTCATTGCATGTTTATGTAGCATTTCTAATATACCTGTAGACTTACAGTCATTGCGCTAACGCTAGTTAGCATTGTCTCGCGAAACTACCGCTAACTTCATCCATACTGCACGCAGAGACATAAAAAAAATGGTATCCACGAGTTCATCTGACTCTTGAGTAAGTAGAACAAGGACTAACTCTCACAGTATTCCTTTAACATTACCTGGAAATATGCTGACAGTGTTGTCATTCCTATAGGGATGCGGTAGAGACAACATAATGCCTATGTGAGTCCTAGAATGGATGTATCACTATGTTATACTGAACAAAAATATAAACTCAACATGCAACAATGTCAAAGATGTGACTGAGTTACAGTTCATAGAAGGAAATCAGTCAATTGAAATAAAGCCATTAGGAGCTAATCTATTGATTTCACATGACTGGGAATACAGATATCTGTTGGTCACAGAAACCTTTTTTTAAAGTAGGGGCATGGATCAGAAAACCAGTTGGTGTGACCATTTTTTGCCTCATGCAGCGCGACACATCTTGTTCGCATAGAGTTTGACCAGGTTGTTGATTGTTGCCTGTAGAATGTTGCCCCGTTCCTCTTCAATGGCGGTGCGAAGTTGCTGGATATTGTCGGGAACTGGAACACGCTGTCATACATGTTGATCCAGACTGGTGATTATGCAGGCCATGGAAGAACTGGGACACGCTGTCATACATGTTGATCCAGACTGGTGATTATGCAGGCCATGGAAGAACTGGGACACGCTGTCATACATGTTGATCCAGACTGGTGATTATGCTGGCCATGGAAGAACTGGGCCATTTTCATCTCCCAGGAATTGTGTACAGATCCTTGCGACATGGGACCGTGCATTATCATGCTGAAACACGAGGTGAGGAGTGGCACGACAGTGGGCCTCAGGATCTCATCACGGTATCTCACAGCATTCAAATTGCCATCGATAAAATGCAATTGTGTTTGTCGTCCGTAGCTTTTGCCTGCCCATACCATAACCCCACTGCCACCATGGGGCACTCTTCACAACGTTGACATCAGCAAACCTCTTGCCCACACGACACCATACACGTATGTGTCTGCCATCTGCCCGGTACAGTTGAAACCGGGATTAATCCGTGAAGAGCACACTTATCCAGCATGCCAGTGGCCATCAAATGTTAGCTTTTGCTCACTGAATTCGGTTATGACTCCGAGCTGCAGTCAGGTCGAGACCCTGATGAGGACGACGAGCATGCAGATGAGCTTCCCTAAGATGGTTTCCGAAAGTTTACGCAGAATTTATTTGGTTGTGCAAACCCACAGTTTCATCAGTTTTCCGGCTGGCTGGTCTCCGACGATCCCGCAAGTGAAGAAGCCGGATGTAGAGGTCCTGGGATGGCGTGGTTACACGTGGTCTGTGGTTGTGAGGCCGGTTGGACGTACTGCCAAATTCTTTAAAGCGACATTGGAGGCAGCTTATGGTAGAGAAATTAACATGACATTCTCTGGCAACAGCACTGGTGGACATTCCTGCAGTCATCATGCCAATTGGACACTCCTTCAACTTGAGACATCTGGCGTTGTGTGACAAAACGGCACGATTTTATTGTCCCCAGCACAAGGTGCACCTGTGTAATGATCATTCTTTTTCATTAGCATCTTGATATGCTACATCTGTTAGGTGGATGGATTATCTTGGCAAAGGAGAAATGCTCACTAACAGGAATGTAAACTAATTTGTGCACACGATTTGAGAGAAATATGCTTTATATGCGTATGGAACATTTCTGGGAGCTTTTATTTCAGCTAATGAAACATGGGACCAGCACTTTACCTGTTCCGTTTATATTTTTTGTTCAGTGTACAGGAACATTTCTGGGAGCTTTTATTTCAGCTCATGAAACATGGGACCAGCACTTTACCTGTTGCGTTTATATTTTTGTTCAGTGTACATCTCTGTTGTTGGGAAACAATATTCATGCCTGATCAGTTATGCGACTGTGTGCATGCACTAAACCCCATACCGTTCTGTGTTATTCACCCAGGAAGGTCCAACTTGCTTCAGTGTTTTACTGTAGTTTAGTGTAGTACTCTCTACTACACACCATGCACTTCCCTGAAGCCTGTTACCTGGTTATTTATTTACAATTCACAAGGTGCTGCTGTACCAGCTTTAAGGGTGGAGAGGACAACTGTGAACCCAGTTAGCAGGGGTTGCCTTGTGGCATGTAGTGTAGGGGCTTTCATAGGTGCAATTCTGTGTTTGTTCACCCTTTGTTCCCTCTCTCTCCCTCCAGGTGTGCTGGTTGGGGTGGTCCTGCGCTATGGTATCCACGTACCCCGTGACATTAGTAACGTCACCCTCAGTTGCCATGTCAACGCCAGCCCACCCACACTGCTCGTCAACGTCAGTGGCAAGTTCTACGAGTACAGTCTGAAGGGTGAGATCAGCCCCTCTGAGATCAATGATGTACAAGACAACGAGATGCTTCGCAAGGTAGAGTCCCAAACAGATGTGGTCCTTGTTAATGTGATGCACATGAATGGCTTGACTGACCAAAACAGTGGGGGCTTACAGATGGCATGGTTGTTGTCTGAAAGTGTTTCTTCATATCCGAAGTGCTGTTTGGGAGGCTTAGTACGAATCAGGCAAGTAGGTTGCCTTTGTTGACATATTTCATTCTCAATCTTTCCCTAGACATTTTCCACACTTACTCACTGTCTGACACACACACATGAGACTGTGTCTAACTCGGAGCATAGCATATGTAATCAGTCATGTCCTGAGGTAGCCTACAGAGCACTACTCTGTTCTATGCAAACACTGTGTCACCTGATCAGAGAAAATAAACCTTTCCTTGATGCCATTTAGGACTTAGAGTTGATGTCAGCCTAAAGAGGCTTGATCAGAACTAGGCCTAACCATAGTACATTAGAGTTGATGTCAGCCTAAAGAGGCTTGATCAGAACTAGGCCTAACCGTAGGACATTAGATTAACAAACATAACAACTAGCGCTATTTTCATCCATCAACACAATTGAAAAGGGATTTAGAACCCTTGTTAGTTATTATTACAGGTAGTTATAATTAGATTCAAACTAATAATAACAGGTTTTATTAGTTGTAGTCCTCCATAGTCAGTGGGAGACTACTGTTCAGTCATGTAATACAATCCCTCTTGTGTTTTCCCCTTTTCTATAGGTGACCTTTGACCCTGAAGTGTTCTTTAACATCCTCCTGCCCCCCATCATCTTCCATGCCGGCTACAGTCTGAAGAGGGTAAGACATGTAGTTAGTTGTTTAAAGATGCTCTATGCAGAAATCGCTCTGCCATTTCCTGTTTGCTAAAATGCTAACAGTTTGCCTAATTTCAGTTTGCGATAAAACAAGCAAGTATAGTGTAGATAATCATTGTACCATCTAAACCGTAGTTAAAAATATTTTCCATAACCACAAATATTGTATTTTCAGATGTTTAAAGCTGGTGTACAAAAGTAAAAGATGCAAAAACTAAACTTAAATATGGGGAGCATAGAAATAGTGGCCACTGAACAGATTTACCACTTCTTAGACTTGCTTTCAATGATAATGACAGATCTATAACACGCATTTCCATGTGAATTTGGTCAGGTCGCCCCAAAAGTTACATATTGCAGCTTTAAACGATAGTTAAATCACAGTGTTGATTTGTTCTTGGGTAATATTTAGGCCTAATCCTTCATCTAATTCTATCTCCCAGAGACACTTCTTCAGGAACATGGGATCCATCCTAGCCTATGCCTTTCTGGGAACAGTCATATCATGTTTCATCATTGGGTGAGTTCACACCCTGTATTATACATGTATCCATTACATCTGTGTGTTTATGCACCTTTAGGGTTTTGTGTGACATGTCAGAGAAATGCTCAGCTGAAGTAGTATGATCTCTATCTCTGTACAGGTTACTGATGTACGGCTGTGTCACGCTGATGAAGCAAGTGGGACAGCTTGACGGGGACTTCTTCTTCACTGACTGCCTGTTGTTTGGAGCCATTGTCTCTGCTACTGACCCCGGTACAGACCCCGTTCACCTCAGTCACCTCTTTAGTACACTACATAATGGTCAACCGCTTGCTTCACTAGTAATATGCCTAGTCAGACATAGTTATTTAAAGGGTGATTTCCTGATTCACAAGCTGCAAAAACATGCACTGCCGCTAATTATTTCAGTGACTGGGAAAATGTGAGTTGTGGAATATAGTATAGGCTGATGTAGACACCACCAATGATTTCTAACCTATAGGGCTCTATTTGTGGGTTATTTTTAGTAGAATGTTGCCAACTATATGTTGCGCGTCTTACATTGTAGAATGTGGTCTTGGAGGTCCATCTGCATGTCATTGTGCCATTCTGTAGACAGTCTAAAGGTGGTTACTGTGTCTCTCGTCCTGCAGTGACGGTGCTGGCCATCTTCAACGAGCTGCAGGTGGACGTGGATCTGTACGTTCTGCTGTTTGGAGAGAGCGTTCTCAATGACGCCGTGGCCGTGGTGCTGTCCTCGTGAGTCCTCCGTCTTAACCTGACCCACCTGTCTACCGTCTGTCTGTCTGTGCGCCTGTATGTACACACTCGCGTTGTGAGGTTTGTCCTTGCGATCCATTGTTGTGACGCTTTGGCTGACAAATCTCATCTTTCAACAAATGTGCTTTGAAACATTTTTTAATTTTTTTAATATATAATTTGTGCAGGGTAAGGGGGCGTTTAGCCTACACACCCACACAGGTTCATGGACATGCGCACACAGACACCCTCGAACAACTTGTTGGTATGGATTTTCCTGTGTGTGACCTGGCACTATACCAATAACAAGCCAGTATTAATACTGTGGAATGTGTGAGGCTGACCTTTTGGTAACCCTAACCACTACATTCCCTCTGCCGGGAACTCTTAATATTTCACAATTGGGTTCTGTTATGGTTGGCTCAGTGCGGGGGTGCGGCACGCCCCTGGAGCCAGTCAGTGGTTAGAGGGTGTGGCGGCGACGCGAGACACTCCCCTGAGCTGGTGTGCTAGCCCAGTGCTTTTGCAGTGGTTTCGTTTTGCGTCGTTAGAACACACACGGCAAATGACCAACCATTACACTCCAGATAGCAGATATGAACCACAGCACAAGTACAACCCAGAAAGGGATAGTTCACTCAAATCAAAGTTCGTCAGGTGTTTGCAGAACCTAAAAGTTTTGAGCATTGAGCCCATATTAGATCCAGAGGTATGCATTAGGGAAAATCATCTTGATGCACCAATTCAAACTGCATCCCAGTTCTGGTGGTATGAAATTCTGGTGATTTGCTGTTTGGGTGATACCAGTTTGTTGTTACGTCCAGTGGAGGCTGTTGAGGTTAGGACGGCTCATAATAATGGCTGTAATGGAGTCAATGAAATGGTATCAAGCACATAAAACCAACTGGTTTCCATTACATTGACTCCATTTGTATTTTGACATGTTATCTAACATCACTAATTCCAAGCTTCAGCTAATCTTTCACGAGTGGTTCCCCATATTTTACCAGTTTCAAAATCTAGGCCTAATAGTTCCTCCAGTTTGAATTTAATAAAAAGCTGTTGAAGTGTTTCTGCCAAAGTTCTTAAGGATTGATGTATCTAACGTGGTAGATGGAATACCTGAAGATGTATCTAACGTGGTAGATGGAATACCTGAAGATGTATCTAACGTGGTAGATGGAATACCTGAAGATGTATCTAACGTGGTAGATGGAATACCTGAAGATGTATCTAACGTGGTAGATGGAATACCTGAAGATGTATCTAACGTGGTAGATGGAATACCTGAAGATGTATCTAACGTGGTAGATGGAATACCTGAAGATGTATCTAACGTGGTAGATGGAATACCTGAAGATGTATCTAACGTGGTAGATGGAATACCTGAAGATGTATCTAACGTGGTAGATGGAATACCTGAAGATGTATCTAACGTGGTAGATGGAATACCTGAAGATGTATCTAACGTGGTAGATGGAATACCTGAAGATGTATCTAACGTGGTAGATGGAATACCTGAAGATTTATCTAACGTGGTAGATGGAATACCTGAAGATTTATCTAACGTGGTAGATGGAATACCTGAAGATGGATCTAACGTGGTAGCTGGAATACCTGAAGATGGATCGAACGTGGTAGCTGGAATACCTGAAGATGGATCGAACGTGGTAGCTGGAATACCTGAAGATGGATCGAACTTGGTAGCTGGAATTCCCATAGAACCCTCTAGCGTAGCACATTGCTACTAAAATAGTTGCCTCACATACAGTACTTACTAGCAGATGTCCATACACAAATATTTACATACTGTAGTACAATCTCATCATTCCTTATTGATTTCCATATGAAACTATGAAAGCAAGCCACAACGTATTTGCCTAAGAGATCCATCTGCACTTCAAACAGACTGGGCATGCAAACGGTAGTACTAGTACTATACAGTGTAGTCTCTGGTCACTAGGATCGTTCTGATCATCAGTTATGGGGTCCACTAGGATCGTTCTGATCATCAGTTATGGGGTCCACTAGGATCGTTCTGATCATCAGTTATGGGGTCCACTAGGATCGTTCTGATCATCAGTTATGGGGTCCACTAGGATCGTTCTGAACATCAGTTATGGGGACCACTAGGATCGTTCTGATCATCTGTTATGGGGACCACTAGGATCGTTCTGATCATCAGTTATGGGGACCACTAGGATCGTTCTGATCATCTGTTATGGGGACCACTAGGATCGTTCTGATCATCAGTTATGGGGACCACTAGGATCGTTCTGATCATCAGTTATGGGGACCACTAGGATCGTTCTGATCATCAGTTATGGGGTCCACTAGGATCGTTCTGATCATCAGTTATGGGGACCACTAGGATCGTTCTGATCATCAGTTATGGGGACCACTAGGATCGTTCTGATCATCTGTTATGGGGACCACTAGGATCGTTCTGATCATCTGTTATGGGGACCACTAGGATCGTTCTGATCATCAGTTATGGGGACCACTAGGATCGTTCTGATCATCAGTTATGGGGACCACTAGGATCGTTCTGATCATCAGTTATGGGGACCACTAGGATCGTTCTGATCATCAGTTATGGGGACCACTAGGATCGTTCTGATCATCTGTTATGGGGACCACTAGGATCGTTCTGATCATCTGTTATGGGGACCACTAGGATCGTTCTGATCATCTGTTATGGGGACCACTAGGATCGTTCTGATCATCAGTTATGGGGACCACTAGGATTAAGCCCTCCCCTGGTTTGTAGGAATATACCATACCTTGGTTCTGATATCAATGGGTTGCAGATTATTCAAGACTTTCAACCTTCTCAGGATGGAAGCACATTATAAAGCAGCTCTCTAGTTTTCCAAATTATCCATGTTTTCTTTAAGTATTCTGCAAGCAAAGCACATTTATTTCTAGGCTCCAGAAATGCAACAGTACATACCGGTATTTCATTTCCAGCCTTATAACACTTCATCCACCCACATAAGGCACCTGAACTGTTCTGTTGTACCTTTTCTAATATTGACTGTGTTTGTTCCAGGTCCATCGTGGCATACCAGCCGGAGGGGGACAACAGTCACACCTTTGAGGTGATGGCCATGTTGAAGTCCTTCGGGGTGTTCCTGGGTGTTTTCAGTGGATCCTTCGCCCTGGGGGTGGCCACCGGGGTCATGACAGCACTCATATCCTTTACGCAGTGATATACTTCCTGTGTGATTTGAGTGTCTAGAAATATATAGATTGATATAGCAATCACATCCAGGTTAGAAACCGATGCAAATGCCTTTGTTCTTGTATTAGAATGTATGAAGTTGTGTTTTTTTGGTATTATCAACTTGCTTGTTGCTATATGTTAAACTTAAATCTCTAAGCTTCTCTGTAAAAAAAAACGAAGCAAAACAGATAACTGCCTTCTTCCATTTCAAAACTAGTTCTCTGCGATTTTCCCTTCCTCCATGAAATGTGGGAACTGTGAGTTGGCCACGCTCTCTGAGCCATTCTTCTCCATCTCTGCCATGGTGGCAATAGCTGGTGTATAGTGAGTTGTGTAGTGTATACACTAAATGTATAAACATTAGGAACACCTTCCCAGTATTGAGTTGCCCTCAACAGGTTTCAAGTGTTCTACAGGGATGCTGTTCCATTTTGACTCCAATGCTTCCCACGGTTGTGTCAAGTCGGCTGGATGTCCTTTGCGTGGTGGACCATTCTTGATACACACAGGAAACTGTTGAGGGTGAAAAACCCAGCAGCGTTGCAGTTCTTGACACACTCAAAATGGTGTGCCTGGCACCTACTACCATACCCCTGTTCATAATGGCACACATACACATTCCATGTCTGGAGGCTTAGAAATCCTTCTTTAACCTGTCTCCTCCCCTTCATCTACACTGATTTGAAGTGGATTTAACAAGTGACATCAATAAGGGATCATAGCTTTCACCTGGATTCACCTGGTCAGTCAATGTCACGGAAATAGCAGGTGTTCCTAATGCCAGTGTAGTGTTTCATGTGGTATTTTCTCCTTGACTGTTCTCCTCACGTCACTAAGTTCACTAAGCTGAGAGACTTCCATCTCCTGGAGACGGCTCTCTTCTTCCTCATGTCCTGGAGCACCTTCTTAATGGCTGAGGCCTGTGGCTTCACAGGTGAACCCTCATCTTACCGCAAAGCTACACTCAGGTCATGGTCCCACCCCCACGGGTTATTTTTCATCACCCAGCTTATTACGGTTAATCACGATGTGGATGTGTCTGGTTGATGTTGTGTGTGCAGGTGTGGTGGCGGTGCTGTTCTGTGGGATCACTCAGGCTCACTACACCTTCAACAACCTGTCCCCTGAGTCTCAGGAAAGGACCAAACAGGTGAGGACAACGTTTACCATGGCAGTTATTTAAGGGCAAGCTACTCTGGACAGCGATGTCATCGGCTAAATATTGATGTTCCTTCAGTGTCACTGAAAGGTTGTTTTTGTGTTGTCCTGTAGTTGTTTGAGCTGCTGAACTTCCTGGCGGAGAATTTCATCTTCTCCTACATGGGTCTGGCGCTGTTCACCTTCAAGAACCACATCTTCAACCCAACCTTCATTGTCGGGGCTTTCGTATCTTTACTCAAAACTATAATACTTCAATTAATGTTCAACTTTTGATTTAGTAGCACTGTAGGGAGTTCATGTGGAGTATGGACTATATTGCATGTAAAGTTGGTGAAACCAGAAAGGTCATGGTAAGATTGCAAATATCTTTGTTTCTCTGGACTGTTTGGAGGCCTCCTTGACAGTGTTCCCCTCCCAGCTGGCAGTGTTCTTGGGAAGAGCAGCCAACATCTACCCCCTGTCCTTCCTGCTCAACCTGGGACGCAGGAACAAGATCAGCTCCAACTTCCAACACATGATGATGTTTGCTGGTACAGTGTGTGACGTGGTCAGACAGAGATCTGGTGCCACAGTTTGTCATTTTCCTTTACTCATAAATTGCAGCTTACGTTCAGTCACCAGAATAAATAACTTTGTATTTACTTGAAGAGAAAAAGCGTGTGAAGTAAAATAAGCTATCCCGTTCTATCCAATTTCAGGGTTTCTGGGGATGAAATATCAGCCACAGTTATATATACAGTACCAGTCAAAAGTTTGGACACACCTACTTATTTTTTACTATTTTCTACATTGTAGAATAATAGTGAAGACATTAAATGCTATGAAATAGCACGTGTGGAAGCATGTAGTAACAAATCAAAATATATTTTAGACTCTTCAAAGTAGCCACCCTTTGCCTTGATGACAGCTTTGCACACTCTTGGCTTTCTCTCAACCAGCTTCATAATGAATGCTTTTCCAACAGTCTTGAAGGAGTTCCCACATATGCTGAGCACTTGTCTACTTTTCCTTCACTTTGCGGTCCAACTCATCCCAAGCCAGGTCATCTGATGCAGCACTCCCATCACGCTCATTGATCAAATAGCCCTTACACAGCCTGGAGGTGTGTTGGGTCATTGTCCTGTTGAAAAACAAATGATAGTCCCACTAAGCGCAAACCAGATGGGATGGCGTATCGCTGCAAAATGCTGTGGTTGCCATGCTGGTTAAGTGCCTTGAATTCTAAATTAATCACTGACAGTGTCATGAGCAAAGCACCCCCATACCATCACACCACCTCCATGCTTCATGGTGGGAACCACACATGCAGAGATCATCCGTTCACCTACTCTGCGTCTCAAAAAGACAGAGTAGTGTCCTTTAGTAGTGGTTTCTTTACAGCAATTTGAACATGAAGGCCTGATTCATGCAGTCTCCTCTGAATAGTTGATGTTGAGGTGTGGCTGTCCATCACTCTCCTTCTGCGTCTCACAAAGACGTGGCAGTTGGAACCAAAAATCTTACATTTGGACTCATCAGACCAAAAGACAGATTTCCACAGGTCTAATGTCCATTGCTCATGTTTCTTGGCCCAAGCAAGTCTATTCTTCTTATTGGTGTCCTTTAGTAGTGGTTTCTTTCCATCAATTCGACCATGAAGGCCTGATTCACGCAGTCTCCTCTGAACAGTTGATGTTGAGATGTCTGTCTGGTACTTGAACTCTGTGAAGCATTTATTTGGGCTGCCATTTCTGATTTAGTTTAAATAGTTACTCTAATGAACGTATCCTCTGCAGCATAGGTAACTTTGGGTTTCTATTTCCTGTGGAGGTCCTCATGAGAACCAGTTTCATCATACCACTTGATGGTTTTTGTGACTGCTCTTAAATGTTCTGTATTGACTGACCTTCATATCTTAAAGTAATGATGGACTGTCATTTCTTGCCATAATATGGACTTGGTCTTTTACCAAATAAGGCTATATTCTGTATACCACCCCTACCTAGTCACAACACAACTGGCTCAGACACATTAAGAAGGAAAGACATTCCACAAATACATTTTTAACAAGATACACCTGTTAATTGAAATGCGTTCCAGGTGACTTCCTCATGAAGCTGGTTGAGAAAATGCCAAGAGTCTGCAAAGCTGTCATCAACGCAAAGGATGGCTACTTTGAAGAATCTCAAATATAAAATACATTTTGATTTGTTGAACACTTTTTTTGGGTTACTCCGTGTGTGTTATTTCATAGTTTTGATGTCTTCACTATTATTCTACAATGTAGAAAATAGTACAAATAAAGGAAAACCCTGGAATGAGTAGGTGTGTCCAAACCTTTGACTGGTACTGTGCAGTCGTGGCCAAAAGTTTTGAGAATGACACATATTAATTTTCACTAAGTCTTCTGCCTCAGTTTGTATGATGGCAATTTGCATATACTCCAGAATGTTATGAAGAGTGATCCGATGAATAGCAATTAATTGCAAAGTCCCTCTTTGCCATGCAAATTAACTGAATCCCCAAAAAACATTTCCACTGCATTTCAGCCCTACCACAAAAGGACCAGCTGACATCATGCCAGTGATTCTCTCATTAACACAGGTGTTGACGGTCTAAAGCTGGAGATCACCCTGTCATGCTGATTGAGTTTGAATAACAGACTGGAAGCTTCTAAAGGAGAGTGGTGCTTGGAATCATTGTTCTTCCTCTGTCAACCATGGTCATCTGCAAGGAAACACCTGCCGCCATCATTTCTTTGCACAAAAAGGGCTTCACAGGCAAGGATATTGCTGCCAGTAAGATTATACCTAAGGGTCCTCCCTGGTGGCGCAGTGGTCTAAGGCTATGCCACCAGAGATTCTGGGTTCGCGCCCAGGTTCTGTCGCAGCCGGCCGCGACCGGGAGGTCCATGGGGCGACGCACAATTGGCCCAGCATCGTCCGGGTTAGGGAGGGTTTGGCCGGCAGGGATATCCTTGTCTCATCGCGCACTAGCGACACTGTGGCGGGCCGGGCGCAGTGCACGCTGACCAGGTGTTTCCTCCTCCTTCCTTCCTCCAACACATTGGTGCGGCTGGCTTCCGGGTTGGATGTGCGTTGTGTCAAGAAGCAGTGCGGCTAGTTTGGGTTGTGTTTCGGAGGACGCATGGCTCTCGACCTTCGCCTCTCCCGAGTCTGTACTGGAGTTGCAGCGATGAGACAAGACCGTAACTAATTGGATACCATTAAATTGGGGAGAAAAAAGGGGTAAAAAAGAATGCACCTAAATCAACCATTTAATGGATCATCAAGAACTTCAAGGAGAGAGATTCAATTGTTGTGAAGAAGGCTTCCGGGCGCCCAAGGAAGTCCAGCAAGCGCCAGGACCGTCTCCTAAAGTTGATTTAGCTGCGGGATCGGGGCACCACCAGTACAGAGCTTGCTCAGGAATGGCTGCAGGCAGTTGTGAGTGCATCTGCACGCACAGTGAGGCGATGACTTTTGGAGGATGGCCTGGTGTCAAGAAGGGTAGCAAAGAAGCCACTTCTCTCCAGGAAAAACATCATGGACAGACTGATATTCTGCAAAAGGTACAGGGATTGGACCGCTGAGGACTGGGGTAAAGTCATTTTCTCTGATGAATCCCCTTTCTGTTTGGTTGGGGCATCCGGTAAAAAGCTTGTCCTGAGAAGACAAGGTGAGCGCTACCATCAGTCCTGTGTCATGCCAACAGTAAAGCATCCTGAGACCATTCATGTGTGGGGTTGCTTCTCAGCCAAGGGAATGGGCTCACTCACAATTTTTCCTAAGAACACAGCCATGAATAAAGAATGGTACCAACACATCCTCCGAGAGCAACTTCTCCCAACCATCCAGGAATAGTTTGGTGACGAACAATGCCTTTTCCAGCATGATGGAGCACATTGCCATAAGGCAAAAGTGATAACTATGTGGCTCGGGGAACAAAACTTCTATATTTTGGGTCCATGGCCAGGAAACTCTCCAGACCTTAATCCCATTGAGAACTTGTGGTCAATCATCAAGAGGTGGGTGGACAAGCAAAAACCCACAAACTGCAAGCATTGATAATGCAAGAATGGGCTGCCATCAGTCAGGATGTGGCCCAGAAGTTAATTGAGAGCATGCCAGGGCGGATTGCAGAGGTCTTGGAAAAGAAGGGTCAACACTGCAAATATTGACTTTTTGCATCAACTTCATGTAATTGTCAAAAAAAGCCTTTGACACTTATGAAATGCTTGTAATTATACTTCAGTATTCCAGTGTAACATCTGACAAAAATATCTAAAGACACTGAGGCAGCAGACTTTGAAAATGTATACTTGTGTCATTCTCAAAACTTTTGGCCACGACTGTATATAAAATGTTTGGGGAATAAATAAAAAATAAATATCCTACCAATTTTTGTCCTAAAGCTTTAAAAAATATAAATGTTCATTTATGAGTCTGCTTTTGTGTGTCCGGTGATTTAGGAGATGCTGTTTTGCTAATACAGTACATCCTTTATAGAATATTAATGTAGTAACTTGAGTCATACCAGCACCTGTTGTTTCAATGACCCCTATGGACCTGTTTTAACTGATTGTCATGTGATCACTGTAATTGGAAATGTTCAGAGTTCCCACACCAGTGACGTTATCTAACAAAAAGCTGTTTTAAGTGATATTACTTGTGGACACACACACACACACACACACACACACAGTATTACCCCTCCTTGTTTCCAGAAGAATCCAGGCTTCCAAGCAACTTTGCAGTATTTTGTTTTTTGTGTGTGTTATTTCTTACATTATCCACAAGCATTTCACTACACCCGCAATAATATGTGTATGACCAATGATTTGTCCTCCAAAGGTCTGCGCGGAGCAATGACCTTTGCCCTTTCCATCCGGGACACGGCTACGTACGCCCGTCAGATGATGTTCACCACCACCCTCCTCATCGTCTTCTTCACCGTGTGGGTCTGTGGAGGGGGAACCACTCAGATGCTCTCCTGCCAGCACATACGGTAGGTCCACCACAGGGGGTCAAAGGTTAGGGGATTTCGGTGTTGGTGTCTGCCTATTTATTGTTGTTGCCTTCAAACGGTACCTTTGTTGAATTGATGTTTATTCTAATCGAGGATACACAAAGCACATAAGGTTGTCTGTCCTCAATATGATCTTCTGTGACCACCGGGATCTGGTCCACTCATTTATGTGTACCTGCGTTTCTAACAGTGTTGGAGTCGATTCGGACGCAGACAACACAGTGAGTATTAAGACTCTGAAAGTTGAGTTATTTGACTTGAATGCTGTAATCGTCTTGTTTTGAGTGGATCGCTGTATCAGTCTTGTGTGTCTGGTCAGATGAGCATGACAGAGGGATCAGAGCGGCGGAGCACCAAACACGAGAGTGCCTGGCTCTTCAGGATCTGGTACAACTTTGACCACAAGTATCCTTTGATGTCACTCCCGTCCGCTCACAGCAGACGGTGCTCCAGTGACCGATATTCATTTCGCAGACAAAGCTTTTATGTTCTCTATCCAGTGTATTAAATCATGATTTGTCCTTCATAACCAAAATGTGTGTGTGTGTGTGTGTGTGTAACTACTGCAATAACATACTAGCCTACAGCAGTGGTGCACTGAAGCAGAGGCGGATGGTTCTCCTATAGTAAGTCTCCCATTACATATTTGAGCAGTTTGTTTTGTTACTATGTGACACAGTTGAGGCCTTGACTCTACGCCCTCTCCAGCTACCTGAAGCCCATCCTGACCCACAGTGGCCCCCCACTCACCGTCACCATGCCTGCCTGCTGTGGACCGCTGGCCAGATGTCTCACCAGCCCACAGGCCTATGAGGTCAGGCCCCACAAACCATGTGTTCCTATTAACCCTGTGACCCTGTTAGGGGGATTATGGTAATAGTGATGACATCTAGTGAGGAAGTGTTTTCTTGTTTGTTTTAATGAGTATCACAGCGGATAGTGTATATTTGAATGAACGCAAATGAAGAGTTGATGATTTCATCAAAGCTAAAGAATTAGTTCAATTATAGCAGGAGTATTTGATTAGTGAGAACCGTCATAATCAGAATGTCATCTAGTGGTAAGCTATGTTGAAATGTTTCTTTCCTGCCACCAGAACGAGTGCCAGCTGAAGGACGACGACTCAGACCTCATCCTGACGGACGGGGACATCAGCCTGACCTACGGTGACATCACTGTGAGCACAGACGCCAGCGGCGCCCACACCAGTGCCGGGCCCGCGGGCACCACCTCCGCCGTCATCTCCGCTGACGACCTGGACCGCGAGCTGACGTACGGGGACCACGAGCTGGTGATGAGGGGTACTCGTCTGGTCCTGCCCATGGATGACTCCGAGCCCCCGCTCGGCGACCAACGACACCGTATGCGGATGTGAGGCGAAAGAGAGGCCAGATGACCAATTCACTCTACGTCCTGCTCCCCCGCAGGCTGCAGGAATTAGATCAACTAAGATCAGCAAGAGACTGGTCTCTCTCTCTCTCTCCTCTTCTCTCATACCGCTCCTCATCTCTTTCTCTCTCACCCACTGCCTCTCCTCTTTGAGTTTCTCAAGTGGTTAATCCATGTCTACCTCATTATTCTTTGTTCATTTCTACTCCTGTCGCCATCATTATAATATAAATTACTTTTTCATGTTTCCTTTTCTTTTGATTCGGTTCAACCGATATCTTTTCTACAGTGTGTCTTCTAACAGGACCACACTGAAATCACGTGTCAATCTGCTCACCGTAGCGCTGCAGCGTCGTCTATACGCATGCATTAGTCTGTATGTGGAGGTCACAGTGCAACAGCTAGCTTAGCTAATACCATTTGTCTCTGTATCACAGGGTGCATAATACCGTTGTTTTTTTTTAATGAGTGGGGAGGTCGAGGGGCTGACTGAGTTTTGTAGCCCTGTTTTGGGGTCTGATTCTGAATGTTGCTGCCTTCTCTGTGTGATCCAAGGGATGCTGGCCTACTTAGTGGCTCGGCGTTGCATTGTGTTGCTATGCATACGGTTAGAATCAAGTGCCTGAGTGACCACTAGTTTATGTTCCCTTTTTAGAAGTGATACACTCCTCCGTCCACTGGGTGGCGACCTCTCTACGGGTGACAGGCTGCCTGCGTTTTGAGACATTGCTCTGTAGATAGTTAAAGATGTTCTAGCCTGGTTCAACCAAGCTAACAATGTAATTCAGCTCGCTCTGTGTAACCTAGCACAAGTCTTGGATCTCCCACAATGACCTCAGACTGTGACTTTGGGAGGGTTTGACACCTTCTTTTAGAAGCTGATGTCACTCACCACAGAAGCAGAAAGAAGGGCTGTCGTTTCGAGTACGAGTTCTAGATCTCCCGTATGGTGAAAGTTGGTGCCATTCCTCCATTGACATTTGATGAAAATTGAGTGCAGGCAGCCTGAAGAAACTTGATGTATTTTGCAACATACTACAAGTACTTTAGCTACTTCCTCGTTTTCACTGTAATTATAATACTATCCACGTGTAAAATGGTGTATATTTGACATTAGGGATCGAAATGTTACTCAAATCAAACCGAGTGTGTACTTCTATCTGGGCTAAGTCCTTGCTTCCTATTGGCTAAGATCTATCTGCTTTAGTTACAGGAGTAGTAGCGGGAACATGTTACAGTAGCTCATAATTAAGGATCTAATCTGCTTTGTTTTTGGCAAATTTATCTGGATTCATTTCTTATTCCATTCTATTTCAAATCGAATTTCCTTGTTTGTATTATTTATAGAAATGGCCTGAGTATGTCCATGTCAAACATTGTTGAGGTGCTGCAGCTACACTATGTAGTGGACCTTAGTTCAACTGTTAACTGCCTTGAGTTATTGACTATACTGTCCCTGGTACTGTATGACGTGACAAAGGATTGGTACATACTATCAGAAACAACTTGAATAGGCCAGTTGGAATCATAACATTTCGACCTTAAATGATCCAAAACCACAGACATATATTTCTTCTTGAAATGCTATGAAGATATGTTTCAAGCAATCATTTCTGTGTTTCTATGATTCAGAGTAGATATGTAGAGAAAAGCTGGTAGGGATCAGTTGAAGAAAACGAAATGGTTGTAGAAAAATGTGTGTGTGTGCAATACTTTATTTGTGTAAAATAATCATACAATAGTTTATATTAGAGTCTAACGTATAATGCCTAATGTATAATGTCTAATGCCTCGCGCTACAATGTATGGGGGCTGGGTTGATTTATAGCTGAGGTCTGGTACCAGAGTAGCTCCTTTGAGCTCCTTGGCTACATGGGGGTTTGCTCTGTGACTGGTCTGGGATCAGTGGTGGCTGTTAATGTGGTGTAGCAGGAAGTGTTGACAGGACACCACCCTGACGACGCACTGTTGATGCGGATGGAATCAGGCCCTGTGCCAGACAGCATTACAGAGGGGGGGCAGAGTAGGAGGGAAGTACAAAGAGAGGGACAGGGTAGGAGCAGAGGAAAGGGGAGGTAGAGAGAGAAATAGTGGACATTCTACCTATATTCAATGTTATTCACTTTCGCACCTGGGGAGGGAGGGGTAGAGGAGGGCAGTGTACCACTCAGTGTTATCTCCTGTTGTGCAGGAACCTCTGACGGCGTGTGGGCCTCTTGACACCACAATGTGCAGGAAATGATTTTTCTTCCCACCATTTTATATATAGTTTTTTTTTCTCCTCTATTTAGTTTATTCTTGATGAAGAAGAGGGGAAATAAGGCGAGTGTCGGGGATGGCGCAGCATTTGCACTTGTCTTTTAAGAAACCTTTGAGTTAGATTTGTCTTGTAAGTTCCATTTGTCATGTTTGTGTTGCTGTTTTTAACCGGCTTTTGTTGGGGTTATGAAGGAATTGACATGAATCCTGTGAACTATGATATTTAGTAGAAACTCATGGAGTCATGTCAAAACTGTCGGTCACGAACTGAAGGGTGGTATCCATTGATGTACAGGTTGTTATGATCTATGTAACCAAGAGTAACAAGATTGGCCTCCTTGCTTTTCCATGCCATTGACTCTGACTCCATCTTCACTTTAAGGAAAAAAGAAATCAAGCAAGATCATGACTGTGTACCAGTCTATAACTAACATATGAAGTAATGTCAAAAAAAGACCCATTATAGGTCACCTTATACCTTGCCTGTACTGTTCTTACAGTATGTGTTCTATTGTTTTGAACGATGAATGGTAACTTGTAATTAACATGTTGACACTAGTCTGAAGTAGCTGACCAAAGGGGCTTGTTGTACTCTGTGTTTTCAGACTGTCCGATGTGTTTATACTGCTACTTCGCTGTGTGTCACACTGTGCTTCCTCAGTGTCGCAGGTACTGACTGTTTACATCTCTGTAAATATTCTCACCTGTTCAAGTTGCGTGCAATGGTCAATAAACAAAGCCTGTGCTTTTGATTGACCCTCTGTAATGTCTCCTTATTGACCTGCTGATTTCACATCAACATGATGATGTTGACACGGTCTGGTTTGCCTCTGAACATGTCCTGGTGGATGAATGTAATGTTAGCGAATAGCTTACCAGATCCAGAAAGTCCAGTCCTGACCTTCCCCTAAGGTTTGGCCGGGAATGAGAACAGGAAAAACTGAATTCATCCCAGTAATTTCTCCACCAGCCTTGGCCTTCAACAGTGTATCACATTCCCCCTATGGACAGTCTCAACCATCTCTTTTATTTTTTTTCACCTTTCCATAGAGAATAGCCCATCCTTCTCATGGACTGACAGGCTGAGGTGGAGTAAGTTTTCCTCCCAGGGCGGATGTAGATATGAGAGGTGCACTTGGAGATTTTCCTGACCAAAAATAAGATTGTCACTAGTTACCACAGCCACAATGTCAAAATTGGCTATAATATAAATCAATTATAAAAACAGAAATGAGCTTTTAGGTCTTCATTTAAGGTTAGGGTTAGGCATAAGGTTAGCTGTGTGGTTATGGTCTGGGTTAAGGGGTTACTCTGGGATTTTGGCAATGAGGCCCTTTATCTACTTCCCCAGAGTCCGATTCTAACTTCCTTCATACTGAACACAGAGACATAAACATAGGTTCCACATGTTCCCATGTACCCCTTTTTAAGATTAGGTTTAAAAATCCTATTTTAAGAAGATACATTTTAGAAACAGGACGGGTTTATCCATTTCTGAAGAGTGACGACCCAAGAATATATAGGACCCAGAGTTCTCCCTAGTCATGAGACACTACTGTCCTGACCCTAACCATAGTCTAGGGATAGACATTTCCCATTCACCATTCCAGGGTGGAGATGTGTTTCAGATGAGAGGCGACTCTCTACTGCCAGATCGTTAGGCGTTCTCCCTCCAGCACATTTCCTCAGTATCAGGATACATCCCTAATAAGGGCAGAACTCCAGAATGCCTGTTTGGTTCCATTACAGCACAGGGAGGAAATATCTACTTTATTAAAGGGAGACTGGGACTGCCTCATGTTCTCTTGAGGGTCTTTGCCACTTTCTTTCTCTCTCTCTCTCTCTCTCTCTCTCTCTCTCTTCCTCCTCTCTCTCTCTCTCTCTCTCTCCTTCCCTCCATTGTCTCTCTCACCCCCTTTTCTTCTCTCTTTCAATTCAATTTCAATTGAAGGGCTTTATTGGCATGGAAAACGTGTTAACATTGCCAAAGCAAGTGAAGTAGATGATAAACAAAAGTGAAGTAAACAACAAACATGAACAGTAAACATTACACTTAGACGTTCCAAAATAATTAATACATTTCAAATGTCTATATACTGTACAGTGTTGTAACGATGTGCAAATAGCTCAAGTACAAAAGGGAAAATAAATAAACATAAATATGGGTTGTATTTACAATGGAGTTTGTTCTTCACTGGTTGCCCTTTTCTTGTGGCAACAGGTCACAAATATTGCTGCTGTAATGGCACACTGTGGTATTTCACCCAATAGATATGGGAGTTTATCATTATCATTTATCGTTCCAGTACTCTGCTGCCTGTGACTGGAACGAATTGCAAAAATCGCTGAAGTTGGAGACTTTTATCTCCCTCACCAACTTCAAACATCTGCTATCTGAGCAGCTAACCGATCGCTGCAGCTGTACATAATCTATTGGTAAACAGCCCACCCATTTTCACCTACCTCATCCCCACAGTTTTTATTTATTTACTTTTCTGCTCTTTTGCACACCAATATCTCTACCTGTACATGATCATCTGATCATTTATCACTCCAGTGTTAATCTGCAATATTGTAATTATTTGCCTACCTCCTCATGCCTTTTGCACACATTGTATATAGACTCCCTTTTTTTTCTACTGTGTTATTGACTTGTTAATTGTTTACTCCATGTGTAACTCTGTGTTGTCTGTTCACACTGCTATGCTTTATCTTGGCCAGGTCGCAGTTGCAAATGAGAACTTGTTCTCAACTAGCCTACCTGGTTAAATAAAGGTGAAATAAAATAAAAATCAAAGTTGGATTTATTTTCAAATTCTTTGTGGATCTGTGTAATCTGAGGGAAATATGTCTCTAATATGGTCATGCATTGGGCAGGAGGTTAGGAAGTGCAGCTCAGTTTCCACCTCATTTTGTGGGCAGTGTGCACATAGCCTGTCTTCTCTTGAGAGCCAGGTCTGCTCTTGAAAGCCAGTACCCTCTGTGACTATCTTTCTCTCTCACACACACACACACCTCTCAGAAATGCATCTCCTTGGCTGAGCCTCTTGTAAGTTTGACCCTGTATGGAGTGTCTGTGGGACTTCACAGTGTATGGTGGCTTAGCAACCACTCCTCACCTACTCATTTGTAACGGGGACAGGAAAGCTAAATGTCATGGCAAACACATGGCATGAGGTAGCTAACTCTGCTAGCCAGCCAGACCCTCAAATTACAATGGAAGTCATAGCACACCTGTTTAAGATTCATCTTCCTCTAAATTTGTGGCAGTATGTCAGGAAAAGCTGTCATCTAGGAAATATGTCATGCTTTCATTTACAGAGAGGTTGTTGAATCGCAATACAGATGCCCTTGGTATCTACAGGAAGACAATAGCATCACCTTCATCGTCCTCCTCATTAGCATACAGAGGAGGCCCAATGGCAGGGTCTCACCATCGTCAGTTTACAGAAGGAAAGTGTCATGATTTCTTGCTAGCCATGCCAAGAGAGAGGTATGTGTTTACTCTCATTAACTGTGTCACCAGAGCTTGTTTACAAGTAAGTGAGATGTTAATCTCTCCTAGAGAAGATGGGAGCTGTCTCTGTATGATACTGCGCACTTGTTTCTGCGAGAGAGAGAGGGAGGGAGGGAGGGAGGGAGAGTGAGAGAGAGTGAGTGAGAGAGAGAGAGCGAGAGAGAGTGTGTGTGTGCGTGCGTGTGTGAGTGAGTGAGTGAGAGAGAGAGGGAGGGAGAGAGTGTGTGTGTGTGTGCGTGCATGCGTGCGTGAGTGAGTGAGAGAGAGCGAGAGAGAGAGTGTGTGTGTGTGTGCGTGCGTGAGAGAGTGAGAGAGACATGGCAGTGTGTCAGCCTTTACCCTCCCCTTCAGTAGAAAGGAACACCAGCTCTATGCAGGCTCAGACACCTAGAAGACATTACAGACTCCAGTTGACCAACTCTCTCTCTCAGCGAAAAGTACCATCTGTGGCTCTCAAATCACCATCTGTGGCTCTCAAATCCCCATCGGTGGCTCTCAAATCCCCATCTGTGGCTCTCAAACCCCCATCTGTGGCTCTCAAATCACCATCTGTGGCTCTCAATTCCCCATCTGTGGCTCTTAAATGACCATTTATGACTCTCAAATCTCTAAAGAGTAAAGATGGTTTGATTAGTGACTTTGGAGGAGAGATATACACAAACTGAAACCAAGTTACGTAACAACTGTTTGAGAGAACATTTGATTATTTTTGGTAAGTTTAGCTGACTGGAGTGGACTGGAGCCTTAGCCAACATATTAGGCATCTATTGCCTATCAAATTGTAAAAGACACCATAAAAATAAAATGGGGGGTATTTACACTGAACAAAAATATAAACGCAACAAGCAACAATTTTAACATAAGGATATCAGTCAATTGAAATAAATTCATTAAGCCCTAATGTATTGATTTCACATGACTGGGAATACAGATATCTGTTGGTCACAGATACTCTTTTTTAAAGTAGGGGCATGGATCCGAAAACCAGTTGGTGTGACCACCATTTGCCATATGCAGCTCGACACATCTAATCTTACAGATTACTGCACCTGTACATAGCCCACCTATAATTTAGCCCAAACAACTACCTCTTTCCCAACTGTATTTAATTTATTTATTTATTTTGCTCCTTTGCACCCCATTATTTTTATTTCTACTTTGCACATTCTTCCATTGCAAAACTACCATTCCAGTGTTTTACTTGCTATATTGTATTTACTTTGCCACCATGGCCTTTTTTGCCTTTACCTCCCTTCTCACCTAATTTGCTCACATTGTATATAGACTTGTTTTTTTTTTACTGTATTATTGACTGTATGTTTGTTTTACTCCATGTGTAACTCTGTGTCGTTGTATGTGTCGAACTGCTTTGCTTTATCTTGGCCAGGTCGCAATTGTAAATGAGAACTTGTTCTCAACTTGCTTACCTGGTTAAATAAAGGTGAAATAAAAAATTAAAAAATCTCCTTCACATAGAGTTGATCAGGTTGTTGATTGTTGCCTGTGGAATGTTATCCCGTTCCTCTTCAATGGCTGTGCAAAGTTGCTGGATATTGCCGGGAACTGGAACACAACATTTTCAGCTCCCAGGAATTGTGTACAGATCATTGCGACATGGGGCCGTGCATTATCATGCTGCAACGTGATGGCGATGATGGTGATGGCGGCAGATGAATTGCACGACAGTGGGCCTCATCACGGTATCTCACAGCATTCAAATTGCCATCGATAAAATGCAATTGTGTTTGTCGTCCGTAGATTACGCCTGCCCATACCATAACCCCACCGCCACCATCTGGCACTCTGTTCACAACGTTGATATCAACAAACCGCTCTCCCACACGACGCCATACACGCTGTCTGCCATCTGCCTGATACAGTTGAAACCGGGATTCATCCATGAAGAGCACACTTCTCCAGCGTGCCAGTGGCCATCGAAGGTGAACATTTGCCCACTGAAATCGGAACTGCAGTCAAGTCAAGACCCTGGTGAGGACGACGAGCACACAAATGAGCTTCCCTAAGACGTTTTCTGACAGTTTCATCAGCTGTCCGGGTGGCTGGTCTCAGACGATCCCTCAGGTGAAGAAGCCAGATGTGAAGGTCCTGGGCTGGCGTACTGCCAAATTGGTTGCACGTACTGGTTACACGCACTGCCAAATTCTCTAAAACGACATTGGAGGCTGTTTATGGTAGAGAAATTAATGTTAAATTCAAAATGTTAGAGAAATAAGCTTTAAGTGCGCATGGAACATTTCTGGGATCTTTTATTTCAGCTCATTAAATATGGGGCCAATGCTTTACATGTTGCGTTTATATTTTTGTTCAGTGTAAATTGAGTCCAGGTCTCTCTGGATACTTTAGCTTTTTAGCTTATTTTTTGTTGTTGTAGATCCTTACAAAAGCTGAGCTCCCAGCCAAGCCTCCTGCCATGCCCTTGAGACAGCTAATCCTACAGGACCTGGCAGTGCGGCTGGCAGCCCAACCAGGAGCACTTCCAGCAGGGTAACAGAACCACTGGGAGAGGGGTGTGAACCCCCCTGTGATTTCCCATCCTTAAATGCCAATATTAAAGCCAAGCCATTTCTATCTATGTTGACAGAATGATGCTTTCGATATGACTGAAAAAATCGAAAATATGGTTATTCTTATGTCGTTGATACAGTACCGGACATGATAGAACTTGTGTGGTTCCAAGGGATCCTAAATAATAGTCACTTGTGTTATACCTTTGTAGTAACACAGCTGTTCAGGCTGGAGGAGGGGTAAGCAAGGATACACCTACTGTATCTACTTAGGCTGAGTGTGACTCATCTTTGTTGCAATCTCTCAGCAAAATACATTTCTTACTAAAGATGGAGGTGCTTATGCACTGGGTAATACCGGCATGCACACTGTAGGGTGACATAGATGACATATAGATGGCAAACTGTTCATCCTTAATTCGTTTTTTTTTTGGACAACACAAGCTATCCTCCTAATGAGGCCATTTAATCTATCTATGTAATGAAGAAAGCATAGGGCTAGTGTTAAACCAAAAGATGCAGGCCATACTAAAACATTACGCACTTCTATTGAGTTTCTTGAGTCATATACCTGTTCTCAAAGAGTAGCTTATTGCGCGTTGTGACGCAAAGGCCCTTTTGAATGCAACAGTATTGCCCCCATTACCTCCGGTGTTAGCCAGTGAGAACCTATTAGCTACAGCTTGTAAATTCCTGGCTGAGGTCATTGTTGATATGAACGGAGAGGTTTGGATCATATCCTGCAGTTTTTTTTTCTGAGCTCCACTCGCTTTTAAGGAGCGTCTGGTATATCCACGCTAAAAACCTTTCCGTAGGACGCATCGGTGCGGAGATAGGTGAGTCAAATGCCATATTTTGAGAAGTAAAAAACAATCTAAAACCTAGTGAAAATATGTTATAATGGTTTAATAAAGTTTTCTTTGACTGTTCAGTGGAACGACTGTTGTGCGTAAAAGGTCAACTTTTTTTTGTTATAACATATATTTCTTTACTCCGGTTGTCTATGACATAAGTAAATGTTTGAATGTAATTTGTTGTCAGTTTTTGTAATATTTTGGTTTTGGGTCCATGCAAAAAACATTAGACACAATGTGCATGTGCATTTTGGTCATTGAATGCTGGTTTACAGAATCAAATTCCTTGTAGTGGGCAGCATAGCGGTGAAGCAGTTTAAGAGGTCTGATAAGGAGGGCTGGAATTTTAATAGTCAGTGATATAAAGTCATTTCCCTTCCCTGGAGGTATGTGCTGTTATTTATTCGTAGTGAATTTTAGCCTATTGGCAATCATTCATCACAAGTATTATTTGTAAAGTAGCTGCTGCAATACATTTTGCTGACCAAAAATGTAAAGATTTTCACATTTCAGATGAAACCAAGGATTTCTAAGTGTCTATATGCATATGGGGAGTGTGTGACTTGGTAATTTACTGTAGCCCATATGGCCAGATTTTAATGGTCTAGCAGTTTAGTAAATTACATTTACTAATGATTGTTATTCCAAGTTTCATAGTTTTACTGACATAAGGAAAAATGATTCACTGAAAAACTTTTTTTATAGACAGATTATTAGGTTCTGTACATGCATGATGTCAACTATTCAATCAAACCCTGAAACCAGGTTTCTTGCAAAAGTCAAAAGCAGCATTTGTCTACCTCAGGCAAGGTACTGTTTACAATGGGACACAAAAAGAAACTGGACTGCAAATAATGCTGTTTTGGACATATCCTGTAGTTGAAATTAAACCCGTTTTAATTGAATAGGGCCCTGAGCCCATGTCAAAATCATCAGTGCTCAACAATACCATCATAATAGTAGCCTACTTTTCCCCCGTGGGTTCTTTTTATTTTTATTTCACCTTTATTTATTCAAGGTCAGCCCAAAACCCCTCTAGGAAACACACAGTACAATAAGTTGCCCTCAGCCCTGCTACACTTTACTGGTTTGGCCAGCTGCCAAGTCAAATGTATGATGTCATTTTCTCCCAGCAGCAGCAGCCTCAGAACACAGTATCTTTGGATTGGGTTTAGTGCCCATAGCTTTTCAGAATATGGTAGATAAATGATATGATACTTTACTGGAGGGCCTTGTGTTTCCTGCTGGAGGGCCTTGTGTTTCCTGTTTCTAATCAGACTGATTGACACAGTTCCATTTGTTTGTAAAGTGAGCATTTGTGCCTTCATGAAGAATTTGTTCATGCAAAGTTTAGTCTTATCAACCAGTCGCATAAGCCTGACACACCAGCAATAGCAGCAGGACCCAATGTCCACAGACAGGATGCCCATTGGAACACATTGTGACATGTTAGATCAGTGGGCTCAGTTACTGGAGGACATTGTGTTTCCTGTATGGCACACATCAGTTACTGGAGGACCTTGTGTTTCCTGTATGGCCCACATCAGTTACTGAAGGGCCTTGTGTTTCCTGTATGGACCACATCAGTTACTGGAGGACCTTGTGTTTCCTGTATGGACCACATCAGTTACTGGAGGGCCTTGTGTTTCCTGTATGGCCCACATCAGTTACTGGAGGGCCTTGTGTTTCCTGTATGCCCCACATCAGTTACTGGAGGGCCTTGTGTTTCCTGTATGGCCCACATCAGTTACTGGAGGACCTTGTGTTTCCTGTATGGACCACATCAGTTACTGGAGGGCCTTGTGTTTCCTGTATGGCCCACATCAGTTACTGAAGGGCCTTGTGTTTCCTGTATGGACCACATAATTTACTGGAGGACCTTGTGTTTCCTGTATGGCCCACATCAGTTACTGGAGGGCCTTGTGTTTCCTGCTGGAGGGCCTTGTGTTTCCTGTATTGCCCACATCAGTTACTGGAATGCCTTGTGTTTCCTGTATGGCCCACATCAGTTACTGGAGGGCCTTGTGTTTCCTGTATGGCCCACATCAGTTACTGGAGGGCCTTGTGTTTCCTGCTGGAGGGCCTTGTGTTTCCTGCTGGAGGGCCTTGTGTTTCCTGTATGGCCCACATCAGTTACTGGAGGACCTTGTGTTTCCTGTATGTCCCACATCAGTTACTGGACAAGGAACACCATTAGACCCAACCAAATCATGAGAAAACAAAAAGATCATTACTTGACACATTGGAAAGAATTAACAAAAAAAGTGAGCAAACTAGAATGCTATTTGTTTCTAAACAGAGAGTACACAGTGGCAGAATACCTGACCACCGTGACTGACCCAAAATTAAGGAAAGCTTTGACTATGTACAGACTCAGTGAGCATAGCCTTGCTATTCAGAAAGACCGCCGTAGGCAGACATGGCTCTCAAGAGAAGACAGGCTATGTGCACACTGGCCACAAAATGAGGTGGAAACTGAGCTGCACTTCCTAACCTCCTGCCCAATGTATGACCATATTAGAGAGGCATATTTCCCTCAGATTACACAGACCCACAAATAATTAAATAACAAATTTAATTTTGATAAACTCCCGACTAACCGGTGTCTGTATGTAGCCTCGCTACTTTTATAGCCTCGCTACTTTTATTTTTCACTGTTGTTTTTATTTCTTTACTTACCTATTGTTCACCTAACACCTTTTTTGCACTATTGGTTAGAGCCTGTAAGTAAGCATTTCACTGTAAGTATTCGGCGCACGTGACAAATAAACTTTGATTTGATATCTACTGGGTGAAATACCACAGTGTTACATCACAGCAGCAAGATTTATGACCTGTTGCCACAAGAAAAGGGCAACCAGTGAAGAACAAACACCATTGTAAATACAACCCATATTTATGTTTATTTATTTTCCCTTGTGTACTTGAACTATTTCCACATTGTGACAACACTGTATATATATAATATGACATTTGAAATGTCTTTATTCTTTTGGAACTTTTGTGAGTGTAATGTTTACTGTACATTTTTTTGCTGTTTATTTCACGTGTTTATTATCTATTTCACTTGCTATGGCAGTGTAAACATATGTTTCCCAAGCCAATAAAGCCCCTTAAATTGAATTGAATTAAGAGAGAGAGGTAGAGAGAGATAGAGGGAGAGGTAGAGAGAGATAGAGAGAGAGGTAGAGAGAGATAGACGGAGAGGTAGAGAGAGATAGAGAGAGATAGAGAGAGGTAGAGAGAGATAGAGGGAGAGGTAGAGAGAGATAGAGAGAGAGGTAGAGAGAGATAGAGAGAGAGGTAGAGAGAGATAGAGAGAGAGGGAGAGAGAGAGAGGGAGAGGTAGAGAGAGATAGAGGGAGAGGTAGAGAGATAGAGGGAGAGGGAGAGAGGTAGAGAGAGATAGAGAGAGGTAGAGAGAGAGAGAGAGAGAGGTAGAGAGAGAGAGGGGAGAGGTAGAGAGAGATAGAGGGAGAGGGAGAGAGGTAGAGAGAGATAGAGAGAGAGGTAGAGAGAGATGTAGAGAGAGATAGAGAGAGGTAGAGAGAGATAGAGGGAGAGGTAGAGAGAGATAGAGGGAGAGGGAGAGAGGTAGAGAGAGGTAGAGAGAGATAGAGGGAGAGGTAGAGAGAGATAGAGGGAGAGGGAGAGAGGTAGAGAGAGATAGAGGGAGAGAGGTAAAGAGGTAGAGAAAGAGAGCGCTCATAACCCTCTCCCAGACCAGATCTCCCTCTTTCCCATTAGCCGTGTGTCCCTCTTCAAACCTTAAACTGATGTAATCATACTTATCCGTCCCATGACTGTGAATGTAACCATATTCTGCATCTTGGGGTCTCACCGCTTTTGAAGTGTGTTCTGCTGGCCTATAAGGACAGATGAAGTCAGAGGGAAACTCACACCTATTGAACAAGTGAGTCTGTCCTTCTTTACATGCTCTTTCCATTGTCCTACTGATCCTATCTTGTCAACTTGACATATATTGTGGACAGACTTCTCCATCCCCATCAACCGAGCAGACTGAGCTATTGGAGCAGTTGACCTTTGCAGAGTTCCAGAGAGCTGTGAGTCATGCAGAAGCAAAGGGAGCCTGAAGTGTTGGCCTGCCCACCGTGAAGTCTTAATCAATGAGTGTGTGTGTGTGTCTGAATTCTGCATCATGGGAGAAGAAGTTTGGATGCTGTTGAATGGAAAAGGACACACATACAGTAATCCCCCCACCTACCCCACCTTTCTGGTGCCCTGCTGTCCTTGATGGACACACACACACACCTCTGTGCACGACTAGGAGTCATTCCTGAATCGAGTGTTGTGGATATTTTGTCAGTGCCACGTCCTGTTGTGAGATGTGACAATGTCAATTTGTTGACAAAATGGCCATGGCCTTTTAGGCTCGTGTCCACTCAGAAATCACACATATTTGACCCTGTCCGTCTACACCTCACAACTCTCCCTGCATGTCTGTTGTTGCTGGGTAATGTGTGTTGATGTACAGTAGTGCCGTGGCTGTGTCACCGTCTCCCTGTGTGTGGTGGTGAGTCAGTAATACTTTAGTACTCCCCTGACAGAGATAAGATGGCCCTATCACTACCCTGTCCACTGCCCAGGACCAGGAACAGATGGTGACTGAGTCACAACAGAACTCAGAGAGAACAGGACCAGGAACAGATGGTGACTGAGTCATAACAGAACTCAGAGAGACACACAGAGGGGACATTCTGAGAAATGAACCATTGGAAAGCCTGTCCTTTTGTTTCTGTCTGGGCTATAACAGCCATCCATGAACTCTTATATCATGATCAGAGGCTGGCATTTGTTGGTCGGTAAATGTGTAATTGACAAGTCAAACACCAGATGAATAATGCCTGTTGCCAATGGACCTCAGTGATATATCTGTCTGTCTCACAGGGAACAGGGCTCTGGTGGTCTTATGTTGTGGAGGCATGGGCCCTATTCCTGCTTCTGGTCAGAAAGTCCACTCCAGGTGTCCTGTTGAAACCCCCTGGTAACATGAGCAATAAGACTCTGTCTGGTTATATATGTGATGTTAATGCACAGAGTTTTCACATTATCCATCACCCCCACCACCACTACAGAACTGCTGCCAGGATTTCCTCCCAACAGCCTCTTTGATCTCTCCTAGAGAGAGTAGAGATTGAGGCCACACCCCAGAGTGAGGAACACTCCATCAACACACATTACATCTCATTTGTGTGGGAAATAGCTTTCCATGCATGAGAACTCTGAATGTATTGAGACTTTAAAGAGTCCCCATCTCTGTTGGACAGGCTGACACACTGCAACATGACACAATAGATTACAAAGATAGGAAACTGAAGGTAGTCAATTTTCCTACAGTATGTGTCACGTCTGTATGGCTTTTGGCTAACTAACCAAGTACATCTTGTAGTTGGAAAAGCTCTTTGTGGTTCTGGTGAGGTTTGTTTTTGCTGATGGAGCCAGGGTGAGTGTGTGGCGCTATTTCTGTCTAAGGGACTTGCAGGTGGGCGTGCGTTCCTCTGCTATTGTCTACCAGGATAGTAGGCACAGTCTCATCAGCAGTACCTGCAAATGAGCCTGTCACACTGCTGTCAACATTACACACAGGCATGTGCACATGGATAAGCACGGACACACGCACATTCACACACAAAACACACACACCGATTTATATTGTTGTACAGTACTAAACCATAGACCGCTTTAAAGCTTTAATCAACAAAACAACTGCCTGTTCCAGACAGAGGGAGAGATGATGGGAGAGATGGAGGGAGAGATGAAGGGAGAGGTGGAGGGAGAGGTGGAGGGAGAGGTGGAGGGAGAGATGATGGGAGAGATGGAGGGAGAGATGAAGGGAGAGGTGGAGGGAGAGATGAAGGGAGAGGTGGAGGGAGAGATGGAGGGAGAGATTAAGGGAGAGATGGAGGGAGAGGTGGAGGGAGAGATGGAGGGAGAGGTGGAGGGAGAGATGATGGGAGAGATGAAGGGAGAGGTGGAGGGAGAGATGAAGGGAGAGGTGGAGGGAGAGATGAAGGGAGAGGTGGAGGGAGAGATGAAGGGAGAGGTGGAGGGGGAGATGGAGGGAGAGATTAAGGGAGAGGTGGAGGGAGAGATGAAGGGAGAGGTGGAGGGAGAGGTGGAGGGAGAGATGATGGGAGAGATGAAGGGAGAGATGAAGGGAGAGGTGGAGGGAGAGATGAAGGGAGAGGTGGAGGGAGAGATGAAGGGAGAGGTGGAGGGAGAGATGAAGGGAGAGGTAGAGGGAGAGATGATGGGAGAGATGATGGGAGAGATGATGGGAGAGATGGAGGGAGAGATGAAGGGAGAGGTGGAGGGAGAGATGAAGGGAGAGATGGAGGGAGAGATCGTGGGAGAGATGGAGGGAGAGGTGGAGGGAGAGATGATGGGAGAGATGGAGGGAGAGATTGTGGGAGAGATTAAGGGAGAGGTGGAGGGAGAGAGAGGGAGAGAAAAATGAAGAGAAGAACTAATGGAGGCTGTACAAGGCAGAAAGGGGGGGGGGGTATGGGGGATGGGTGTACAGTTGTAGGATTTACATTTGATCACCCTGTTGCAGGAGAAATTTCCTGCAACGCAGTAAATGTTAAACTTGTAATGTGCTTGGGATTTAAAAAGGCTTCTGAAGATGGACATTTTGGACTTGATTTTCAGTTACGAAAACATCAACCCCTACAAAAATGTCCATTCATTATAATCCACAAAATAATTCACATTTCCTGTTGCTGCAGGATTATTTTCCTGCTGTAGCAAACTGGCTCAAATGAAGATCCTATATATGTACTCAACAGAGGAGAGAAGACGGGACTCTTCCTCAGGGGGCTTTAAGTGGTGTGATGTGGTGTCCATGGCTGCTGCCTGATCATTAATGTTTCTCTGTGGGTTTAGTTTGAGGGACAGGTGATATAAACAGACAGGCAATGAATGAAAAAACATGATGTTCGATCCTCAGTAATGGGACAAATCAAATCTGCAAGTACGACCAGATGCCTTAAACAAACATCCACTGCTTTCTCTTCCTTCCTGTTGGATCTGTTGTCCTCTGTCTGGCCTAGTGTTTTTATTATCCTGGTTTATATGATTCTTGTCCTAAATGACACCCTATTCCCTATATAGTGCACTGCTTTTGACCATGGTCCATAGGGCTCTAGTCAAATGTAGTGCTCTTTGCAGAGGATAGGATGTCATTTAAGTGCAGAGACATGGTAGACTCATTAGGGCAACAATAAATAATGGGGATCTCTTTACTCAGGTCATTGACTTGATGATGAGTCCTGATTATTCAATCCAGTTACTGGCCTCCCCACCCAAGTTTCCGTCATTACCTACAATACCTTTCTGTTCTGTTCTGTCTCTATTTCGCTCTCTCTCTCTTCCCCTCCCTCTCCTCCAAACCTTATTTATGTGAGTTAATACTGTTGTACTGTCTGTCTATGGCAGGGTTCCCTAACAGGCGGCCCACAGGGGATTGTATTTGGCCCCGCAAGTTTTTATTGATTTATTTTGGACATAAAAGACTGTAAAAACACCAGAAAATCATCTCAAAATGTTCATTTTGGAAATATGTTTCAAGGTCTTCTCACACATAATAGAGAGATAAACACTGAGTGGACAGAACATTAGGAACACCTTCCTAATATTGAGTTGCACCCCCTTTTGCCCTCAGAACAGCCTCAATTCATCGGGGAATGGACTCCACAAGGTGTCGAAAGCATTCCACAGGGATGCTGGCCCATGTTGACTCCAATGCTTCCCACAGTTGTGTCAAGTTGGCTGGATGTCCTTGATACACACAGGAAACGGTTGAGCATGAAACACCCAGCAGCGTTGCAGTTCTTGACACACTGTAACCGGTGCATGAGACACCTACTACCATACCCCATTCAAAGGCACTTCAATCTTTTGTCTTGCCCAGTCACACTCTGAATGGCACAAATACACAATCCATGGCTCAATGGTCTCAAGGCTTAAAAATCCTTCTTTAACCTGTCTGCTCCCCTTCATCTACACTGATTGAAGTGGATTTAACAAGTGACATCAATAAGGGATCGTAGTTTTCACCTGGATTCACCTGGTCAGTCTATGTCATGGAAAGAGCAGGTGTTCCTAATGTTTTGTACACTCAGTGTATGCGATCGTACACAAAATTTGAAATGATTATGTTTTAGTCAAATGTTATATCCGTTTGGAATTCTGGCGTTCAATTTACAGTCTACAAATGATCAGTAATTATGTTCCGGCCCCAAAGACCATCCGCTCAGGGAAAAACGTACCGCGGCTGAGTCGAGTTGATGGTCCCTGGTGTTACAAATGTCATCTTCACTACTTTCAATGAAATATTTCTGCTGAGAACCACTGAGGTCACAGAGGTATCCAACACTGAAAAACAAAGTGCTTGAAAATGTATTACCCGCATGTGCCTTGAATAACCTTGGCTGGGAGCGCTTTAGGACATAGTTTTGAGAATACATCATTGAGTTATGGGAGTACCGACACACACACACACACACACACACACACACACACACACACACACACACACACACACACACACACACACACACACACACACACACACACACACACACACACACACACACACACACACACAATTTTTTCATATTTCCTATAAAGCCTTCCACCATGTTCTAAGTGTTTATGGTAATATAAAGTGTTACTAAATAAACAAACCATAAATTAAGGTTTGATTGACACTCAGCCTGTTTGCACAATGCCTTTCACTGAGTAATGATATCAACATGCTGGTCGGTTGCAGTGCTTCAGTGCTTGATATTAATCCATTCACGTACTGCAAACACATTCTACACACTAACAAACAAATATCATAGGGGTAGTGGGGGTATACTATCTGTTGTCCCTCGTGGTCCTCATTCCAGAGCTTTGGAATCCCTCTTCCCCTCCCCTACACTCTATTATTTTGATGCATATCCTAAAATGGAATGGTTTATGGTTGGGTTTGTGTGTGGGGTTAGGGGGTGTGGGTGAGGGGGTGTCGGGGTGAGGGGCAGCTGTTAGCCTCAGGGCGTGGATCAGAGGGGGTGTATATATAGCCTATACCTTGGTGGGGTGTGTGGATCACCCTGTGTGGATGCTACTCTCTCCTCCGTTCCTTGGTTCTGTCCTTACCTCTCTTACCTGGACCTAAACATGGCTTACAGACTCTCAGGTAAATAATTATGATAGATGATTTTATTCCATTACTGATACCTAGTGCTGGAATAGTGGTGGTGGTTTGGGGAGATTTTCTCAAGTCCGGTCAGAGACTGACTGGTGGGTTGTGGGAAGTTCCTCTTGGGTCTTGGTTAGAAACATGGGTTTGTTTAGTGGGTCAGAATTGAAAACATTTTGGGAACCTGGAGTACTTTATCTGATTATTGATTTTTTTTTGTTGGGTGGAAAGAAAACGAAGGTCTTGTGACACAACAGAGGGAGCAGAGAGGTCCATAGAGGTAGAAAGAAGTTGAACGTGTTTTTGGGGAGAAAAGGGATAGTTTGACCTTTTTTAAGGCAATGCCATTTACAGCAGGATTAAGGTACTTGGGGGAAGTTAAGTCCTTGGGACAGCATCATTTAGGCTGTCAGTAGATCATCAAAGAGGTTTCCTTTAATATTCATTTGTTACATGATGAGTCAGACAGAGTTATCACATGGTAGATACAGTTGATCTGCCTGACTTCCATAACTCTCTCTTTGGGAGCCGTTTGGCTTTGATCTGCCATCGGTGAGAGATGAGAGCCAGGCTCCCTGGCACCATCCTGGTTCACCACTCAATGTGCTCTTACTCTTACTCTTTCCACTGTAGAGAGCTTCCCTCCCCAGGGATCAAAGTGGTATACTCCAACCCCTCCTACAGAGCGCTGGTGCATACCAGAGCTGTTTCTGCGGGGGGTGCTATGTGATTGGCGGTAGCTGAAGGGCTTAGCGTTTAATTACTCTGCCCTTTTATTAGGAATCTAGACCCATAATGGTCACGGTGGCACAGTGGCACCCACGGTGTCCTCAAAAGTCACTCCTCTGAGTTTGTGGGCCTAGATCAAATCAAATCAAACATTTATTTGTCACTTGCTGAATACAACAGGTGTAGACCTGATTGTGAAATGTTTACTTATGAGCCCTTTCCCAACAATGCAGAGTTAAAAAGTAAGAACAATGAGCTCAATAAAAAAGGAAATAGTAACCCAATAAAATAACAACAACGAGGCTTTATACAAGGAGTACCGGTACGGAGTCAATGTACACGGATATGTGGTAGTTGAGGTAATTAAGGTCATATGTACATAGGGGTAAAAGTGACTAGGCAATCATGATAGATAATAAACAAAGTAGCAGCAGCGTATGTGAAGACAGTGAAAGAGTGTGAAACTGTGTCTGTGTGTGAGTGTGGCATCAATATGCATGTGTGTGTGTGAGCATATGTAGTGTGTGTGTGTGTGTGTGTGTGTGTGTGTGTGTGTGTGTGTGTGTGCGTGTAAGTGTCAGTGTAGTATGTGTGAGTGTGTGTGTGTGTGTGTGTGTGTTTAAGTGTCAGTGTAGTATGTGTGTGTGTGTGTTTAAGTGTCAGTGTAGTATGTGTGTGTGTGTGTGTGTGTGTTTAAGTGTCAGTGTAGTATGTGTGAGTGTGTGTGAGTGTGTGTAAGTGTCAGTGTATGTCAGTGTATGTGAGTGTGTGTGAGTGTGTGTGTGTGTAAGTGTCAGTGTAGTATGTGTGTGTGTGTGTGTGTGTGTGTGTGTGTGTGTGTGTGTTTTAAGTGTCAGTGTAGTATGTGTGTGTGTGTGTGTTTAAGTGTCAGTGTAGTATGTGTGTGTGTGTGTGTGTTTAAGTGTCAGTGTAGTATGTGTGTGTGTGTGTGTTTAAGTGTCAGTGTAGTATGTGTGAGTGTGTGTGAGTGTGTGTGAGTGTGTGTAACTGTCAGTGTATGTCAGTGTATGTGAGTGTGTGTGAGTGTGTGTGTGTGTGTGTAAGTGTCAGTGTAGTATGTGTGTGTGTGTGTGTTTAAGTGTCAGTGTAGTATGTGTGTGTGTGTGTGTTTAAGTGTCAGTGTAGTATGTGTGTGTGTGTGTGTGTGTTTAAGTGTCAGTGTAGTATGTGTGTGTGTGTGTGTGTTTAAGTGTCAGTGTAGTATGTGTGAGTGTGTGTGAGTGTGTGTGAGTGTGTGTAAGTGTCAGTGTATGTCAGTGTATGTGAGTGTGTGTGTGTGTGTGTGTAAGTGTCAGTGTAGTATGTGTGTGTGTGTGTGTTTTAAGTGTCAGTGTAGTATGTGTGTGTGTGTGTGTTTAAGTGTCAGTGTAGTATGTGTGAGTGTGTGTGAGTGTGTGTAATTGTCAGTGTGTGTGTGTGTGTGTGTGTGTGTGTCAGTGTAGTATGTGTGTGTGTGTGTGTGTTTGTGTGTCAGTGTAGTATGTGTGTGTGTGTGTGTGTAGTATGTGTGAGTGTGTGTGTGTGTGTTTAAGTGTCAGTGTAGTATGTGTGTTTAAGTGTCAGTGTAGTATGTGTGAGTGTGTGTGTGTGTGTGTGTGTGAGTGTGTAAGTGTCAGTGTAGTATGTGTGAGTGTGTGTGTGTGTGTGTGTGTGTGTTTAAGTGTCAGTGTAGTATGTGTGAGTGTGTGTGTGAGTGTGTGTTTAAGTGTCAGTGTAGTATGTGTGTGTGTGTGTGTGTGTGTAGTGTGTGTGTGTGTGTGTAAGTGTCAGTGTAGTATGTGTGAGTCTGTGGGTGGAGTCCAGTGAATGTGCATAGAGCCAGTGCAAAAAAGGGGGTCAATGCAAATAGCTGGGTGGCCATTTGATGAACTGTTCAGGAGTCTTATGGCTTGTGGGTAGAAGCTGTTCAGGAACCTTTTGGTCCGACTTGGCACTCCAGTACCATTTGCTGTGCGGTAGCAGAGAGAACCGTCTCTAACTTGGGTGGCTGGAGTCTGACCATTTTTAGGGCCTTCCTCGGACACCACCTGGTATAGAGGTCCTGGATGGCAGGAAGCTCGACCCCAGTGATGTCCCTGAAACAAGTGCACAGTGCTTATACACTCAGAATGGAATGCATGGTTTACTCAGTTTTAGATGGATTCGGGCTTCTGAGACTGTGATACCTTGCTACCCTACTCCCCATAATCAAGCCACTGATCCAATCCTGCAAGTTAGATTCTGTTGGACTGATCCTGGCTGGCTCGTTCCACTGAGATAAGAATGGGGATGACTCACCGGTGACTCAGCATAGGGGCTTAAGCCGGGCTGCCTCTTTTATCCCTCTGGCACAGCTGAAGACAAGCCTGTCTCTTTCCCCTGTTCCACCCACCCATCCATCCTCACTAGACACTACAGCTGGGAGAGAGCACATACCACAGTGTCTGTAACTCATCCCGTTCAGTTCACCACACACATCCCCAGACACCTCGAAGAGCACCAATTGGCGTTCGTAAATATTTGCAGTGTTCCCATGGCTACCAGGATATAATGTCATTCCCTTGTTAGTATTTCCCTCCATCACACTCATTTTATTCAACTGGATTAAGATACTTGAGAACTCACAATAATATCTCATCTGTTGTGTCTCATAAATCCCAGATATTTTTGCTCTGGCTCCCAAACGGCTAACCCCAGCATAGAGATCCAGTTTGATTGACCTTTGGTAGTTTTGGCGTAGTTTAGATGACCCAGATGACACATAAGTAAAAGGCTGAAAGTTCATAGTTCATTCCAGGGAAACCCAAGAGTACAAACATATAAACACACCAATCTCTTCCAGGGAACAACTAGGTCTCTGCCCGTTGTGATGGGAATGTTGGTATGTTGATGAGAGGAGCAGGGGGACTTTTTTGTTTACACTAATAGCCAATGGAGTTGGTTGGATGGGGTGTGTTGTAGTGAGTGAGCCAGGCACTCTAAAAATATGGCCTAAACTTTCCAGCAAAGCCCCCCGTGGGGCCGAGTCCGACATGGAGTGATGACTACATGCTAAAGCTCTGTTCAGGACAGGCAGACATCGGTGTGCCACTTCCCTCAGCGGTTTGGCATGCCGGTGCTAAGCCCCTCACCTGGCTGGTTCTGATTAGAGGACAGAACACATGCTGGGATGCCAGCTTGAATATATCTTCCTTTTAGCTTGGATGTTGGATTATGGAAAGGGGAGGACTTTTGGAATGACTCAGGGCAGGGTTGCAGATAGCTGAGGATCATGGTAGTCTAATAATATGATGAATAAGTCATGTAGGTATTACTTTCTCTTAAGACCCACATGGACCATATTGAGATCTAGGGCTCTATTCAATCCGTATCGCAGAAGTCGGTAGTGATTGACTCAATCAAAAGGTAACCTACACTGCCTCCCTGTGGTGACTCTGAGACATCACATCCAGCTGAACCAGAGCCTTGACAGTTCACGTGCTTCCAGTCAATTCATCTCCAATGGCGTTTATTTACTTGTCAATCAATGAATTTGACGAGTTAATCATGTACACGTGACTCGATCCCCAATAGTAAATGTGATTGTTGTGTGTGTGTTGGTACAGGGCCCAGGAGCTACGCTACTTCCACCATGACTGAACGCTTCGACTGTTACTATTGCCGTGACAACCTGCATGGGAAGAAGTATGTTAAGAAGGATGAGAAGCACGTGTGTACAAAGTGCTTCGACAAGCTCTGCGCCAACACCTGCGCAGAATGCCGTCGCCCCATTGGGGCTGATGCCAAGGTGGGTATTGTGTGTGTGTGTGTAGGAGTGTCCGTGTGTGTAGGATTGTCCGTGTGTGTGTGTGTGTGTAGAGGTGTCCGTGTGTGTGTGTGTAGGAGTGTCCGTGTGTGTGTGTGTGTGTAGGAGTGTCCGTGTGTGTGTGTGTGTGTAGAGGTGTCCGTGTGTGTGTGTGTGTGTGTGTAGGAGTGTCCGTGTGTGTGTGTGTATGTGTGTGTAGAGGTGTCCGTGTGTGTGTGTGTGTAGGAGTGTCCGTGTGTGTGTGTGTAGGAGTGTTCGTGTGTGTGTGTGTAGGAGAGGTGTCCGTGTGAGTGTGTGTGTAGGAGTGTCCGTGTGAGTGTGTGTAGGAGTGTCCGTGTGAGTGTGTGTGTAGGAGTGTGTGTGTGTGTAGGAGTGTCCGTGTGAGTGTGTGTAGGAGTGTCCGTGTGAGTGTGCGTGTTTGTGTTCAGTAGGCTGACTGGCTTCAGTTCATATGTCCAGATTAAGACCAGTGTTTCATATCTGTTCTTCCTCAATGAGCAGCAGATCCACAACATAACAGTCAACATTCAGTCACGGACACTTGTCTGATAGACACTATCATTACTGACTAACCCCGTTTCACCATGGCTGTAGTCTGCCTGTAATGGCTGTAGTCTGCCTGTAATGGCTGTAGTCTGCCTGTATTGGCTGTAGTCTGCCTGTAGTCTGCCTGTATTGGCTGTAGTCTGCCTGTAATGGCTGTAGTCTGCCTGTAATGGCTGTAGTCTGCCTGTATTGGCTGTAGTCTGCCTGTAATGGCTGTAGTCTGCCTGTAATGGCTGTAGTCTGCCTGTAATGGCTGTAGTCTGCCTGTAATGGCTGTAGTCTGCCTGTATTGGCTGTAGTCTGCCTGTAATGGCTGTAGTCTGCCTGTATTGGCTGTAGTCTGCCTGTAATGGCTGTAGTCTGCCTGTATTGGCTGTAGTCTGCCTGTAATGGCTGTAGTCTGCCTGTAATGGCTGTAGTCTGCCTGTATTGGCTGTAGTCTGCCTGTAATGGCTGTAGTCTGCCTGTATTGGCTGTAGTCTGCCTGTAATGGCTGTAGTCTGCCTGTAATGGCTGTAGTCTGCCTGTAATGGCTGTAGTCTGCCTGTATTGGCTGTAGTCTGCCTGTATTGGCTGTCAGTCCTTCATGCTACGCTGCACTCAAATTCACTTCATCTCCACTGCTAACAATTCTTTCCAGATGGACATACTCTGGCAAACCCCTCTGAATACCGTAGCCTACAATTGATAGGGAAATGAGCCTCAGTTTAATGAGGTGTGTATGAAGCCCGTGTTTATTAATGTATCTTACTCTTGACCTTCTCCCATCCTTCCTGTCCAGGAGCTGAACCATAAGAACCGCCACTGGCACGAGGACTGCTTCCGCTGTGCCAAGTGCTACAAGCCCCTGGCCAACGAGCCCTTCAGCGCCAGGGACGACGGCAAGATCATGTGTGGCAAGTGTGGCTCCCGCGAGGATGGTAACCGGTGCCAGGCCTGCTACAAGGTGGTCATGCCAGGTGGGCTTAACCATAACCACAATGCACTTCTTCATCTTTTCTTTAAAGTGACCTAGCAATGCGCACGTGGCTGCTGTTAACGTTTTCAATTTTGACATTTTCAATTCCCACATTATGAAACAGGGTTTTTTATTCTCTTCTTCTGTATCTTGGATTGCCAGGCACACAGAACGTGGAGTATAAGAAGAAGGTGTGGCATGAGGAATGCTTCACCTGCTTTGAGTGCAAGCAGCCAATCCGCTCACAGAGCTTCCTGAACAAGGGCGATGACATCTACTGCGGCCCGTGCCACGACAAGAAGTTTGCCAAGAAATGCTTCCACTGCAAGCAGGTGAATAACAAAATGTTCCCCTTCACACATCCAAATACACATTTGTTTTATTAGATAGAAAATGTTACTTCATTTTATCCTACCATGTTATTTCATGTTAGGGACAGATATACATTTACAGGGGGGCTGGTCCAACTCAAGGTGTCATTAAAAAAAATGCACCCCCCTCCCCAAATGTAAATATTTTCACATGACCCTCCTCTTGTACTGTAAAATAAATTGAACATCCTTCCCGTCATAGGATTAAATCTAAAGTATGTTTACTACCACAAATAACTGTAGTGAATTTGTCTTTATTAACGAGGATATTGACTTAGGGCTACAGGCCAGAAGGTTGATGGTTCACCGACCACCACACACGAGCTCACTCTCCCTGCTTGTTTCATTACATTACGATCAACGCCGGCTGCAGACAATGATCAGCCAGGGGGAAAATCACATTTTAAACCTTTTGATGCAATATTCATTATTAAATCAAATATATGCAACACATTTTCCACCAACAGGTTTCTGTGCCAATACCCCATACAACCAATAAACAAAGTATACCGACTTCAAGCATTTCAATATCATGGTTTTCAACACCACAATAAATAGACTATGTCAACAAACAGAAAATGCATCCCTCCCTACATTGTAGGCTTTACCCAGTATGGAAGGCTTGAATCTCAGAATGTCATTCAACTTGTTGTTTTGTAACAGATGTCCCTTTCCTTTCACCAATTGGCCGCTGCACAGTTTGAATTGATCGATTGATCTGATTTGTCAGTTAATAAAATACATATATACACAAACATGTTAATAGTGGCCAGGATTGCACGATAAAGTGAGGGACCTATTTCCATTGTGGTCCCTATATTTGACATAAATATATATATAATTACAGAGATACAGACGAAAAGGTGCTCAACCTCCAGATGAGTATGAGGAGGGAGTTTAAGTTCAATTCTTACAAGCTTGTTTGGCTGGTAGCCTGTTCTTTATTCTTGGTCTATATCTTTAGATGTTTGGGGCTGCTGGTGAACCATGATGTGCAGACAGAATCAAAGTGACACTGGACTAGCGCACTTGCCAGAGTCTTTAGGGTGTCTATAGCTAGGTTTCCATCCGATTGTAGAGAGATTGATGTGAATATTCTAAAATCTTCATAAAAACAATATGCCATTTCAGTTTCCTTTAGGAATATTTGGCACCGGACAACATGACAGGGAAGATTTTAATTTACTGGACATCTATATGCATTCAGATCCGACTTGGCGCAGTCAGCACCATCAATAAACATCAAGAAACATTTGTTAGCCAAATGAGCCACATTTACGTGTCCTTAAAGACGAGAACCAATTACAGAAGCACTATTTCTTCTGTTTCGATGTGTAGCATATGCAAAACTTTAAAGCCTCTTTTTTTTGGGGGGGCTTCTTTTCCGAAAACAATAATTGTCCACCTCACGGTTCAGCTGTCAGAGATTTGCGCACTAAATGCATCAGGACATTGCATGCAAAGGCCTATAGGTTTAGGTGTCCACGGTTTGATATTAATATTATATACCCCAGAGAGAGAGAGATATGCCGGCAGCATGCTACGACAACATGCTTTTCTTTGTCAGAGGGGTACTGCGCCTGCTCTACAGATTTTGACGTACAGGAGGGTAATTCGTACATATTCAATCTGAATATTTGGTATAAAGATAAGCATTATATTGTTAGACTATAGGAGTAACTCTGGTAGGCCTGAAACAGTCTTCCTCACCTCAATTTCAACTGTAAATAAATCAAATTGACAACCCTCCCCTATTTTGGACCACTACTCCTTCCTTCCAATGCATTTCAATCTGTCCCTTATGACAGTGTAATTAAAGTATACCTAATTATAGTATTCGTAAGGTACAAGTTAAAGGAAATGCTTTCTGTTATTATTCATAGAGAATAAGTCTGTCTTCCAATAGAACTAACATGGTGTTTCTCTCCCCTCAGCCCATCACTTCAGGTGGTATAAGCTACCAAGATCAGCCATGGCACTCTGAGTGCTTTGTGTGTCGTACCTGCCGTAAGAACCTGGCCGGAACCCGCTTCACCTCCCACGAGGAGCAAGTCTACTGTGTGGACTGCTACAAGACCTCTGTTGCCAAGCAGTGCAACGGCTGCAAGAACCCCATCACAGGTCAGTCACCCCACACACACAGTTTACATGAACATGTATGTCTGATGTTGCATGGACAGATGCTGTTTTTATGATAAAGGATTTAATTACATGATATTCTGTTTTGCTGAGATTATATTTTGACTAAGCAGCACTGGTCATCATATATCTGTCCCAGTATTATGCTGACTGCTCCACATACCATCTCCCATAATACAGGGTTTGGCCATGGGACCAACGTGGTGAACTACGAGGGTCACTCCTGGCACGAGTACTGCTTCAACTGCAAGAAATGCTCCCTCTCCCTGGCCAACAAGCGCTTTGTCATCAACGGAGAGAACATCTACTGCCCTGACTGTGCTAAGAAGCTGTGAGGCCCAAAACGTCTGTCATTCATGTTGAGGTGTTTTGACAGGGTCAGGAACATAAATTAGTGCCAACTAAAGTTGAGAGGTCAATCCAAGGGTTAAAACTAGAGAAAGGTCAATTACCTGAGTGAATTTGAACAGCAGCCAAATAGGAATCTTGTTCCAGTGTTTTGTCATTGTTGAATACTAACACACGTCAACTGGTTTGCTTTTGTGGGCCTTCGATATGCAATACTAACAAGCTTGAACACTGCATAGCCATATTAGGGAATGCTATTTTCACTGCCTTACTGGAACACTGCTTTGATAATACTAATATGGCAATTACATGTTACAACGCTTCACATTGCTTCTTGAATTATATACTAGCTTCACTAAATAAATTGGTCACGGCACCTCTGAAGTGATGTTTGCAGAGTTACGTATGAGGGTTTCACATATAACGAACGCTTCTTGTAATAATCAGTATGGACAAACTAGGTCTTCTGTAGGTATCAAGTGGTGTTATGAGATGGTAATCTAATCATGTACTCATACTGTAACTTTCTGACGTGGAGGGAAAGTTCGGGATGTGAATGCACATTATATGATGGGTCAATAAAGGCAAGCGATAAAATTGAGTATTTTCACCTGCTAGACAGAAATAACAAAAACGCCTACTTTTATTTAGCAAAACTTTATTTTAACAGTTCATATCTTCTCAGAACACTTTAGATATATTTACAAATATAATTTGTGGACATGGCTTGGGTTAGGGTCTGAAAAAGCTATTGATATTCACATTGTAGCCCTGGTCGGTTAGAATGATTGTCATGGCCGACGTAAGGACACGTGACACATTTGATTAGTTATTATTACTATAAAATAAAAATACAGCCTATTCTCAATCTAAGGCATCCTATTCTACCATCATAGCCACTGAATCATGAGATCAATTAAGAACAGTTAGCTCTGTATTCAGGCCCACAGATGCAGAAAGGGATGGGAATTAAAAAACATAACAGGACCTGGAACATTTCTAGTATTAAAGCAGCGACCGTCCTGCATTGGTCCGATCTACAGTATCCGTGACTGGATGTGCCAGCGCCACTGCCATTAGCTAAGCACATGTAGACCTGACCAAGGAACAAGCGGTTCATATTGAAGAAGTCTACAGCAATCACCTGCACTTTGAAAAGATAAACGGTTAGTCAAGTCAAGGAGGGGAGTTCATTAAAAGCCTGGATGGGAGGAGACCGGAGAGGAGAGAGAGAACTTTCCAGAATACCACACACACACACACACACCTCTCGAACAGGACTATACAGTAAAGTTACTTCTTGGTGACAAGTGAACCCTGTGTAATTCATTTTAGAAAGCTTTTCAACCCTTTCAAGAAGTGGAAAACCTCCCGCAGTGCAAAGTGTCTTATGTTGTGATGAATAATAAAACTGGTTGCACATGAAAACAAGAAAAGGTTTCTCCTCAGAAAGAGAAGCATGTTAAACGATTAAGGGCTTGTTTGTTTAGTTAAAGTTACATTCTCAAAGCTAAGCTCATGGGTCTAAGTCCAGACATAAGGTATGTAAAATATAAAGCTATTTCAGAGAAACCTTCTGGTTTATTAAATGTGACAGTCAACAGATTTATTATGAAGCAAAAAAACAAAGGTCCCCAAACCTCTCCGTTTGGACGATTCAAGCATAGGGAATTCAAGCTTCTCGACGCAGATTTGAAAGAACCCATAAACGAGACAAGAACAAGACTGACCAAATCGCATTTGCTCCCATCTCCATCATTTAGCGGTAGATTCACTCCGTCACACTGCTGCTATACAGAGAAGCGTGTGGCGCAGTAGTCAGAGTTCATGCTAACCTTCAGACACCATATGACTGCAAACTTTCACACTGTGATAAAGCACTGAAACATTTCCACCCCTCAGAGTCCACCCCTGTCGGAGACCAAGGCGATTGTCAGAGGTGGTTGGGGGATGAAAGTCAGAACTTCACAAAATGCCCTCAATCAAGGTGCACAGACATCTTCCCTCTACAGTATGAGGATCCCCTGCCCTAGGCTCAGAGTACTGGAGAACAGGAGGGTTTCCTGTAGCCTCCTGGGTAACACCAACCCTTAGTCCCTATCCCTTGGCACTTTGTAAGCATTTGACAGGTATAAGCAATATAATAGCTTCACCTTGTGGAATCGTTACCATATTGCTTACACCAATCCAATCTACTAAAGTGCCTAGAGGGCAGGAGACAGGGCTTAATTTAGAACAGAGCATAGGGTAACAGCACTGACTACCCTGGCAAAGGGCACGAGTCTAATAGAACAAACATTTAAATAAAGTAACATCCATTCGCAGTACCCCACCCACAGAAGCATTGGCCCAATACTGATTACATACATAATACAATAACACTTAAATATGAGGAAATATATTTTCGTATATTGTATATAAACAGACGGCCAAATTATGACACAAATAATTGAAACACTTATTTTTTTTTTTTTACCAGGAGAAGTAACATAGAAGCTTAGTGGAGAAGCACTGGAATTTGTATGGAACGAGCTAGACAGACAGCGAATGTAGGAGACACTCCATACATCTACAGCCATGTCAAAACTGTGTTTTAGCCCTAGAAAAAGGAACTTTGGGCATCGTAAGAGAAAACTTCCAACCATTCAAGTTAGTTTCTGGACTAGTACACCCCTTAGAGAAGAGTGACGTAAAATGAAACTCATGGACCTCGTCTGACTGCAATTAACCAACACACACACACACACACACACACATTAATCCACTACGGGCTATAGCCATTCATATGGTAAGTGTATAAATTCATGCAGTCATTGCTGGGGGTTATACCTCAGCGCTCAGGATGCAATTAAATTCAGAATTGATATGAGTTAGTTAAACATTAAGTCTACATACATGTAAAAACATAACATGTCAAGATCTGAGGACATAAACCTAAAGACCAGGAACCGAAAGTTAACAGCAACAGTTCACAAATATTTACTAAATCACCAGCTTTGTCAAATTCCTACATCCTTCAGTTTGTAAATTTGAAATAGTAGGCAACCACCCTCAGCAGTGCCGGAAGAAACCGGAAGCATCCGGTTTTCAGGGGAAAAGCTGAGAAGAGGCGAAGTTTGAAAGCCGTATGCTTCCGGCTTCTTCCGACCCCACTCAGGCATTTATTTTATGCCTGCTACCTTAGGTTAGTAGGCAACAGTCATTTCATAAAACCATTTGTTTGATTCATAGACCTGAGTGCCCCCTAGTGGCCATAAGGAGAAGAGCAGGAGTGAGGGACTGCTGGGGGATGGCAAGGGAAGGCAGAGGGGCATAGGGGTAAACCATGGGAGAATAGGACCTGGAGAGTTTAAAGGAGAGCAAGGACAAATCCAGAATTCTACGTCGGATTACAATTGGGGTAGGATGAGATTAGAGTTACATAGTGCCGCTTCTGGTTTGGGAACCGGCAAGTCGTAACACACGTGTAAATACTCCCTTATCCACTGGAGATACTTAGGGCTCATGTAGGCAGACCCTGAGAGACTACAATACCCAGGTTCCCCAGCCCACCAATCAGTACTAGAGTTTCCTGACTCACTCATGACACGAGAAGTAATGAACTCATAGCGATCATAGAGCAAAGTGTTAAGTACATAAATCCTGGAATATTCTCAAACCAGCAATTACATTTAACGAACACAACAAAATTAATAAATTACGTCGCACGCCCTGCACAACACTTAAAAAACAACAGTATGAACAAAACAACATTTAAAAAATAACCAAGTGTCAACTGTTATAGGTATGGGAGGATGAGAGCCCTTGAAGTAAGCACATTGAAGGAGGAATAGAGATTTTCCCCTGAAGCTTTGTTTCTCTTTTTAAATTTTCTTTTCATGTGGTGGGGGTGCAAAGTTAGCGTTCTGGGAGTCCCTGTCCCCCCCCCAACCCCTGTGCTCTTCCTCTGGCTGAGGGCGGGTGTGTACGTGTGGAGGGGGTAAGGGGGTCTGGAGCTCAGCTGGACAAGAACTCTGGAAGTGCAATATTCACAGGCCTCTGAAGGGAGAGCTGCAGCCTCACATCTCTAGAGAGAGAAAGACACAAAGAGAACAAGTGTCAATATTTGACATCCACAAAGCAATTCACTTTTCTATACAACATGTGCAGTACAGTAACAATAAATCAACTATACAAACAGTTGTTTCCAAAATAACTCTCACACCTGACAGGTCTTCAATGGGCTGACTGGAGGGGTGGAGGGTGGCCACGGGGGTCCCCTTGTCCTCGAAGGCCACCCTGGGTCCATTGGGGGCCCCGTCACAGTCGATGAGGCCCTGGTTGCGGCCGTCAGCATCGATGAGGGGACGGCCCTTGGAGTTGACGCCCAGGTCAATGAATTCCTCGAAGCTCCAGGGGCCAGGCTTACCGTTCAGCCCCGGGGACAGCTTGTTAGAGTCCTCGTTCAGGAACTCTGAGCCCCCCACTAAACGAACCTTAGGCTCTGGACTGGAGGGGAGAGAGGAAGTGAATGAAAGATGCCTATAGCCAAAAATAATCCTATATCATTGTGTCTAGAGCATTTGGGATTGGTATACCTTGTGTGGGTGTGTGTGTCATACCTCACAGCCAGAGGCCCCTCAGCGGTGGTTCTGTTGTTCTCCTTGTTGTCTGCCTCCGGTATCCCGTTCACGCATCCCAACGGCTCTTCCCGCACTCCCATTGGTTCGCTGCGGGCCAGTCCACGCTCCAGGTCGTCCGTCTCCAAGGCAATATCTCCGGGCTGGGTTGACTCATCGTCTGCGGGGACAAATAAGCAGATGGCAGATGACTCAATATGCACACTCACAAAGAGGAGTGGTGTCTGTGCAAACAGACAAGTCAATCACATACAGTGTATGCACTCACTAGGGATGTGACACCTGGACAATTTTTCTTAACGTTTAAACTGCCATTTTTGTATCTGTGTCCATTAAAACCAAGAAAAATTCATCAAAAGTTTTGTCAATTCACAACAATCTATCAGTATAGGCAGGTCAGCCACCAGACAGTCATAACCGTGCACTAGGCCTATCAGTATAGGCAGGTCAGCCACCAGACAGTCAGAATGTGTACTAGGCCTATCTATCAGTATAGGCAGGTCAGCCACCAGACAGTCAGAATGTGTACTAGGCCTATCAGTATAGGCAGGTCAGCCACCAGACAGACAGGCCTTGTGCACGGTTCTGACTATCTATCAGTATAGCCAGGTCAGCACCGTGCACTAGGCCTATCTATCAGTATAAGCAGGTCAGCCACCATACAGTCAGAACCGTGCACTAGGCCTATCTATCAGTATAAGCAGGTCAGCCACCATACAGTCAGAACCGTGCACTAGGCCTATCTATCAGTATAAGCAGGTCAGCCACCATACAGTCAGAACCGTGCACTAGGCCTATCTATCAGTATAAGCAGGTCAGCCACCATACAGTCAGAACCGTGCACTAGGCCTATCTATCGGCAATCAAAAGCTGTATCCCACAATTTCATGGCTTGCAATTTCATGGCTTGCTTCTTTACACAGCGCGCATCCAACCAGGAAGCCAGCCGCACCAATGTGTCGGAGGAAACACCGTGCACCTGGCAACCTGGTTAGCGTGCACTGCGCCCGGCCCGCCACAGGAGTCGCTAGTGTGCGATGAGACCAGATATCCCTACCGGCCAACCCCTCCCTAACCCGGACGACGCTAGGCCAATTGTGCGTCGCCCCATGGACCTCCTGGTCGCGGCCGGCTGCGACAGAGCCTGGGCTCGAACCCAGAGTCTCTGGTGGCACAGCTAGCACTGAGATGCAGTGCCTTAGACCACTGCGCCACATGGGAGGCCCTGGCTAGGATATTCTACATGCAAAAGACCGAAGACTGAACACACACACACTAGCATCATTAGCAAAGAGAGGAAGCGGCAAAGCAAGAGGTTTCACTCTTGCCAAAATCTGTCCAAAAAGGTCTTATTTAATTTGGACCTGAGCTTGTCACCTGCTTTCCCGCCTTTGGGACAACAATTCCCATTGTTAGGGTGGAGACATGAGTGTCTCATCATCATATACAGAACTCTGGCCAAGAGCAGGGCGAGCCAGGGTAAGAGAGAGGGACGAGGGGGCAGGCAGAAAGAATGTCTAGGAAATCTGTGTCTCACAATGTCTTGATTTTCTTGCCTTGCAAATTCACCAAAGTAGGCTAACGTTGGCCCCTTCCACTGTTTTTATTGAAAGGACAACATTCCCCAGGCCTTCATAGCCAACCATCTAGTTAGGCTATAACACAGAAAACAATATGTTATAATAATATGATAACTGCATTGTGATTTAAATTTGGTATAAAAAGTAATGATAAGGATCCCAACTTTGTTTAAACATTTGAATGCTATAACTCAGTCCATTTATGGGATTTTTGCCCATACTGCCCAGCTGTCTCACACACACACACCGTTGTGTCAAAGGGATGGTTAAGTGAGGACAGTTACCCTTGGTTTCGACACAGTTGGTTTCTTCTTCGCCCTCCTCCTCTCCCTCTTCATCCTGTATGTCTCTCATCCTCATCCTCCTCATCATCATCATCATCTCCTCCCTACACAGGACACATGGACAGAGCGCCAGTTAAAATATGTATCAACTAGTATGTGGGAGGATTACTGGATGTTTTAATCCAGCTGATTTGGCTATTATGGAAAGCACAGTTTCCCATGGAGATATCAGAGCTTGAGAAATGTGAACTCACCTTTTCTTGGTCTCCTTTTCTGGTTCTCTTCATGATCTCCTCAATTCTCTGCAAGTCGAAAAGCAACAGTGAGATTCACGTGAACAATCTGGCAAATTACACCCTGCAGACATGCTCAATGTAAAACAAGTTATAAAATGGTTGGGCTGCCTTTACATTCAAGTGTTGGTATACAGGGAGTGGATGCAGGTGCTATTTTCACTGAGTGAGCATGGTGAACAGGTTACTGAAACATCCAGTCAACGCATGCAGTGTGTATGATCAAGCATGCATGATGTGATGGTGATTCTCCACCCACCTTCTTCCTCTCCATGCGTTCCTTATGGTTCTGGGCCATTACCCTCTCCCTCTCAATGCGGACCTTCTCTGCATCAATTGCAGCCTGAGCCTCCGCCTCTTCACGCTGCGATTGGACAAACAGGTGGTCAATCACAAGCAACCAATCAAACTATAAAATGACATCAACAACACTGTCAATGTGTGTGTCCCTACCTCTTTCTGTAGCTCAGCCTGTCTCCCGGCCTCCTCAGCCTCCAGTCTCTCTCGGTCTGCCTCGGCCATGAGAGCGTCCTCCTCCTCCTTTTTCTTCTTCTCCTCCGCTAGCCTCCTCTCCTCCTCCAGGCGTTTCAACCGTGCCTCCTCGGCCAAGCGTTTCTCCTCCTCCTTCCTCAGCCTGTAGATAGGATATGAAAGGTCAATGCCCCCCCCACAGAAAGATGGAGACCACCTGAAAGTGTTCTAGCAGCATGCCTCCTTACTTCTCCTCCTCCTCTCTCAGTACTCGGAGTGCCTCTTCTCTCTCTTTCTTCTCCCGTGCCAGACGGCGGTTCTCGGCAAGGATCATGGCGGCCTCGGCTGCAGAGTTGGTGCCTGCCATGGACTTCTCTGAGAGACCGATAGGAGCCACACAGGAGGTTAGGAAATGTATTGTTTCATTAAAAGGAAAAATCCATCCAAAACCATTGCTTTAATTTAGAGTGTTAAATAACACTAACATGTGAGAACAATATTTCTTGTGAACAAATGTTTCATTTCGGCATTATAATGAAGGCTGGTAGCAACAAGGAGAATTGTTGTGGATATCGGTTGCAGCTCAAGTCGACTACAAAATCCACAATGCAATGTTCTCTCTATGGGCTGGCTGGCTATCTAGCTAACAAACGTAGCTAGCTAGCAAACATAGCTACACACAAATTCGAAAGACAGTCCCATTGGGAGCAGTGAGGGCCTTCAGCGCACACACACACAATCCATTAACCCTCTCCTTAACTAGTTGCTCCTACCCTCTACTTTTTTGAACATTTTGTTAAAAATCGCGCAACATTTCAGCGCCCTGCTACTCATGCCAGGAATATAGTACGTTCATATGGTTAGAATGTGTGTATAGGAAACCCTCGGACGTTTTTAAAACTGGTTAAATCACGACTGTGGCTATTACATAACGTGCGTTACATCGGAAAGCGCAGGAAAACCTGATCACAGAAAATGGAAATATATATCCTTGCGCCACTTCCAGCAATTGTTAACAGTGAGCCGAATTAGATAAGACCGAGCATTCAACTCCCACAGCATCCCCATGTAGTCGAGTATCTTATGAATTTAATCCTCTTTGATTCTTGGTTGAACCGAAAGAGGGGCACGACGTACCTCCGGTCTCCGCCCAGATCATTCCGGAAGAGCTCTCTCCTGAAATTTTTTCCAAGACGACAGCTAATGATATGTACATCGCCACGGATGATTTTTATCGCTTATTAACGTTTACTAAGACCTAAAGTAGCATTACAAACGTATTTCAAGTGTTTTGTGAAAGTTTATCGTCTACTTTTGAATTTTAAAAATGACGTTACGTTGTGAAATCGCTGTTTTTTTCCGCTTATCACACAGTCTACATATAACGATATCTTGGCTTTATATGGCCCGATTTAATCGAAATAAAGACCCAATAGTGTTTATGGGACATCTAGGAGTGCCAACAAAGAAGATGGTGAAAGGTAATGACTGTTTTCTATTTTATTGTGCGGTTTGTGTAACGCCGAAATGCTAATTATTTTGTTTACGTCCCCTGCTGTGCTTTTCTGTTGTAGTGTATTGGTGCATGCTATCAGATAATAGCTTCTCATGCTGTCGCCGAAAAGCATTTTAAAAATCTGACTTGTTGCCTGGATTCACAACGAGTGTAGCTTTAATTTGATACCCTGCATGTGTATTTTAATGAACTTTTGAGTTTTAACTAATACTATTAGCATTTAGCGTAGCGCATTTGCATTTCCAGAGCTCTAGTTGGGACGCAAGCGTCCCAGGTAGAGGTAAGAGGTTAACTATCTCCTAATGAGTTATACAGTAGTAGTACAGGACTCCAACCAGAAGGGGGTACTAGACCTCTAGGGCTAACAGCATGGAACTACAGCTGGTTCACAGAGCATTTACAGCTCCACACTAAGCTGCTGCTGGGGCTGCCATGTCCCTTTCCCTTGCTAATGAACCGCACAGGAGCCCACTAACACACTGTGTTGAAACAGCTATTAAGCCACAGATCAGGGTTCCCCAACTGGCAGGCCACGGGTTTTTATTTGGCCCTCTGTTGGACATATGTATATATTTTTTATACCAGGAAATCAGGTCCAAGTTAATTTAATTTGGGAAAGTATTTCCACGTATAACAGAGATCATATTATATCTGTTTGGGCTTCTTGCGGTCAATTTGCAGTCTACAAATAATTTATAATTATGTTCTGGCCCCCGATAAATCTACTCAACAAAATAAATATGCTGCTGAATCTAGTTGATGATCACTGCCATAAATCATTTAGATACATCCGGATAGAGGACAGAGCAGAGGCTGATGCTCTTTATGGGAACTCAGTAATACAATACAGGGTTTCCAACACATTGCCTCAGAGGCTTACAGTATAGGCTCCCTCTCTCCTTATTCGAAGAAAGTGAGTCTCAGAAGACAGATTGTCAGCGTTGGTTCTTGATTAATCTGAGCTCGGCAAAGTCCTTACTTAAGTGAGATTTCAGCCTTATGTCATGACTGTGGTACTAACAGATGGAAATAGCTAACTCAGCTCAGAGAGAAAGGCCATCTCAGTGAGGTTGTAGGTTCTCTTTGCTCACCGTCCTTGTCTTTGGTCTTAGTGGAGGATGTGGGAGCAGGAGTCGGTGTTGAGCTGGTCTGGGGGGGCTCTGGGGACTGGGGGGCCACAGCCTGGATGGGACACAGGTCCTTTGGCTTGGAGTCTTTCTTCCGCAGGGTGGGGGGGCGGTCGGGGTGAGGGCCGGTCTCTGGATGGGTGGTGGCTTGGCCGAGCTGGGCTGAGGGGATGGGGGCTTGGCCGAAATGGGTTGAGGGGACGGGGGGCGATGTTTGGTACCTCCGGGGTGACGGGGGACGGTTACGGGGGCTTTGCCTGTAGAGGGGAGACAAGATTTGACAGTTTTATCAACTATCCAACAAATCTAAACTATTTCATAGTACACAATTAAACAAGAAACATCTAATATTGTTTAATATCCAATATTGTTAACACATTTTCTGGGGGAGAGCTGTGATGTCTTACTTTGCTGCACTGGGTGAGGGGGTTCTTTTGCTGGCGGGGAGGGTGGCAGGGGAGGGCGAGCGGTGGCGTCCCGCGATGTTGGAGGGCGAGGCGGGGCGCTTCCCTCCGGGCGACGAGAACCGTTTCTCCTTCTGTCGTTCCACAAAGAGAGAGGCAATTCAGTCCATTACGTCATCCGGCTAGGGTATCCTTAAAATAACACGTTGGATTAACACTAGAACAGCAACCCTTCATGAGAATACAGTGAACCAGTAGAAGTGGATGGATAACATGGAATGACCAGATAGCACTTGATCCATGACACAGACAGTCTCCCCATGTGGTCTCAGAGTGTCCCCCCCCCTACTGCAGCACACAGCAGGCTTTAAATAACATCACAGGTGTGGGCAAATCTGATTCAAATATATCCATTTATAAAAAGCCCGTACCACAAGAGGGGTATGCTGACCGGCACAGCAAGGACACCCACACCTGGTAACACAGAGGGTCACACACGTAAACTGACATGCATGCCAAACTTAGGAGGTGTGTGTGTACAGCTATAACTATTTAAGCAGGGTTTATCTGAACACTGCTTAGTAAAAGAGCAGGGTGAATTTATTTCTAAACTGTTTGCTTCTAGTGGGGTAGAAATTAGAGGTCGACCGATTAATCGGAATGGCTGATTATTTAGGACCAATTTCAATCAGTAAATCGGCATTTTTGGACGCCGATTATCGCCCGATTATGTTGCAATTCACGATAAGATTGCGTGCCAGGCTGACCACCTGTTATGCGAGTGCAGGCAGCGAAGAGCCATGGTAAGTTGCTAGCTTGCATTAAACTTATCTTATAAAAAAAACAATCTGTTGACTAGAGGTCGACCGATTATGATTTTTCAACGCCGATACCGATTATTGGAGGACCAAAAAAAACAGACACTGAATAATAAATGTATTTGTAATAATGACAATTACAACACTACTGAATTAACACTTATTTTAACTTAATATAATACATCAATAAAATCAATTTAGCCTCAAATAATGAAACATGTTCAATTTGGTTTAAATAATGCAAAAACAAAGTGTTGGAGAAAAAAGTAAAAGTGCAATATGCGCCATGTAAGAAAGCTAACGTTTAAGTTCCTTGCTCAGAACATGAGAACATATGAAAGCTGGTGGTTCCTTTTAACATGAGTCTTCAATATTCCCAGGTAAGGTTTTAGGTTGTAGTTATTATAGGAATTACAGGACTATTTCTCACTATACAATTTGTATTTCATATACCTTTGACTATTGGATGTTCTTATAGGCACTTTAGTATTGCCAGTGTAACAGTATAGCTTCCATCCCTCTCCTCGCCACTACCTGGGCTCAAACCAGGGAAACATCGACAACAGCCACCCTCGATGCAGCGTTACCCATGCAGAGCAAGGGGAACAACTACTCCAAGTCTCAGAGCGAGTGACGTTTGAAACGCTATTAGCGCGCACCTCACTAACTAGCTAGCCATTTCACATCGGTTACACCAGCCTAATCTCGGGAGTTGATGGGCTTTAAGTCACAAACAGCACAATGCTTGAAGCATTGCGAAGAGCTGCTGGCAAAACGCATGAAAATGCTGTTTGAATGAATGTTTACGAGCCTGCTGGTGCCTACCATCGCTCAGTCAGACTGCTCTATCAAATCATAGACTTAATTATAACATAATAACACACAGAAATAGGAGCCTTAGGTCATTCAAATGGTCGAATCCGCAAACTATCATTCAGAAAACAAAACGTTTATTATTTCAGTGAAATACGGTACCGTTCCGTATTTTATCGGATGGCATCCATAAGTCTAAATATTCCTGTTATAATAATGACAATGTAATTGTCATTATTACAAATAAATGTAAAAAAAAACATTGTGTTTTTTGTTGTTGAAATCGGACGATTTCGGTATCGGTTTTTTTTGGTCCTCCAATAATCGGTATCGGCGTTGAAAAATCATTATCAGTCGACCTCTAATACATACCCCAACCAGAAGCCATGGATTACAGGCAACATCCGCATTGAGCTACAGGGCAGAGCTGCCGCATCCAAGGAGCGGGATTCTAACAAGGATGCTTATAAGAAATCCTGTTACGTCTTCTGACAAACCATCAAACAGGCAAAGAGTCAATACAGGACTAACATTGAATCGTACTACACCGGCTCCGACGCTCGTCGGATGTGGCAGGGCTGGCAAATGTGAGCAAGACCTTTAACTTCTTATGGCTGGGGGGCAGTATTGAGTAGCTTGGATGAATAAGGTACCCAGAGAAAACTGCCTGCTACTCAGGCCCAGAAGTTAAGATATGCATATTATTATTTTATTTTTTTAAACTCTGACACAGTGGTTGCATTAAGGAGAAGTACATCTTTAAACAGGTCAACATTCACAAGGCCGCAGGGCCAGATGGATTACCAGGACGTGATTTCCAAGCATGCGCTAACCAACTGGCAAGTGCCTTCACTGACATTTTCAACCTGTCCCTGACAGTCTGTAATACCAACATGTTTCAATCAGACCACCATAGTCCCTGTGCCCAAGAACACTAAGGTAACCTGCCTTAATGACTACCGACCCGTAGCCCTCACGTCTGCAGCCATGAAGTGCTTTGAAAGGCAGGTCATGGCTCACATCAACACCATTATCCTAGAAACCAAAGACCCACTTCAATTTGCATACCACCCAACAGATCCACAGATGATGCACTCTATTGCACTCCCCACTGCCCTTTCCCACCTGGACAAAAGGAACACCTACGTGAGAATGCTATTCATTGACTACAGCTCAGCGTTCAACACCATAGTGCTCTTAAAAGCACATCACTAAGCTAAGGACACTGGGACTAAACACCTCCCTCTGCAACTGGATCCTGGACTTCCTGACTGGCTGCCCCCAGGTGGTAAGGGTAGGTAACATCTGCGACGCTGATCCTCAATATTTGGGGCATGCTCAGTCCCGCACTCCCTGTTCACTCATGACTGCAAGGACAACAGTGGTAGGCCTGATCACCGACAATGATGAGACAGCCTATAGGGAGGAGGTCAGAGACCTGGCCGTGTGGTGCCAGGATAACAACCTATCCCTCAACGTGATCAAGACAAAGGAGAGGATTGTGGACTACAGGAAAAAGGAGGACCGAGCACACCCCCATTCTCATCGATAGGGCTGTAAAGGAGCAGGTCGAGAGCTTCAACTTCCTTGGTGTCCACAACAACACCAACAAACTAACATGGTCCAAGCACACCAAGACAGTTGTGAAGAGGGCACAAAAAACCTATTCCCCCTCAGGAGACTGAAAAGATTTGGCATGGGTCCTCAGATCCTCAAACAGTTCTACAGCTGCACCATTGAGAGCATTCTGACTGGTTGCTTCACTGCCTGGTACGGCAACTGCTCAGCCTCCGACCGCAAGGCATTACAGAGTGTAGTGCGAACGCACCAGTACATCACTGGGGCCAAGATTCCTGCCATCCAGGACCTTTATACCAGGCAGTGTCAGAGGAAGGCCCTAAAAATTGTCAAAGACTCCCGCCACCCTAGTCAGAGTGTTCTCTCTGCTACCGCACAGCGGTACCGGAGCGCCACGTCCAAAAGGCTTCTTAACAGCTTCTACCCCCAAGCGTTAAGACTCCTGAACAGCTCAAAGGGCTACCCTCTTTTACACCACTGCTACTCTTACCATCTATGCATAGTCACTTTAATAACTCCACCTACTGTACATGTACATATTACATTGACTCTGTACCGGTACCCCCTTGTATATAGCCTTGCTACTGTTATTTTACTGCTGCTCTAATGATTTGTTATTTAATTATTTTTTTTACTTACCACTTACTTTTCTTACATTTACATTTAAGTCATTTAGCAGATGCTCTTATCCAGAGCGACTTACACATTTTCTTAAAACTGCATTGTTGGTTAAGGGCTTGTAAGTAAGCATTTCACTGTAAGATCTATCTATACCTGTTGTATTCGGCTCATGTGACAAATACAATTTGATTTGATAGGCCCAGGGTGTTGCCTGCGCCGTCTGTCTGTCCTGCTCTGCATGGCCTGAACCAGCCACAGCCAGCCACTCCAACTGTACTCAGCCTGTTGTGGGCTCCTTTGTCTGTCTGTGACAAAGGCGCTCCTTCATATCCATGGAGGACCATGGAGAAAGGACAGAGGGCGAGAGAGCCAGGCAGTGGAGGACACTGAACGAATCAAAGCTTGCCTCAGGCTGCATGGAACATGTCTCGAGGCTAACATGACGCTGCTAATGCCCAATGAACCTACTTGGGGGCTAAAACACTTGAATGCAGTAGTGGCATCCTCGTCTTACTGAATTGTTTGGTAAACATCTCTAATGCAACAAGAGTGAAAGAAGCATTTCTCTAGTGAACAATGGTCTTCTCCCCAATGGACAATGAAGGTATTCAATGTAATTCCGACTTGTCCGAGTCGTGAGAGAGCAGTGGGATTCTGAGCAAACAGCTCAGTATCATGGATGGATAACACACAGGGCTGCTTTGACTGGCAAATTATAGAGGATGTACGCATATAACTGAGTGACATTTGTATACTGGGGTTATTTTGTCCAACATCATTGCAGGTTTGGCGAGAGTGTTATCACCATGTTCCTGTAACTAAATCCTGGTGTCCAAAGGGCTTCTGGGAAAGACAACCCACACACCTTTACATGATCTACATTTCCACTGTCTCCTTCATTTATTTTTGATGACCTGGGAGGGGACTGTACTTGCTAAGAACACAAAAACTATGCATGCATAGCCGACTGCTAAGTCGCTAAAATTGAAACCTAATCACTCCCCATTAACCTAGAGTGTAGGGGGCAGTATTTTGATGTTTGGATGAAAAACGTACCCAAATTAAACTGCCTATTTCTCAGGCCCAGAATCTAGAATATGCATATAATTGTCAGATTAGGATAGAAAACTCTAAAGTTTCCAAAACTGTCAAAATATTGTCTGTGATTATAACAGAACTGATATTGCAGGCGAAAACCTGAGGAAAATCCAACCAGGAAGTGCTGTTTTTCCTAAAACCTCTGTTCCATTGCATGCCTTCCCTCCATTTAAAGGGATATCAACCAGATTCCTTTTCCTATGGTTTCCACATGGTGTGAACAGTCTTTAGACATAGTTTCAGGCTTTTATTCTGAAAAATGAGCAAGAAAGATCACATCGCGTCAGTGGAAGGCTGGGTGCCAGCGGTGTTTTGCATGCGCGAGCAGCTTGGAACAGACATTTTCTCTCTCACCGCTATTGAGAAAGCTACAGTCCGGTTGAAATATTATCGATTATTTATTGTAAAAACAACCTGAGGATTGATTATTAAAAAACTGACATGTTTCTACGAACTTTACGGATACTATTTGGAATTTGTCTGCTCCGTTGTGACCGCTCGAGCCTGTGGATTTCTGAACATAACGCGCCAACCAAATGGAGGTTTTTGGATTGAAAAATAATCTTTATGGAACAAAAGGAACATTTATTGTGTAACTGGGAGTCTCGTGAGTGCAAACATCCGAAGATCAAAGGTAAGAGATTCATTTGCTGCTAGCTGTTTGTAATGTTTTGTCTGCTGAGAGAGATGTCCTAACATAAACGCTTGGATAGCTTTCGCCGAAAAGCTTTTTTGAAATCTGACACGCCAGGTGGATTAACATCAAGCTAAGCTGTGTTCTGCTATATTGCGAATTCATGAAAAAAAATAATTGTAATTTAATTTGGCGTTCTGCAATTCAGCGGATGTTGATGAAAATGATCCCGCTAACGGGATGGGTGCACCAAGAAGTTAACAGGTTGTCATCATGCACATGAACACATTAGTTCTAAGTGCTCTACGTTTGCACCACTCCACTAATTCGGTGTCTTCCATTTGTCCATTCTATCAATGCTAATTCTATGTCTTCTAGATTCATGACGTCTCACCAGTGAGGGGTTCAGTTGGTCTGCCGAGGCCGAGGTGGGCAGGGTGGTGCTCTTCTGCCGGTCGATGCTGCGGCTGCGCACAGGTCCTCGCTGCATCAGGTGCAGGGGGCTGGACGAGGCTGAACGAGGACACAGGTGACACTCTGGTAAAGGACACAGTCATCGTAGCGCAGGGAAACCAGCCAATGGGAGCACGGGTAGAAGCAGCCGAGTTGGGTGAGCAAAGCAGAGGCATGGGGGAAAAAGAGAGCGATGGAGAGAAAGAGAGAGTAGAAAGAGAGGAAGACAATGGTTTGGGGGATAAGAGCACAAAACAACCTATTGTTAGATTATGGTAGCACGCACACGCAGTTGGTTGTTGAAGCATTGGGGATAAACTGGAAGTGGAAGGGCTGGAGGGTGGAGCCAGAGAGAGGCAAGGACAGACAGACTGGCATCCCCTGATTGGTGCCAAAGCTCCGGTGCTGCTCATAGCAAAACACATCGACACAACACGGCAATGAGCACATCGCCACAGCAGACGCTGAACACAGCGCACATACAACCCACCACCTTCACAAAATCATCACATCAAAGCAGAAAACGCTGGCAGCGCTCACACACATTAGTCTATAAACACCCTAAACCATCACTATCCAATAGCAACGCTCAAGCACGCTGGAGGAGTGCATTCATTTCTAGTATTCATTCATGGTGATGGGTGGGAAAAGAATTGGTAGTTACATGTCGGGTTATACATTTAGACAGAGCGAGAGATATATAGCAATATTGTTTTTGACAATGTCACAATAATTTTGCTCTAATGGCTGGACGTGCACCAAAACTCCAGTATATATATTTTTTTGAGCCAAATTGTTTTCATCACTTTTATTTCCATGACTGATCAAAACTCGTTTTCTCATGGCTCGCTTGAATCTGCAGCAGACATATGGTGAGCAAAATGTTTGGAATATCGAATCACAATACATATAGAATGGTGAAAATCACAATATACTGTATATCGTATCGGCACCTACGTATTGTGATAATATTCCCGTCCCTATTCAATCATATTATTTGTTTCATCTGGTCATTTCAGGCTTTCTAGCATTTTCTGTTTTTTAAAAGACAAGAGTTTTAGGGGCTTAGTCTAGTATGCCAATGCCACACACAATATTATATCCAGCTTGAATCCAATCCAAATTAAAAACCCAAAAGTTGAATAGGACAAATCCTTCACAGAGAATGATGTACGTCAGCCACAACCCTGCGTATTCCAGTAGCTAGCCCCTCTAGAAGGGTGCTAATGATTAAGTCTTTCATACAGAGTCAGTGTAAGCTGCTGGTCTGTGGTTTGAGACCCTAGTTCTTAATACCGTCTAGCAAGTCTCCAGCTCCCTGGGTTCATTGACCAGTTACCAGCACAAACACTCAATCTCTTAGGCAACCAGCTGCGCGCTGCACTGGGCCCACAAGAAAGTAGCTTAGTGCAAAGCCACCCAGCATGAACTCTGATTCCCAAGGCTCCTCAGACACTGAACCAGCTCCCAGACAAGACTCTACACACACACCCCAGCCAATTGTGTCTGAGCTGTGAGTGCATGTGAGCAGATCCTGCACCTGTATGTGTGGCGCCCATCTACATATGTATGCACAACTTTGTGATCTCAAGTGTACTTTTACTGGATAGCACATTCTGTTCAAGACATTAACCCCTGAGCAAGCAGGCCCCATCAACAGTAATATAGCCACGGCTGGACTACAGCCTTTAGGACTACAGCCTTTAGACACGGCTCCTCGACTACAGCCTTTAGACACGGCTCCTCGACTACAGCCTTTAGACACGGCTCCTCGACTACAGCCTTTAGACACGGCTCCTCGACTACAGCCTTTAGACACGGCTCCTCGACTACAGCCTTTAGACACGGCTCCTCGACTACAGCCTTTAGACACGGCTCCTCGACTACAGCCTTTAGACACGGCTCCTCGACTACAGCCTTTAGACACGGCTCCTCGACTACAGCCTTTAGACACGGCTCCTCGACTACAGCCTTTAGACACGGCTCCTCGACTACAGCCTTTAGACACGGCTGGACAACCACCAGAAAAAATGTTTTACCAGGAAAGGGCCGGTTTTCTTCTAAGGATTTGCCTAGCCAGTAGCAGGGACCTGGGCTAGAGATATACGTCTATACAGCTAGGGACATAACAGGGACCTGGGCTAGAGATATACGTCTATACCACTAGGGACATAGCAGGGACCTGGGCTAGAGATATACGTCTATACCACTAGGGACATAGCAGGGACCTGGGCTAGAGATATACGTCTATGCAGCTAGGGACATAGCAGGGACCTGGGCTAGAGATATACGTCTATACCACTAGGGACATAGCAGGGACCTGGGCTAGAGATATACGTCTATGCAGCTAGGGACATAGCAGGGACCTGGGCTAGAGATATACGTCTATGCAGCTAGGGACATAGCAGGGACCTGGGCTAGAGATATACGTCTATACAGCTAGGGACATAGTAGGGACCTGGGCTAGAGATATACGTCTATACAGCTAGGGACATAGTAGGGCTCTGGGCTAGAGAGATATACGTCTATACAGCTAGGGACATAGTAGGGCTCTGGGCTAGAGAGATATATGTCTATACCACTAGGGACATAGTAGGGACCTGGACTAGAGAGATATACGTCTATACAGCTAGGGACATAGTAGGGACCTGGACTAGAGAGATATACGTCTATACCGCTAGGGACATAGTAGGGACCTGGACTAGAGAGATATATGTCTATACAGCTAGGGACATAGTAGGGCTCTAGGCTAGAGAGATACGTCTATACAGCTAGGGACATAACAGGGACCTGGGCTAGAGATATACGTCTATACCACTAGGGACATAGCAGGGACCTGGGCTAGAGATATACGTCTATACCACTAGGGACATAGCAGGGACCTGGGCTAGAGATATACGTCTATGCAGCTAGGGACATAGCAGGGACCTGGGCTAGAGAGATATATGTCTATACAGCTAGGGACATAGTAGGGCTCTGGGCTAGAGAGATATATGTCTATACAGCTAGGGACATAGTAGGGACCTGGACTAGAGAGATATATGTCTATACCACTAGGGACATAGTAGGGCTCTGGGCTAGAGAGATATATGTCTATACCACTAGGGACATAGTAGGGCTCTGGGCTAGAGAGATACATGTCTATACAGCTAGGGACATAGTAGGGCTCTGGGCTAGAGAGATATATGTCTATACAGCTAGGGACATAGTAGGGCTCTGGGCTAGAGAGATATATGTCTATACAGCTAGGGACATAGTAGGGCTCTGGACTAGAGAGATATATGTCTATACAGCTAGGGACATAGTAGGGCTCTGGGCTAGAGAGATATATGTCTATACCACTAGGAACATAGTAGGGACCTGGACTAGAGAGATATATGTCTATACAGCTAGGGGCATAGTAGGGCTCTGGGATAGAGAGATATATGTCTATACCACTAGGAACCTGGACTAGAGAGATATATGTCTATACCACTAGGAACATAGTAGGGACCTGGACTAGAGAGATATGTCTATACAGCTAGGGGCATAGTAGGGACTTTGGGTGGGTGTTTTATAGCTATTAACTGGTGATGTAATGGGGGCAGGGGTGTGGATTGAGGTGGAATTATCTTATACTGTATCTAGTGATATAATGGAGGTTCAGCAGTGGGGTGGGTCCCTGTGCGTTGCTGGGTCCTCACTCTCTACAGGGGGTCTCCTCTGTGGGGGTTACCTGGGGCTTCACCTCCTTCGGACAGGGCTGCGGCGCTCTTGCTCCTAGCTAGTGAGGCCTGGGTGGGGATGAGAAGGCGACTGAGGAACCCTCCGTCCACGGGGCTCGCCAGGGGCTTGCGAGCTACACGGCCGGAACAAGGCAAACCCCACAAAAAATGGAGAAGCCAAAACAAGAAGAAAAGAAGGAGGCGAGTGGGGGTGGGTCAACACAAAGAAGGGGGCGGGATTTGGGGGTCACCATATGATTTCAACCAGTCACAGGAGAGAATCCACATAAGAAACCAAGGCTGTGTCTCAATAGTCTTAAAGGGAGTCCTTGAGGAAACCTAGTCCTTTCACCAATTCCACCCAGTGGGAATGAAGACAAGGAGACCAGGAAAGAGTATTGGTACACAGACCCAGAGCGAGTGTCAAGCAACTGAAGAGTACTACAAATGAGGTTTAATCAAGGTGTGTTCCTGGTGCAGAGGGGATGCTGTGGGGTAAAAAGGGTATTAGTGAACTCCGCCCACAAACAGGATAAGTTAAGGGCTCAAAGTAAGTGGTTTCTACTGTTCAGACTATAGCAGTGTTTTGTATTGGAAAGAACAAGAACTTAAAGTCTTACGTTGAAATTGCCAAACCAAGATGGTAACTCCTAGGCCCTGCCCACTACGCATTTGTAAAGTATTCAGACCCCTGGACTTTTTCCACATTTTGTTGTTACAGCCTTATTCTAAATGGCTTAAATAAAACAATTTCCTAATGAATCTACACGCAATACCCCATAATGACAAAGCAAAAACAGGTTTGTAGATTTTTGCGTGCGCAAATATATAAAAATAAAAACAGAAATAACTTAACGTAAGTACTCAGACCCTTTGCTATGAGACGCAAAAATTAGCTCAGGTGCATCCTGTTTCCATTGATCATCCTTGCGATGTTTCTACAACTTGGTTGGAGTCCACTTGTGGTAAATTCAATTGATAAATTCAATTGATTGGACATGATTTGGAAAGGCACATACACCTGTCTAAGGTCCCACAGTAGACAGTTCATGTCAGAGCAAAAACCAAGCCATGAGATTGAAGGAATTGTCCGTAGAGCTCCGAGACAGGATTGTGTCGAGAGACAGATCTGGGGAAGAGTACTAAAAAATGTCAACAACATTGAAGGTCCCCAAGAACACAGTGGCCTCCAGAATTCTTAAATGGAAGAAGTTTGGAACCACCAAGACTCTTCCTCAGGGATGCAAACTGGTGAGGGCCCAAAAAGGTGACACTTTTTTTTTTGCACCAAAACATTAAAAGAAAATCCCTGCTAGGGAGAAATGCAGGCTTTAACTAACTAATCAACAAAGAATATGATCTACATGAGCAGTCTTTGTGTAAAATAAGTGGTTAATGTGAACCTAGCTCACAGCTAAAAAAAAATTAAAGAAAGCAATCCAATGTTATTTTTTTCCTAGACTTGACTGCAAATGACACTCAAGTCTTGAGAAAAAAACAATACACTAATATTGCAGTTAGTCATGACAGCCTTTATAATAGAACGCGTGTGACCACACACACACATCTAAATATTGCACTTGTGATAAATACCATTTTTAAAAGTAGAAACAGAATGAAACAAACATTCTATTTTTGCTCCAATCAATTTTTGAATAAGTTTGTAACTTAACAAAATATGGAATAAGTCAAGGGGTCTGAATAGTTCCAGAACGCACTGTATGTGAATAGACAGTGGCGTACATATTAGCAGGATACCTGGAGTCTGACAGTAAAAACCAAGAGCTCTTGATCTCACAAAATGAAGGATTACAGTTCCCCCTTGGTTCCTATGAAAGACCAGTATCCCAGTAACAAAGGTCGATAAACAACAAACGTTAAAGTACAAATCGGCCGTTGCTCTATATTCCCGTTTGGCACTTTGGATAAAGGGATTTGCGTCGAGGCCTCCTTCAGGCTCCCTGACAGAGAGGGGACATCTGTTGCAGACACTCATGTTAGACGTAGAGTGGGCCAGCCTCTTAAAGCATGGAGCCAGACCCTTAAACTTCTTCAGATCCAGCTGTGAAGCTCCAGACTGATTGGAGGTCAGGGTGGGCCAGGGAACGTGGTTAGGAACGGTTGAGGATGGGAGAGTTTTCCCTGTCTGGTTAGTGAAAGGATCCAGGTTAAGGATAGACATGGATGGCTCGTTGTGGGATTCCTCTCAGTACGGGAGATTCAAAGTTTGAGTTGATAAACAAAAAAGGCTAAAGGATGTTTAACAGTTCATGGCATCTCATATCACTGAGAAACTATTTGCCCTGTAAATGAGAATACTCTAAATACAGTCACTTTGAACAACTACTACAAGACATACAGTATGTTGGATACAGTGGGACATGGTTAACACAATTGGCATACAGTATGTTGGATGCAGTGGGACATGGTTAACACATTGACATACAGTATGTTGGATGCAGTGGGACATGGTTAACACAGACATACAGTATGTTGGATACAGTGGGACATGGTTAACACATTGACATACAGTATGTTGGATGCAGTGGGACATGGTTAACACATTGACATACAGTATGTTGGATACAGTGGGACATGGTTAACACATTGACATACAGTATGATGGATGCAGTGGGACATGGTTAACACAGACATACAGTATGTTGGATGCAGTGGGACATGGTTAACACAGACATACAGTATGTTGGATACAGTGGGACATGGTTAACACAGACATACAGTATGTTGATACAGTGGGACATGGTTAACACATTGACATACAGTATGATGGATGCAGTGGGACATGGTTAACACATTGACATACAGTATGATGGATGCAGTGGGACATGGTTAACACAGACATACAGTATGTTGGATACAGTGGGACATGGTTAACACATTGACATACAGTATGATGGATGCAGTGGGACATGGTTAACACAGACATACAGTATGTTGGATGCAGTGGGACATGGTTAACACAGACATACAGTATGTTGGATACAGTGGGACATGGTTAACACAGACATACAGTATGTTGATACAGTGGGACATGGTTAACACATTGACATACAGTATGATGGATGCAGTGGACATGGTTAACACATTGACATACAGTATGATGGATGCAGTGGGACATGGTTAACACAGACATACAGTATGTTGGATACAGTGGGACATGGTTAACACATTGACATACAGTATGATGGATGCAGTGGGACATGGTTAACACATTGACATACAGTATGTTGGATACAGTGGGACATGGTTAACACATTGACATACAGTATGTTGGATACAGTGGGACATGGTTAACACATTGACATACAGTATGATGGATGCAGTGGGACATGGTTAACACAGACATACAGTATGTTGGATGCAGTGGGACATGGTTAACACAGACATACAGTATGTTGGATACAGTGGGACATGGTTAACACAGACATACAGTATGTTGGATACAGTGGGACATGGTTAACACAGACATACAGTATGTTGGATACAGTGGGACATGGTTAACACATTGACATACAGTATGATGGATGCAGTGGGACATGGTTAACACATTGACATACAGTATGTTGGATGCAGTGGGACATGGTTAACACAGACATACAGTATGTTGGATACAGTGGGACATGGTTAACACATTGACATACAGTATGATGATACAGTGGGACATGGTTAACACATTGACATACAGTATGATGGATGCAGTGGGACATGGTTAACACATTGACATACAGTATGATGGATGCAGTGGGACATGGTTAACACAGACATACAGTATGATGGATGCAGTGGGACATGGTTAACACATTGACATACAGTATGATGGATGCAGTGGGACATGGTTAACACAGACATACAGTATGATGGATGCAGTGGGACATGGTTAACACATTGACATACAGTATGATGGATACAGTGGGACATGGTTAACACATTGACATACAGTATGATGGATGCAGTGGGACATGGTTAACACATTGACATACAGTATGATGGATGCAGTGGGACATGGTTAACACAGACATACAGTATGATGGATACAGTGGGACATGGTTAACACAGACATACAGTATGTTGGATACAGTGGGACATGGTTAACACAGACATACAGTATGTTGGATGCAGTGGGATATGGTTAACACAGACATACAGTATGTTGGATGCAGTGGGATGTGGTTAACACAGACAGAGGCCATTTCAGTGCTCTCTAAACCCTAGGAGCTACAGTGGGATGGCACCGAGACACAGCATGGTACACGAGACCATGTGTCAAATCCAATGCTTACAAACGGCATCTGCAGGCAAAACAACAAACACAACGTGACCAACAAACAAAACATTGTGTTAGTTAGGAGCCATTCCTGGTGCTTAGCAGCTCAAAGGAATGAGAGAGAGGGAGAGAGGGGGGGAAGGGTGGAGGGGAGAGGTTAAGACAAGATTAGCTGGGCGTTAAACACAGCAGGAGAGCAACAATACAGGAGAGATCTGTAAGAGAAAGAGCAGGGTGGGTTAGTGACACGAGGCACCAGAGAGAACCCCTGGTAAAGACCAGGGACAGACAAAGGCACAGGAGTTCGGGGCAGTCGAGGGTGTAGTGTTGGCTGGAAAAGAACACACCTATAGAGAGAGGAGGAAAGACTGGAGGAAAGGGACAAGTGCTGGTTTGGAAGTTTTAAATCACTAGCTTGCTGCATTTTACAATCACTGCACCAACAGTAGCTTGAACTGCCTAAACCTCCCTAGCTTGCGCATACAAATCAGTACTAGGAGCTGAATAAGAGGTAAGTGAATGAGCAGACAAATGTTGGAGGAGATGCGTGCTTGTTATTACAAAAGGAGGAGGCCCAAGTAATGCAGACAAGGACAAGAAAAATATAAACTTTGTTCATGCTAGCCACCTTGGTCGTCTGACGTCCCCTTATCGAGCTTGGAGGGGGTCGGCGTTCTGCCCCCCCCAGCTCGTGTCAGGGAGGAGCTTCTCTTCTTCAGGGAGGGGCCTACAGACAGGAGAGTGGGGTTACAGCCTATCAAGGACAGAGGGGGCAGGAGCAATTTCCCCTGAAAGGGCCTCTCGAAACACATGGATTTCATTAAGAGTCATTTTGTTCTCTCATTACAGTACAAATCAATATGCCTTGAATTCTACATTAGTGTCATTTAGCCACACAGTCCACTATGATCATAATCTGATTACTTGCTCTCTCTCGATAGAGGGATACATGATGTCTACCACCACGGTACTGTATGATGTTAGCCTGCATCTGCCAACTATTCAGGCTTAAAGGAAACATTTGTTTCTCTAACAAGCAAAAAATGTCTAGACACGTAGTACTCTCCAGATCAATTATTTTCATCTCTATAGATGCTTGTTTCCTGTGCAGAATGAGGGCGTTGTCAAAAGCTTCAGAGCCACATCAGGCAATGGTTGCTCAGACCTATCAAATGGAGTGTGGAGCATGAAGAGGATGGCTGAGTTGGGTGAGGATAGTGGTGTACTGGGGGGCCTTAATATGCACCTGTCTGTTCCACCTGAAGCTTTTTTCTGCCTTCCTTAGTGGGCTGAGTGTCTAGGTCGACTTTGTTGTTTCTAGGCAACCGATTCAGTGACGAACTCCTCACACGAGCACCTGAGAGACAACGAGGAGACAGCCACGGTGAAACGGTGTCTTTAAAAGTCGGAAGTTTACATACACTTAGGTTGGAGTCATTGAAACTCGTTTTTCAACCATTCCACAAATTTCTTGTTAAACTATAGTTTTGGCAAGTCGGTTAGGACATCTACTTTGTGCATGACACAAGTAATTTTGCCAACAACTGTTTACAGACAGATTATTTCAATTATAACTTACTGTATCACAATTCCAGTGGGTCTGAAGTTTACATACACTAAGTTGACTGAGCTTTTAAACAGCTTGGAAAATTCCAGAAAACGATGTCATGAATTTAGAAGCTTCTGATAGGCTAATTGACATAATTTGAGTCAATTGGAGATGTACCTGTGTATGTATTTCAAGGCTCATGGGAAAATCAAAAGAAATCAGCAAAGACCTCAGAAAATAAATTGGAAACCTCCACAAGTCTAGTTCATCCTTGGGGGCAATTTCCAAACGCCTGAAGGTACCACGTTCATCTGTACAAACAATAGTACGCAAGTATAAACACCAAGGGACCACGCAACTGTCATACCGCTCAGGAAAGAGACGCGTTCCGTCTCCTAGAGATGAACGTACTTTGTTGCGAAAAGTGCAAATCAATCCCAGAACAACAGCAAAGGACCTTGCTAGAGGAAACCAGTACAAAAAGTATCTATATCCACAGTAATACGAGTCCTATAATCGACATAACCTGAAAGGCCGCTCAGCAAGGATGAAGCCACTGCTCCAAAACTGCTATAAAAAAGCCAGACTACGGTTTGCAACTGCACATGGGGACAAATATCGTACTTTTTGGAGAAATATCCTCTGGTCTGATGAAACAAAAATAGAACTCTTTGGCCATAATGACCATCGTTATGTTTGGAGGATAAAAAGGGAAGCTTGCAAGCTGAAGAACACCATCCTAACCGTAAAGCACGGGGGTGGCAGCATCATGTTGTGGGGGTGCTTTGCTGCAGGAGGGACTGGTGCACTTCACAAAATAGATGGCATGAGGGAGAAAATTATGTGGATATATTGAAGCAACATCTCAAGACATCAGTTAAAGCTTGGTCGCAAATGGGTCTTTCAAATGGACAATGACCCCAAGAATACATCAAAAGTTGTTGCAAAATGGCTTAAGGACAACAAAGTCAAGGTATTGGAGTGGCCATCATATAGCCCTGACCTAAATCCTATAGAACATTTGTGGGCAGAACTGAAAAAGCGTGTGCAAGCAAGGCCTTTACAACCCTGACTCAGTTATACCAGCTGTCAGGAGAAATTGGCCAAAATTCACCCAGCTTATTGTGGGAAGCTTGTTGAAGGCTACCTGAAACATTTGACCCAAGTTAAACAATTTTAAGGCAATGCTACCAAGTACTAATTGAGTGCATGTAACATTCTGACCCACTGGGAATGTGATGAAAGAAATAAAAGCTTAAATAAATCATTCTCTACTATTATTCTGACATTACACATTATTAAAATGAAGTGGTGATCCTAACTGACCGAAGACAGGGAATTGTGAAAAACAAAGTTTACATGTATTTCACTAAGGTGTATGTAAACTTCTGACTTCAACTTTACATGATACCATATGTATTATTTCCGTTTTGATGTCTTCACTATTATTCTACAATGTAGAAAATAGTAAAAATAAAGAAAAACCTTGAATGAGTAGGTGTCCACACTTTTGACTGGTACTGTTTACATTGATTAGAACAAATTGCCATAGCGGACGGTAGCTAAATGCTAACAAGCGCAAGAGAACAAAGTAAATGCTAGGAAAGACCACCCAGCCCAAAAATAAACTGTCAAAAGGCTACTCACATTTGATCGAGGATGGGATTGATTGTCCCTGCTGTATCCCAAAAGTTTGGTTTTGCAAGCTAGCCACCTATACCTAGCAAGTTAGCAAACCAAATGCATAGCTGGAGCCCTGAACTGGAGAAAATTATTTGGCAGTTATAACTATAATTTAAGATATTTAGCGGGAAAACAATAGGATTGAATTTCAAGCGCAACTTGATCACCTCTTGTGCTGCTCAACAGTGGGCGTCACGTTAGGAAACGTCAGTTGGCTCCACGTGCTCTTTGTAAACAAGCATACCATGTAACTGACTCAATTGATTTGTGAATAAAAATAAATAAAACACATTAAAATAATAAATAGGGACAGTATTGAAAATCATACCACGGGTATTTCAAAATACCCCGGTATATGGTATATATGCTATACCGCCAAAGCCTAGATTGGACCCAGAATGATGAGTCTTCTCAAAGGACAGAAACAGTGCAATTCCTTGTGAATCAAATCAGGATGAACTGCATTAGGATAAGAAAGGTACAGTACAATGACTACTGAAGAGGAGAGGAGAGAGAGAGAGAAGTAGATCATAAACAGATTACTGATCCTTTGGCACCCCTCCTTATGATTCTGAGACACTTCCCTGTGTCACAAAGTGCACTAGAAAGTGGAAGGGAGCACTAAATGGATGCAATGGAATCACAAGTTCATGCTGGGTTCATCATTGGTTGAGATCAGAGACAGCGAGCCACAGCATTTGTTTACCAGTCTCTTAATGCTCCTCTGATCGGCTTGTCACTCAGTTCCTGGACATAGGAAGAAGAGGGTCAACAAGGTTGACAACAACTGTGACAGTGGCTGGGCATGAGGGTGGGTAAGGACTTACTTTTGTCAGGTGATTTGATGAGGGTGGCGGAGGAGGAGGACAGGCGCTTGTTGATGCCAGAATCGGCCGGCTGTTTCAGGTTCATGGTGGAGGTAGAGCGCTTGTCAGCTAAGGGGAGGCAGGGACAGACAGACAGGGAGGGACGAGGGAGTTATACAGGAGGACCACTAGGAGACTGGGCATGGGGGAGAGGAAAGAGGGAGATAGGGGCAGGGTTCTTGCAGTGTCCGAATGCCCTGCCGGCAGCTAATATTCAACACTCATTTAGTCTCATGTTTATGGTATACTGTACTGGCGGGGCCATGTTTAAACCAAACATTGATCAATAGGGATGGGAATTGCCAGGGACCTCACAGTACGATATTATCACGATAGTTTGGTGCAGAAATGTATTGTGACTTTCACGATTCTAGATGTATTGTGATTAGATACTGTAATTTGATGTTCCAAAACATATTGCTTACTATGGCTACGTTTACACAGACAGCCCAATTCAGGTTTTCTCCACTAATTGGCCTTTTGACCAATCAGAACAGCTCTGAAAAAGATCTGATGTGATCAGTCAAAAGACCAATTAGTGGAAAAAATATCAGAATTGGGCTGCCTGTTTAAATGCAGCCTATATGTCTGCTGCAGAGAGACAAGAGAGCATGAGTTTTTGATCAGCCATGGATATAAAAGTGAGGCATACATGAACATCAAGGGCCAGACCAAAGCCATAACAATTCTTAGCCAGGCACAGCAGTTAGTGGAAAGAATTGAAAAACCAGAAAATATCAACTGAATAGACACCACAGGTGAACAGTCAAGAGAACGTGGACATTAGTTGGCACATGCGTGAAACAGTCAACAGTAGTGCTGCTCAGAGAGCTCAGTGCCTCCATGTGACAGCTGACCTGGAAGTGCTAAAGTGTGAGTGAGAGTGAGAGTGAAAGAAGGTGAGGACGCCCACAGGCTGCGTTTCCATTCAGCGAGCCCAAGGCATGTGGGACAGAAGCAACAGTGAAGTTCCCCTTACATGTTGATCTAAGGTCAGCCTTGCATTTTCCCTCCTGACGGTTCATTTTAGGATGGGGGGGGGGGGTAAGCTGATACTAGATCTGTGCATACAAGCAACATTAACCCATCCCTGGGAGAACAGGAATATATTAGTGAGGCAGTGAGTGACTAAGAAAAGGACTAGTGGTTAACATAACAGTGCCAGTCCATGCTACTGTACTGTAGGTATAGTACAGGTATCAACCAGCACCTTGTGTCCTGGGGGGCTTTTCTGGAGACGCAGGGGAGATAACTATAGCTACTGGAGAGGAGGCGCCTGCGTCAGGGTCTCCTGTGGGTTAGAAAGGATCTCAGCAGGGAGAGGGAGAAGACACAACACCCCACCTCCCCACATGGACAGAGTGGAAGAGGAACAGGGCTGGCTGACAAACATCAATAGATTCACCTCTCTGACCATCAGAGCCCACAACACTGCTGGGAAACAGGCTCACATCATAAGACTTGGGTGAGGCTCTATGGGATCAGACCACAGAAATGTCAAATAAATAGACTGACAACGTACATATTTTGGACCTATACTAATAAGTACATTGGTTTCATACAGTATGGGTTGGATTCCCTGATGCAGATTAAGCACAATTGGACTGAAAAGCACTTTCATCTTCTATCATGTTTTTAAATCCAGAACTAGGTGTAATCTAGTCCTGGGAAACTGCCCCTAGATGTACAATAAATGCCTTGCCTGAAATAAAAACTAAACTTTTTTTTGTGATAGAGAGGCAGCTGTGTCACTGCACATTAATAGTATGCTTCATTAACTAAAGGCAGTCAAGACTTCAAATAAAAACAGAAAACATTGAGAAACAGAGCCAATCAACATAACTCCAGCTGACAGAGAACCAATAACGAGCCAGTCAATGTGAGGATGCATCAGCAAGTTTAACCGACTTGTGTCATTCAGCGTCCCGCTGTCAGACAAGCAGAAACAGAAACTTCTTACACACACACACACAGGTGGAGTCCTATACACTTTGTAGTCCTATCTAGATGGTATAGAGAGCAGTGGGAATGGTATGATGGAGGGTTCCTCACCAGGTCGGTTGTCTGACTCTGAAAGCCCCCCCCAGGACCACCTCTTCTGCTTCTGCTCCACTCTCTGGCTGCGCTCCAGGGTCCGCCGCATCACCGCCTCATAGTGCTCCTGTAGCACAAACACACAGAGAGAGAGCGGGGGAGCGAGATGGGGGAGCGAGAGAGCGAGATGGGGGAGCGAGAGAGCGGGGGAGCGAGATGGGGGAGCGAGATGGGGGAGCGAGAGAGAGAGATGGGGGAGCGAGAGAGAGAGATGGGGGAGCGAGAGAGCGAAAAGAGAGAGATGGGGAGCGAGATGGGGGAGCGAGAGAGAGAGATGGGGGAGCGAGATGGGGGAGCGAGAGAGAGATGGGGGAGCGAGATGGGGAGCGAGATGGGGGAGCGAGAGAGAGAGATGGGGAGCGAGAGAGAGAGATGGGGAGCGAGAGAGAGAGATGGGGGAGCGAGAGAGAGAGATATGGGGGAGCGAGAGAGATATGGGGAGCGAGAGAGAGATATGGGGAGCGAGAGAGAGATATGGGGGAGCGAGAGAGAGAGATATGGGGAGCGAGAGAGAGATATGGGGAGCGAGAGAGATATGGGGGAGCGAGAGAGAGAGATATGGGGGAGCGAGAGAGAGATATGGGGGAGCGAGAGAGATATGGGGAGCGAGAGAGAGATATGGGGAGCGAGAGAGAGAGATGGGGGAGCGAGAGAGAGATGGGGAGCGAGAGAGAGAGATGGGGGAGCGAGAGAGAGAGATGGGGGAGCGAGAGAGAGAGATGGGGGAGCGAGCGAGAGAGAGATGGGGAGCGAGAGAGAGAGATGGGGAGCGAGAGAGAGATGGGGGAGCGAGAGAGAGATGGGGGAGCGAGAGAGAGAGAGATGGGGAGCGAGAGAGAGAGATGGGGGAGCGAGAGAGAGAGATGGGGGAGCGAGAGAGAGAGATGGGGAGCGAGAGAGAGAGATGGGGAGCGAGAGAGAGAGATGGGGAGCGAGAGAGAGAGATGGGGGAGCGGAATATCGAGAGAGAAAGGCGGGGATAGCAAGAGAGGGGGATAGCAAGCGAGAGATATGAGAGGGGGGGGGGGTGGAGAGGAGAAAGAGAGAGAGGGGGAGATTGAGAGATATGGAGAGAGATGGGCACATTGGTAGAATGCAAAGTCATTCAGAAATAATCTTGGTCTCCCAAACCAAAATAAACAAGGTCAAACAGATAATGGGATAAAAATAACAACATGAACATATGTCCCAGAATGATTTGAGTCGGTAAGTCAAGGTGAAATGCCATTTTCTGTCTGACTAGCTGACAATAACAGTTCACTATAATATGACCATAGTGATGGGAGAGGGGGTAAGTGAGGGAGATCATTTTGAGAGACAAACAAGATGTCAGATAACGTCATATTAGAGATCAAGCCAAATAGTCTGTTCTGTTTGAAACAAAAACACATATCCCTAAAATATCTTGTAAATTCTGAAATCTTTCAGATGTCATGGCCATCACTAAATGGTTCTGGGGCCGTTGCTGTAGTGGTGAAAAGCAGCAGGCTACTAATAACAAAGTGTCTGGAATAAGAACTCTGAGTGACTGAGCTTCCTGCAGCAGACGCCCATGAAAAGAAGCTAAAAACGGGATATGGTGTCATTCATAACACGTACCAAAGTATGCAGACTTCACCGAAGTTCTTCACCCATGCTCTAACCGAGACATAGCATTAACTCTGCCAATTAGGCTACACCATAAAATACCACAGACCTGAGCAGTGAGCATAACCACCTCGTGATGAGTTAAGTTCACCAGTACCAATTGAAATACATTCTTCTTGCTTACTTGTACATCTGCATAGCCTGGTTCAGACACATTTGTATCATTCCCAAACCACTGCATCTCAGGGGCTAAAATTAACGCATGCCAAATACGGGTCGGTGTTGACATCGGCGGGTAAGAGGTTTATTCCAGCCACGTTGGCAGGTGGTCTGGGACCCACAGTGCAAGCATTTCACTCCCATTAGCAAATAAATGAGAATTAAGTAAATTATGAGAACATTTATCGCCAAAATAAATGCAGCAGTAATTGTAGCAGAAATCAATTATTTTTCTCATCTACCTGCCACAGTAGCTGGTGGACCAAAAGGTTCCATGCCCAGCACTGCACACACCAGTTAACTAGAAAATATCCCAATAATACCAGCTGTATCTGTAGTGCCGCCCTGGTGTTGAGGATGACCCCAGGGGCCTGTACCTTCTCCTCCTCCTGTTTTAGCTTCCTCTTCCCCTCCACGGCTGAGCGTCTCTGCTCCTCCTTCCTGCGCTGCTCGTCCAGCTTCTTCTGGCGCTCCTCCATCTGACGCTCCACCTGCAGCTTGGCCTTACGCTCCCGCTCCAGGATCTGAGTTTCCTTCGTAGCTAAAGATGGGGCGGGGTTGTGAGGGTGCAAGTGTGTGTCAGTGTGAAAGGGTGATGAAAAAAAACAGAGGGAAAACACATTGGTTCGTTTACTTTGTGACCAGCCCAGAGGTCACCTCATTAAATCTCCCAGTAAGGTCCCTTTACACTCTAAAGAAGGCATTTCCTGTCTTAACAGGAAATGCCTCTGAGGACTTGCAATGTATGTACTTGTGTATGTTGCTAATCCAATGATTTGATTAGGGCTGAAACGGTCAGGGTCCGAGTCTGGGCCTATTAAAGAGGATGGTGTACAGGTTTCCTGAGACCGCTACGAGAATGTTCTGTTGGATTCTGAACCACCATTCAGACTGAGCTCTTACCTTGCTGCCTATCGGCCTCCTCTCGTCTCTCTTTCGCCACTCGAAGACGCTCGTCTATCCTTAGTGCAGCACCATCAATGACTGCATGCACACACAGACACACAGGTAAGTGGGAACACACTCACCTTCACAAGAGGTGGAGAAAGTGTGAACATGGGTGGAGCATCGTTGGTGGATTATAATGAGCTGCAGTGTCACTGAGTGAATCACCTGACAGGCAGATGTGTCCATCATGTGCCTACCTCACATTAATGCACTTTGAGTCATATTACTTTAACTGTAACGGGGAAATAGTGCGAAGATCGGTCAAATTGCCAAGCCCTCATTTCCAGGGAATTATTGATTTTGCACAAAAATAAAACAGTGATCGTGGAATCACAGAGGGACTGATTAGGCTACTCTGCAATGAATTATAGCAGGTAGGGCTAATTTATGACTACTGAGGTTAAGATCATGTTAGCGCATGATAAAAACAACATTAGCTAGGCCTCCTTGAAATACGGCAGAGGCTTAGAGTGACATAGGACTCATTCTGGTGGTATGTATGCCTATGCATGATATATACATGTGTGTGTACTCTATATTCGTACATGTGTGTGTGACAGTGGGTTTATACAGATGCAGAAGGCAGGGGCTGTTTTGTTACCTGGTCGGGGAGACTTTGCTGCTGCTGCTGGGGATGGTGTGTTAGCTGCTGCTACTGCTGCTGGGGATGGTGTGTTAGCTGTTGCTACTGCTGCTGCAGGCCCTGGGCTGTTCCCTGCTAGGCTGCGCCGCTCCTCTGCCTGTGCCTGCGCAGCTGCAGCTGTAAGCACACACAGAGAGAGCGAGAGCGAGAGAGAGAGACAGTCACACGGTCTAGCATGATCAATAAAAATACATTTAAAAAAAGACATCTAATGAAATGAAAATGATTTTGGAATAAGGAGCTGCTGAGCAAGCAGTTTACACTGTGCCTTGTTTATCCTCCATAGGAATGCATGTTCTAGAGAGATCCAGATGATTTAACACTACAGAACAATCCATCTAGTCAGCCTCTAGCCACCCCCTCGTCAATGGTCAGCCAGGCAGCTGTACACAGGGCTCTGTGACACACTGGGTCAGATGCGCTTTGGTCACGACACTAACAGTGCTGGGCTTTTCTATACAAACATCCCAGGAAGAACCTGAAATTTAAAACAATGTCATAGGCCCGCCATTGACTTTGTTATAATGTTTGAGTCCCTCAGGTAACATATGAACAAGGCATAAGCCATGGTAAAGTGTATAATTTCAGTTACTTTGTTTAAATACGGAATTCGCTCTCAGCCACATGACAAATGTGTAGAATTACAGGAAACTAGAATTTAAAAAAATAAAAGTCAAATAGTCTCTCTTCCCGATGGCAAAATGTGCAGAATTTGATTAAATTAGCATTAAAACAGCAACATTGTCTCTGCAGTTCAGTGCTATAGGCTAGCAAAGCCCCATGAGTGTATGGGATAGTAAAGTAGCCATCATGCTTAAATATCTGAGTCTGAGACAGCGGATAACAACGTCAACAAAAAACATGTCCTGTCTAAATGCCTTTATGTCACAAACAACTTTAGTGCAACAGAAGGGAACCATGAACCCTACTCCCCACAGCACCTCTGCTTCTCCCTAACGTGAGACAGTATGGCAACACTAAAGCATTATCCAATGGGGAGTGGTGACAATGGCCCTCTTTACAAGACCCTGATGGTGCTCTGTGTTCACTGCTATCTGCCATGCTGTTTGTTGAGTGGGAGTGCATAGTACAGGAAAGCTCATATACAGAGGACGAGAATCTGCGGGAGAAAACTCATCCGGATATGAACACAATAAAACCAAAGGCAGGTTATCAGTGAGTGGAAATTCCAAATCAGGAAGTGGACTACAGAAGAGGACTATGCTTCAGCTCTTTCCATTAGCCCATATCAGTGTGGTTCTGACTGGAGAAGAGAAACCTCAAAACAACAGACAATGGATCTGTAAATTCAACACTCTTCCACTCCCAAACGGACTGGCATTGATGTATATCTTTAGCCATTGGCCTTTACAGAGCAGATAGCAAAAGTCAACGGGAGGACAAAACCAACACGACAAACAAACAAAGCTGCATCAATACCATAGTCTTCAATGGAACAGCATCAATATATTTCACTCAGGTCGTCACAGATGAACGACTCGGTCAAAGTCTGCTGATAATCCCATAGGAAGTGGACATCAGTTTAATTTCATCACGCTTCACAGAGTGGGAATCCCAGGTTAAGTGAAAAGTTAATGGCCTTATGACTATCTGATACCTACCTTCATAAGACTCAGATAGGTCTAATACACAAATGAGCTAACCCACTGCCTCTTTAGAAACTGAGGGGTGCTTAGTATTAGATTACACATTTGGGGTGAATGGTTAAGTAGTGGTGTCTCATGAGCTAGTGACTAACATCCATCCTTCCCTCAGGGCAATAACAAAACACAATGAGAGGGTGTGAAATTAGATTAAGGTAGGCCAATATACAGCTCTTGAATGTACGAAACAGAGGAAAAATATATAATCTAATCCAAGTTGGTGCAGATAAGGAATCATCCACTAGACGAACTTCAAAACCTCATCACATCGGCCTAAAAGGGACTCTTACAACACACCATTCATCTAGTGTCCTCCTCCCCCTCCAAGACTTAGGCAGTTCTGTCACATGGCAACTGTCCAGCAGAGTACAGCTTGCGACCAGAAAAGGGCTTATGCATCTCACTCACTGTCATTCCAAGCCAAGCACCAAAGTCTTTTCAGAGACCCAAGACAACTGAAAGAATTTTTAAATGGATAGTGAAGGATTTTATTGTTTTATTTATTTAACTAGGCAAGGCAGTTAAGAACAAATTATGATTTACAATGACGGCCTACGCGGGCTAAATCCAGACGACGCTGGGCCAATTGTGCGCCGCACTATGGGACTCCCAATCAAGGCCAGTTGTGATACAGCCTGGAATCGAAGCAGGGTCTGTAGTGACGACTCTAGCACTAAGACGCAGTGCCTTAGACCGCTGCGCCACTCGGGAGCCCTAAGTCAGATGAACTTGTGGATACCTTTTTATGTTTATGCATACAGTATGAAGAAAGTTTGAGGTAGATTTGCAAACCAATGCCAACTAGCATTAGCACAATTATTGGAAGTCTATGGGAACAGCTAGCATGCTAGTTAGCAATTGCGCAAACGCAAGATAGAAACATCCTACAAAATGCACGCAGAGACATAAAAATGGTACTCACCAGTTCATCCGACTCTGGAGAAGTAGATAAAGGGCTTCATTGGCAAAATCCAGAACAATTCTCTTTAAAAAGATTGCAGTCAATTTCATAATGACCAATTTTAGGTTAGTAGTTCCTTTACATGAACACTTGGGCAATATATTGACCACATTTATCAAATGAAAGTCTGTGGTCTGTCATCAGGGGCCAGGTCTGAGGTAGCATGTCATGTAGTTGGGCAGGGCTCTGGGTAAAAAGAAAGTAAAGAATTCACACTGCCCTCGCCTTTGAATGAGGATTTAACTCTACCGCCAGTTAAATTCAACTTCGTTAGGTCCGAGTACTCTATGCATTTACATTGCTATGTTTAGAAAGGAACCAAGATACACTGAACAAAAAATATAAAAACGCAACATGCAAGTTTCAATGATTTTACTGAATTAGTGCATATAAGGAAATTTGTCAATTTAAATAAATTCAATAGGCCCTAATCTATGGATTTCACACAACTGGGAAAGAGTACAGACATGGGTGGGGTACCAGGCACAGCCAACTATGAGCTTTTCTCCACAAAAGGGCTTTATTATAGACAGAAATACTACTCAGTTTTATCAGCTGTCTGAGTTGCTGGTCTCAGACGATCCCGCAGGCGAAGAAGCCAGATGAGGTGGTCCTAGGCTGGTGTGGTTACAGGTGGTCAGTGGTTGTGAGCCCAGTTGGACGTACTGACACATTTTTCTAAAATGACATTGGAGGCAGTTTATGGTAGAGAAATTTACTTTCAATTCTCTGGCAACAGCTCTGGTGGACATTCCTGCAGTCAGCATGCTAATTGCTCACTCCCTCAACTTGAGAAGTCCGTGGCATTGTGTCGTTTGACAAAACTGCACATTTTAGAATGGCCTTTTATTTTACCCAGGCGCACATGTGTAATGATCATGCTGTATAAATCAGCTTCTTGATATGCCACACCAGTCAGGTGGATGGATTATCTTGGCAAAAGAGAAATGCTCACCTAGAGGGATGTAAACAAATTTTGTGCATATTTTTTATTTCAGCTCATGAAACATGGGGACCAACACTTCACATTTTGATTTTATATTTTTGTTCGGTGTATTTTTCCAACATTCACTCAATGTACTCTGGGTAAAAATACAGGACAAGCCACTCCATCAGAATGTGCTATCGGACAACTAGATATACTTACCTACTTACATTTTGGAAGCTAATAGATAGCATTTTGTTAAAAGATGACAATTGTAATCAGAAGATAAAATGAAAATGTAAATAGTATTGGTAACATTAAAATACCAGTAGAATAACTGCTGATTAAATCATTTAAAATTGTACACCCAATGTAGGCTACTGCCCCTTTAAGAGCTAGAATTGACTTTACGACCATGTCACCAAATATGTTGTCTTCACACTATTCAAACCCCACAATCAATAAACAGCTTATGAAGCTATCTTAGCCTATAGATCAACATATTGCAAACAAATGCTTGACATGCTTAACACCCCGGCCATCCTACAATCTAAGCTTGATGCCCTCAATCTCACACAATTTATCAATGAACCTACCAGATATAACCCCAAATCCGTAAACACAGGCACCCTCATAGATATCATCCTAACTAACTCACCCTCCAAATACACCTCTGCTGTTTTCAAGATCTCGGCGATCACGGACTCATTGCCTGCATCCGTAATGGGTCTGCGAGCAAACGACCACCCCTCATCACTGTCAAACGCTCCCTAAAACAATTCTGCGAGCAGGCCTTTCTAAGCGACCTGGCCGGGGTATCCTGGAACGACACTGACCTCATCCCGACACTAGAGGATGCCTGGTTATTCTTTAAAAGTGCCTTCCTCACCATCTTAAATAGGCATGCCCCACTCAAAAAATTGTAGAACCAGGAATAGATGTAGCCCTTGGTTCACTCCAGACCTTTCTGCCCTTGACCAGCACAAAAACATCCTGTGGCGTTCTGCATTAGCATCGAATATCCCCCGTGATATGCAACTTTTCAGGGAAGTTAGGTACCAATATACACAGGCAGTTAGGAACGCTAAGGCTAGCTTTTTTAAACAGAAATTTGCACCCTGCAGTACAAACTCAAAAACGTTCTGGGACACTGTAAAGTCCATGGAGAATAAGAGCACCTCATCCCAGCTACCCACTGCTCTGAGGCTAGGAAACACTGTTACAACAGACACATCCACTATAATTGAGAATTTCAATAAGCATTTCTCTACGGCTGGCCATGCTTTCCACCTGGCTACCCCTACCCCGGGTCAACTGCCCAGCACCCTCCACAGCAACCCGCCCAAGCCCCCACCATATCTCCTTCACCCATATCCAGATAGCTGATGTTCTGAAAGAGCTGCAAAATCTGGACCCCTACAAATCAGCCAGGCTAGACAATCTGGACCCTCTCTTTCTTAAAATTATCTGCCGAAATTGTTGCAACCCCTATTACTAGCCTGTTCAACCTCTCTTTTGTATCGTCTGAGATTTCTGAATCACATCATACCTTCTCCGCTATGCAATCTGGTTTCTGAGCTGGTCATGGGTGCACCTCAGCCACGCTCAAGGTCCTTAACGGTATCATAACCGCCATCGATAAGAGACATTACTGTGCAGCCATATTCATTGACCTGGCCAAGGCTTTCGACTGTCAATCACCACATTCTTATTGGCAGACTCAACAACCTTGGTTTCTCAAATGATTAGCTCGCCTGGTTCACCAACTACTTCTCTGATAGAGCTCAGTGTGTCAAATCTGAGGGTTTGATGTCCGGGCCTCTGGCAGTCTCTGGGGGTGCCACAGGGTTCAATTCTCAGGCCGACTCTTCTCTGTATACATCAATGATGTCACTCTTGCTGCTGGTGATTCTCTAATCCACCTCTACGCAGACGACACCATTCTGTATACTTCTGGTCCATCTTTGGACACTGTGTTAACAACCCTCCAGGCGAGCTTCAATGCCATACAACTTTCCTTCCGTGGCCTACAACTGCTCTTAAACGCAAATAAAACTAAATGCTCTGACTTAGAATACGTGGATAACTACAAATACCTAGGTGTCTGGCTAGACTGTAAACTCTCCTTCCAGACTCACATTAAAAATTAAATCTAGAATTGGCTTCCTATTTCGCATCAAAGCTTCCTTCACTCATGCTGCCAAACATACCCTCGTAAAACTGACCATCCTACTGATCCTTGACTTCGGGGATGTCATCTATAAAATAGCCTCCAACACTCTACTCAGCAAACTGGATGTAGTCTATCACAGTGCCATCCGTTTTGTCACCAAAGCCCCATATACTACCCACCAATGCGACCTGTACGCTCACGTTGGCTGGCCCTCGCTTCATACTCGTCGCCAAACCCACTGGCTCCAGGTCACCTACAAGTCTTTGCTAGGTAAAGCCCCGCCTTATCTCAGCTCGCTGGTCACCATAGCAGCACCCACTCATAGCACACGCTCAAGCAGGTATATCTCACAGGTCACCCCCAAAGTCAATTCCTCCTTTGGTCACCTTTCCTTCCAGTTCTCTGCTGCCACTGACTGGAACGAACTGCAAAAATCACTGAAGCTGGAGATTCCCATCTCCCTCACTAGCTTTAAGAACCAGCTGTCAGAGCAGCTCACAGATCACTTCACCTGTTCATAGTCCATCTACCTACCTCATTCCCATACTGTATTTATATTTTGCTCCTTTTGCACCACAGTATCTCTACTTGCACATCCATCTTTTGCACATCTACCATTCGTGTTTAATTGCCATATTGTAATTACTTCATCACCATGGCCTATGTTTTGCCTTAACCCCCTTATAGGCACTCACTGTATATAGACTTTGTTTTATTTTTTTCTACTGTATTATTGACTGTATGTTTTGTTCATTCCATGTGTAACTTTGTTGTTGTATGTGTCGAACTTCTATGCTTTATCTTGGCCAGATCGCAGTTGCAAATGAGAACTTGTTCTCAACTAGCTTACCTGGTTAAATAAAAAAATAATCTGAACATCATGTCAGTACAAAACTGTATATTTGAATTTCTGTGCATCCCTGACAATCTCTAATCAATATCCATAAACAGCACACGTTCTTTTCCCACGAACCTGCACATCATCTTCTCTCACCAATGTGAGGGGTTATTGGCAGGGGAAATGGTGTTGCAGTAGTCTACTGTGTGGTATGGGAATAATGACAAGCGAACGTGGAGAGCTTTGTGTTCACATTGATCTGGTCCCTTTTTTGGGGCACAGAATTCAAGCAAACCAAACTCAGACAACCTCTCGAGATAGTTCAGTTCAATTCACATCTGGGGCTCTTTTGAGGGGTCTGAGTTCCTTTGGAGTGTTCACACTATTCATAGACAGACTCTTGGCCCAGGCAGTGGTCATTCATATTGTCGATCCAAAAAGAGTTCCACTGAAGACAGTCATCTTTAAAAGAGGTTGAAATAATTCCCTGCTTGTGTGATAGCGTGATTAGAAGTAGGTGCACCCTACCCTCACAGACGCAGATTAAAAGAGCAGGCCAGAGGATATAGAGAATATGCAAAAGGGATTGTCTGAGTCACTGTCCTCATCCTCTCAGTCACTCACAAAGGAGGACAGTGGGCAAACAGTGAGCCCTCTCCTCCAGCACAAAGCATGCAAATAACAGTACACCATAGCAACAATAAAAGGACTGAGTCCCTGGTTACACCACCTATGCTCCAGTCCATACCCATTAACTCTGCCACACCTGGGAGGCTAGTGATACCATCAATTTATCCAAAGTTAATATTGGTCATAGACTAGCCTACATTAACTGGACAATGCAATAGGGGTTTCAATTGAATATAATGCTTTTATTCAGGTCTTCTCACCACAGACTTAAACATAATTTACATTTTAGACATTTAGCAGACGCTCTTATTCAGAGCGACTTACTTGTTGCTATCGTACTGGTCCCCCGTGGGAATCAAACCCACAACCCTGGGTTCGAGCCACACAGGACCACGTATTGTAGAACTGAAAGTGAGTGCATACGTTTTCGTACTGGTCCCCCGTGGGAATTGAACCCACAATCCTGGGTTCGAGCCATGCTCTAACAACTGAGCCACACAGGACCACGTATTGTAGAACTGAAAGAGCCAGGTGTCCTTGTGCACACTGAAAGGAGAGCTGACGAGAGGGAGAGGGCATCTGCATCCATCACTATGGAGATTTGCATTGATAAGCATACATTAGACCCGAGTGGGCTGGCTGCTGTAAATCAGACAGACTGGATGACGCAGCACAAAGCCGGACAAGAGCGTGGGTGGCGTTTTTATAACAGTAATGTCAATGGGGACAACAGCAATGGTGACGGAGTGAAGGTATTAAGCAAAACCATTAGCACACACAACAAATTTGCCTGCCTAGCCGATGTCAATGTCAATTGGAGTTACGTTTCAATGGCATTTTATCTACGTTTCAATCAGGTTTCAGAAAACAGCATGGCACTTCTACTGCAGCAACAAATGTTGGTAATTATATAATTGATGCCATGAACAAGAAACAGCACCCTTATTAAATCGATCTATCAAAGGCATTTGACAGTTGATCATGACATGTTGCAAAGACTTGCCAACACAGAATTATCTGATCAGGCTGTCTCTTGGTTCAAAAGCTGTGTGTCAGAAACTGGACATAGAGTTCTGATGGCAAGACACCAGATGGGTTAACTGTCCAGAAGGGGGCAGGACCACAGTTCTCTATTTATATTAAAGGGAGACTTATGGATTTTGGAAATGAGTCACATGAACTTCTCGATACCATTTGTATGTCTCGGTGTCCAGTATGAAGAACGTTGGAAGTTTTGCGAGCCTATGCTAACTAGTTTTAGCACAATTACAAATCTATGGGTTTAGACTTCAAGTCATTGCGCTAACGCTAGTTAGCATTTGCGCTATCACTAGTTAGCAACTTTCTTCAAACCGCACACAGACCAAATGGAATCCATGAGTTCATCGGACTACGGGGAAGTAGATAAATGGCCTCATTGTCAAAATCCCAAAGAATCCCTTTAATAATGACGTGTCAAATGCTAGTTTTCATTTTTATGCTAACAGTTATTTATTGTTGTGCCGCAACATTGAATAAGGCTTTTGAAGAACTGCAATCTACCTTTACTATTGTCCAGACTCAGCTCTGTCAGCTGAAGTGGCTTTTAAAATGCTGAAAAAGTTTTCACAAAATCTAAGATGAAACCTCAGACTCTCCCATGTATAGTCACTATGCAGATAGAGTATAAAGAGAAGCAACTTACAAGTACTTGGGGTCTCTTGATAGATGAGTGTCTCACCTTTAAAACCCATATCGAAGGTTCAAGTTGGGTTTTTATTTTCATAATAAGTCATTTTTTTCTTTTGAAGAGAGAAAGAGGCTCGTTTCCGCTATTTTCGTGCCTGTAATTGATTATGGTGATATCTTGTACATATTTGTCCCTGTGACATCATAACGCATGCTGGACACTAACATGAGGAGAATGGGAACAGTTACATTAAATTAGAGCATGGCACTCCTCCTAGAATTGAAAAGAGGAACTAGGCAAGGTTGCCCAATTTTCACCTTACCTCTTCCTGCTTGCAACCCAACTTTTACAAGTTTTGTTAAATCCAGCAATATAAAAGGGATCTCTATTGCTGACAGAGATATCATCACCAGTAAGCCTGTAGATGACACCACCCTGTTTCTGAAAGATGCTGACCAGATTCCTAGATCAGTCGATGTGATAAATATATTTTCCAAAGCATCTGGTCTTTGCCTAAACCTTAATAAGTGTGAATTGTTTGCTGTTAAAGACTGTGTGATACCCTCTATATGCAATATTCCAGACAAGGAAAAAGTAACGTACCTTGGGATTACCATATCTAAGGATCAACAGGAAAGATGCTCATTAAATTTCATACCTATTTTTGAAAATAAAAGTTTAACCATTGGTTGCTGAGGGATTTATCCTTGAAAAGGTCAAGTACTGCTTTCTAAAGCTGAAGGCATCTCCACACTTACTTATGCAGCCCAGTCCCTACATATTCACAAAATAAGTAAACCGGTTGACCAGATGCTTTAACTTCCTGGAAAAATCATACACATTGTATTAGGAAATCTGTCGCTATGAACACATGAATATGGTGGGCTCATATTTTTTCCGATTTTCATACTTTGAATAATACTTAAGATAAATTGGGCTAAACATTTCCTAAAGAATACAACTTCAATTTGGAGTTTCATCCCTCATATCTTCTCCCGTTTTGGTGGCTTCAATTTTATGTTACTTTGTAACTATAACAATGATTAGATTCCTAAAAAAATGATCTGCTTTTCATAGACAAGTATACTTAGCGTGGTCGTTAATAAACCATTTTTCCCCTCATAGGTATTTCATTTGGAACAATAAGGATATTTTGTATAGAAACAAGTCTATTTTTTTAAGAACTGGTTTAATAATCATATCCTGCTGATGAGTCAACGTTTTAATGCAGAAGGATTGTCAATCATTATAAGGAATTTTTCTCTTTACAATATCCCTGTCACACCTAGAGAGTTCGCCATAGTCTGATGCTATTCCATCTGGAACTCTCATGTTATTTAGAGGTGTAGCCAGACCTCACCTTCTTCACCTGCCCTCGCTTAATCCAGTTGACTCTCCAAGAGGGAAAATGTGTTTCTCCTTGCTCCCTCAGAACAACAGATACATCCCTGCTTTATTTAAAAGGGATATAGAATCAATTCCTTATGTCACAACTTACTGGAATACATTTGTCAATAATATCTGTTGGGAAAAAAAGTCTGGTTATTACCACACAAATACCTGCTTGTTAACAAGGTCAAAGGTCTCTTTCAGAATGATCCATAAGTATTACCATGCTAATCATTACCCGATGAAACAAAAAAATACATTAACTGTACTTTGTGTTGAGCATCCAGAAAGAGTTTTGCATTTATTTTGCCATTGTCTGTTTTTTCTGAAATAAAAAAATACAAATAAAAGCCATGAGGAGCTGAGGTTTGTTACTAACTCCAAAGCTCTCACATCACTGTACCCTCTACATGAGTGGGTTGGTCTTTGTTAGCTCTTCAGAGATTAAATCATTGGTATATTTTTTATTTATAAGGCCATATTGAGACAATTTTACTTTTGTAACTACATTGTCTAGCAGTCAAATGAAAACTATCGTCTGTGCACAGATGACTGTGTCTAGCTCATTGTGCCTAAGGCCCGTACAGAGCTAGGGCAAAAAGCCTTTTAGGACTCTGCCACTTCCACTTGGAACGAGCTTGAAAAGGTCCAAAAACGACAGGAGCTCATCCCATTTCAAAATGTGTTTAAAATTAGTGTTCAACCTATGATGGAAAATAAAAGAGGGCTATCAATGTTCTGACCCACAGTTGCACCACACTTTCCCAAAACATCTTGCTTTTCTGTATGTAAATGTATGTTGTTTTTTTAACTGTAGCGCTTCGTGTTTTATGATGTAAATCTGTCTGCAACTTTGTGTGCTGCCATTTTGGCCAGGTCTCTCTTGTAAAACAGACAGATTAACAATGAGACTAACCTGGTAAAATATGTTTTATTTTATGTCCACAACTAAAATACAATATGTTTAAAAACAACCTACTTTTTTTTCATCAAACCATAGAGGACATGCCATTTTAATTAGCCTATGCTTGCTAGCTACAGCGGCACTACATTGCTGTGATGGGGGAAACACCTCACTGATTAGTCTGTGGTACCTAACTTATCCTATTAGGCAGTTAGGGTATAGTATGCACTGCAACAGCTTTGCACTCTATAAATCACACACAACATAGTAAATAGACTGGCTATATTGATTAGGCTAGCTAGGCTAGGAAACATCCCCCAGGCAGAGCAGTTAGGGGAGGCAGTAAAATCCAACTCATCAGGGGGGTCCTGTCTTGTCCTGGAACACTCATCATGGCTCCACAGACAGGGCAGGCACTGGTCATAAACAGGAAACAGGCCAGCCTGCACCATCATGCAGCTGCAGTTCTGTTCACAGCCGGACAAAACCACCAGTGTTCAAACAGGAAATGTCTAACTTCAAAGCACCATGAGTAATGAACACCAATATAAAAGAGTATGAGGCATATAACCTTTTGTTCATAAATTACATAGTATTCACAATAAATTTACATTGGGCCACTGCTGAAGACATGCTGACTGCGGCGTTCGTGCCTCCTGTCCAAAGCCACAGTGAGATTGACACCTCAGTGCTCAGTACCAGTCAGCCAAAAATAAAGCAGAGTCCAGCCACTCGTCAGTAGACAGGCCCCCCCCCAACCTTAACACAACCATCCACCACTCAACACACACACAAATATCAGTCAGAGACAATAGTGAGTTCAGTGAGTCAGTGAAGTGACCTCTCATTCCCTCTGGGGCCCAGCAGTAGCAATGGTTGGGTGTTTCTTGGCAAGCAGGAAGTGCAGTACTGCAGATACCTGGAGGGGAATGTGTCCACACCGTCTAATAATGACAGTCTTCACCGGGCACAGCTGCGATGAGGGTGCACACACACACAGCAGATCTTGTCCAGGATTATTGGGGACACATTCACTCAGAGGTAAGCCGGGGCTATTTCCAGAGCCACCGGGATGATGACACCTTGACGACAGCAGGTTGAGCTCCATTCTCACTGGCTATTGACAGAATGCCCTGACCAGAGTTGGGCTCACACAAGGACTGTCTCAGATGTGTAACACACACATCACGTTTCATCAGCATCACTCATGGCAGGCCAACAAGCACAATGGAGTGGATAGGCCTAGGCTCAATGCTTATACAGTCAACTGATAGAAAGCATCTAAACTCAACAAAAAAGAAATGTCCTCACTGTCAACTGCATTTATTTTCAGCAAACTTAACATGTGTAAATATTTGTACATAACAAGATTCAACAACAGACAAAAACTGAACAAGTTCCACAGAAATGTGACTAACAGAAATGGAATAATGTGTCCCTGAACAAAGGGCGGTGTCAAAATCAAAAGTAACAGTCAGTACCTGGTGGGGCCACCAGCTGCATGAAGTACCGCAGCGCATCTCCTCCAGATTTGTCAGTTCTTGCTGTGAGATGTTACACCAATCTTCCACCAAGGCACCTGCAAGTTCCCAGACATTTCTGGGGGGGGGGAATGGCCCTAGCCCCCACCCTCCGATCCAACAGGTCCAAGACGTGCTCAATGGGATTGAGATCCGGGCTCTTCGCTGGCCATGGCAGAACACAGACATTCCTGTCTTGCAGGAAATCACACACAGAACGAGCAGCCTGGCTGGTGGCATTGTCATGCTGCAGGGTCATGTCAGGATGAGCCTGCAGGAAGGGTACCACATGAGGGAGGAGGATGTCTTCCCTGTAACTCACAGGGTTGAGATTGCCTGCAATGACAACAAGCTCAGTCTGATGATGCTGTGACACACCGCCCCAGACCATGATGGACCCTCCACCTCAGAAATCCCGCTCCAGAGTAAAGGCCTCAGTGTAATGCTCATTCCTTCAAAGATAACCGCAAATCCGACCATCACCAATGGTGAGACAAAACCGCGACTCGTTAGTGAAGAGCACTTTTTGCCAGTCCTGTCTGGTCCAGCGATGGTGGGTTTGTGCCCATACGTGATGTTGTTGCCGGTGATGTTTGGTGAGGACCTGCCTTATAACAGGCCTACAAGCCCTCAGTCCAGCCTCTCTCAGCCTATTGAGGACAGTCTGAGAACTGGAGGGATTATGCGTTCCTGGTGCAACTCAGGCAGTTATTGCCATCCTGTACCTGTCCCGCAGGTGTGATGTTCGGCTATACCAATCCTGTGCAGATGTTACTAGTGGTCTGCCACTGCGAGGACGATCAGCTGTCCGCCCTGTCTTAAGCGTCTCACAGTACGGACATTGCAATACTGCTATACTGTTACACTGGCAATACTAAAGTGCCTATAAGAACATCCAATAGTCAAAGGTATATGAAATACAAATGGTACAGAGAGAAATAGTCATATAGATACTATATTAACTACAACCTAAAACCTCTTACCTTGGAATATTGAAGTCTCATGTTAAAAGGAAGCACCAGCTTTCATATGTTCTCATGTTCTGAGCAAGCTTTTTTTACATGGCACATATTGCACTTTCTTTCTTTTCCAACACTTTATTTTTGCATTATTTAAACCAAATTGAACATGTTTCATTATTTATGAGGCTAAATTGAATTTTATTGATGTATTATATGAGTGGGCACATCCAACTTCCATGATATTTTACTGCATCACATGAATCAGCTCTTATTCACCAGATAAAAGAGTTGACCTGCCTGGGGCTCGTTTCTCTCTGTGCTGTAATGCCTGCCATGAAACCAAACCGTGTCACTGTTCTGCTCTGCAATCTCAGACTGTAGCATGTCATGACCTCTGAACTCAGGGTTAACCTCCTGTAGAAGACAGGGATGAGAGGAACTCCTCCTAACTAGTTGTTTCTGTTTCATTGCTACAAGCTTCCGAACAAAAAAAGGCTAAACAATTTCCTCCTTCGGTTCCTTCAGAACAATTCAGAAATATTTTTCATGCTTTTGATTCTTCAGGCCAGGCAGAGCCAGGATTCAGATAGCCTTGCTAGGTTCCAGTCACAGGCATCTGATCTGCACTCATAATGACAGTGTAGGTACAACCCACAATCTTGCGGAGATAACCAAGTATTTGTGTGTTTCAACACTGTAATGGATTCCAGCCATTCTTTTGTTACCCTTCCTATCTATGAACACAGTGCGGTTGGGTTTTTCAAACCTCCCCTCATCACCCTCTTTCTCAGCAGTTCACTGACGGGCAAGATTGAATATCTCTGGAAAATACTTTCACAAAGACACATATTTCAGTGGATATAGCTTTCAGAGTGAAAATAGTGAATGAGAAAGTGGATGAAGAAAAGATATGACCTACTTTCAGAAACACCCCTTCACCACTGGTATGTTGACGGAAAGAAACACTAGCATTTCAGCCCAGTCCAACAGTTTGAGTACAAAACAAACTGGGCATTCAGACCTTCTGATGCAGACAAACAGTAAACATCTGTGCATTTGGCTGCCACTCAGGAAGAGGCCCAGCTTACGACAGAAAAGGTGTTGGCTTATACAGCAATTTTGTACAGTGAAAAAGTGGAACCAAATACACAAGAAACAAACAACCCCTTATCACTGACTGCATCCAAGAAAACTAGCAGTAAATGGACAGTCATCATCCCATGAGCAGCTTTGTGGACTTTTGGTTCAGTGTCTGTGGAACTCAGTGCAAAACCACGTCAGACATCGTGATGTAGATCGAATCCCCGAGCTGACAAGGTAAAAATCTGTAGTTCTGCCCCTGAACAAGGCAGTTAAACCCACTGTTCCCCAGTAGGCCGTCACTGACTTGCCTAGTTAAATAAAGGTTAAATAAAATAAATGTAGCAGCTAGCTACCTTGCCAAGACAACGGAATCGGTCACATGTCAACAAGCTTAGACAAATAGTTTAATTTCAGATTCTCTTCACTGCTTGAATACCAATGAGCCACATGCATTGAGGGAAAACTGTGCATTGGTGACTTGTCTCTAGATAGGAATTAGCTAGCTAGGCATGCAACACACAAAAACCACCATAACTTCCTCTCAAATCCCACGAAACCACCAATCACCTCCCAGTTCCAGGTCAAAACCTGTCAACATCCAAAGCCCACGGGAATACTCTCATTCAAAGCCCTCAGGAATACCACAACAAACGTCCTTTCTGGGCATTAAGAGAGGCACAAAAAAATAGCAACACTTACGTAGCTAACGTTACTTGCACATCACTGTTTTAGAATTAGCCTAGCGTCATTTAACATACCAACATACAATTTGTGTAGTTTACACGACAGTTTCGTGCAGCCTCTCCAGGGTCAATCTGATTAAACTAGTTAGCCAACCAGAAAATACGGTTTGCTCCTTTGCAGAATGGCTAGCAAGTCGTTGGCTAACGTTACCTCCTAGCTTGAACTTGGAGATGTCAAAGATGACCATTAAGTAGCTACTGTAGCTAGTATTAGTTAAATTAGCTAGTCAGAAAATAGGCACTGTTATGACGCTAACTGTATAAGTTAGCTACCCAGCTAGCTAAGTAAACTATGCTTATTGGCAAATTAATTAATTTAGTTAATAATTAGCTAGCTAATTAGGCAACTATTTAGGCAACTACTTCAACAAGTTTGATGTGTAACGTTAGCTAGGTAGCAATTTATGGCGCCTCAGCAGCGCGCACACAGATCCGTTCCAACCGGTGATTACATTTAATTTTGGATCCAACGATTGGCTCTCTGGTTCTGCTACTATGGCTCAGTTAGAGTAGGTTTTAATGTGATTTTACAATAAGTACATTCAATAGGAACGTTGTACTAGTTACATATAGTACAAAATAAATGACCCGGTAAACGTTGATGTTCATGTAGCTAGCTTAGTAAGTTGTACAGCTAGCTTTCAAACTGGCCGGAGGGGATCAGAGTTGCGGACTTCCAACTCCTTTTGTCAGCGGATAAGGTTAGCTTGCTAGCCACAAAACATGTTCAAAATGAGTAGGTTACCGGTAGAGGGGTCACTTAGCAAGCAACGTAGAGGACATTCGACTTCATTAAGTAGCTACATTGGCACATCAATAATTAGTTATGCTAAGTGTATTCCTTACCCATTTGAGCTCGCAAACCCTTCAGAGATGTTGCACCCTCCGCCATTTCTATGAAGTTTTCCTTCTCAATTTTTTGGGGGCAACAGAGGCGCGCATAATACGTACGCGGTTACGTGGACATCCAAGTAAAACTAGGGAACGGGCCATCGATATGCAATAGCGCCACCTAGCGTGAAAATCTATGGTTGTGAGAAGGCAACAGCTGCTTATCAAAGTTTGCCATGTAGAATATAAAGTGTAATCAAACCACCCAGGGAATGATAGTGGGAATACAATTCATTAGAACTCAAACAGGAAGTAATATTTATGTCAGAACATAAAAGCTCAGATGCACTATAAAAGTTAGAGATGCATTTGTGTCAATCATATTGTTTTGTCTCTGTCATAACATTACATTAGAGAAGCAGTTTAGAGAAGTCAAGGCATTGGCTTCCTTGAGGACTTACCTTATGGAAAGAGTTGACGAGTCTAAGGAGTTAGTTTCAGGAGGAACTGCTTTGCAGCAGTAGTGAACCAACCCCTACAAATAAAGAAAACACCACATCCTCCCTGTGCTCTGTTCTGTCTATTTTCATCCAACACTAACGCTTCTGTCCTACCCCATCTCACATGCCTTAGCCAGCGGGGCCCTCATTCATTTTACATGGAAAACAGGGTAAACAAAAATACATTGTGGGTTCAGTTATACTGCACTGAACAATACAGAAGAGGTTATTTAACACTAACAACCATCACATATAATGGAAGTGTTAGTGAGAGGTTGGTCCGGTATAGCAGTGAGATACCATAAACCCTATACTGGTATTCATCATAGGCAAATTGCCTTCCCATTGACATGGTTAAAGGGATGCTTCAAGATTTTGGCAATGAGGCCCTTTGTTTACTTCCCCAGAGTCAGATGAACTTGTGGATAGTGTTTGTATGTCTCTGTGTCCAGTATGAAGGAAATTAGAGTTAGCTTCGCATTGAAAAGCATGCTAGCAGATACCCATAGACGTCCAGTCATTGCACTAAAGATAGTTAGCATTGGCTCGCGAAACTACCTCTTACTTCCTTCATACTGGACACAGAGACATACAAATGTTATCAACAAGTTCATCTGACTCTGGGGAGGTAGATAAAGGGCCTCATTGCCAAGTCTCTGTGCGTTGCATCCTGTGACTCAGATGAAAAAGTAATCTAGGTCACATTACAATGCTGACTATTCACACCTTACAGTATGCAGACAAATGATACCATTATGTCTTATGCAACAGAGAATAGTTCAAGGGTACTACATATATAATGGCTATACATTGAATGGATTGATTTAACCCACTGTGAACAAGCAATAGCAGTTTCTAGCCCCCCCCCCCCCCAAAAATCAAGTTTCAAACGGTCAAGTTCTGCTCCCTTTCCCTTTGAGTTGTTTTACTAAAGGAACATTGACATAATTGGATATCATATAACAAGCTGGTAGCCCCACTGTCTGACAATACGTTGCAGAACTAGAACATTATCCAGGAGTCTCATGTCAAACTCTGCACTATACTGGTGTCCCTTTCCCATGGTGTGGCATACCATGATGAGGATTCTGGTCATAGTGCTACATACAGTACACTCCCCTACGTATTTATTTGTACAGTGAAGCTAAAGCGTTTAATTTGGCTCTATACTCCAGCATTTTGGAATTGAGTTAAACTGGTTCATACTGTATGAGGCAACAGTACATAATGTCACCTTTTATTTGAGGATATTTTCATTCATACATATCTGTTCTACCGTTTAGAAATGAAACCACTTTCTGTACTGTATTTAGTCCCCCCAATTGAAGGTGTCATAAGTATTTGGACAAATTCCCTCATTAGTAGTCAAAATGTTTATATTTAGTCCCATATTCCTAGCACGCAATGACTACATAAAGCTTGTGACTCTACAAACTTGTTAGAAGCACTTGCAGTTTGTTTTGGTTGTGTTTCAGATTATGTTGGCTAACAGAAATGAATGGTAAATAATGTAGTGTCATTTTGGAGTCACTTTTATTGTAAATAAGGAGTGAATACGTGTCTGAACACTTCTACATTAATGTGGATGCTACCATGATTACAGATTATCATGAATCAATAGTAAATATTGAGTAAATATGAAGGTTTGAGAAAGTTACAGAGGCCCAAAGATCATACCCCACCCCCTACCCCAAAAATGCTAACATCCCCTGTTATTGTAATGGTGAGAGGTTAGCATGTTTTGGGGGTATGATATAAAATGCTAACATCCCTGTTATTGTAATGGTGAGAGGTTAGCATGTCTTGGAGGTATGATATAAAATGCTAACATCCCCTATTATTGTAATGGTGAGAGGTTAGCATGTCTTGGGGGTATGATATAAAATGCTAACCTCCTCTGTTATTGTAATGGTGAGAGGTTAGCATGTCTTGGAGGTATGATATAAAATGCTAACCTCCTCTGTTATAATAATGGTGAGAGGTTAGCATGTCTTGGGTATATGATATTGGTGCATCTGTAACTTTCTCAAACAATACTATTCACAATTCATTCAGGATTCTCCGTAAAGTGAGTCCAAAATGGCATTTCTACTGGGCACAACATAAATGCAACCAAAACCAATTGCAAATGCATCCAACATGTTTATAGATTCACAAGCTTGATGTAGTCATTGCGTACTAGGAATATGGGACCAAATACTAAACTTTTGACGACTTCTACATTAATGTGGATGCTACCATGATTACAGATAATCCTGAATGAATCGGGAATAATGATGAGTGAGGAAGTTAGACACACAATCATCATACAACCAAAACATGCTAACCTCTCACCATAACCAATAACAGGGGATGTTAGCATTTTATATCATACCCCCAAGACATGGTAACCTCTCACCATAACCAATAACAGAGGAAGTTAGCATTTTATATCATATCCCCAAGACATGCTAACCTCTCACCATAACCAATAACAGAGGAAGTTAGCATTTTATATCATACCCCCAAGACATGCTAACCTCTCACCATAACCAATAACAGGGGAGGTTAGCATTTTATATCATACCCCCAAGACATGCTAACCTCTCACCATAACCAATAACAGGGGAGGGTCATATTTCTGGGAGTATCATTTTGCTGATATATCGGAATATGAAACCAAATACTAAACTTTTGACTACTTTAAAACACATATAAGTGAATTCGTCCAAATACTTCAAATGGGGGGACAAGATACATTATGTGATTTCATTTCTTAATGGTAAAATAGTTTTGTATGAAAATACCCTCAAATAAAAGGTGACATTAAGTACTGTCGCCTCATATGACACATTCGATCTCAAATCCAAAATAATGCAATATAGAGACAAATAAAACATTTTAGCTTCACTGAACAAATAAATATGTAGGGGAGTATATATGTCACAAAGGCCAAGTTGAGCTTGGATTGCTTGGAGTCATGGCAACATGTCCCTAGGGCCTGGACGTCACCGTGTGAGTGGCCACCAGAGCGCAATGTATCCTAGCAACAATGTCAAGGCGGGGCAGGAGGGCGGCGGCTTGGGACAGTAGGGTGTAGGTACTGGAACAGATCATGGAACCCATGGAGGTTAGAAAGGACCTCAGGGGAGAAACCCAGGGAATAGCCCAGCCTCTTCACCTGGACCAACAAGAAGACAAGAAGAGAAGAGTTCAGTGTCAGTCAATTACTTAAATACTGGTGTCAGCGCAGTGATAGAGAGTTGAAAACAGTTTGACACAGAAAACCTGATTTCAGTTTTTGAAAACATACAGTTGGTTGTAAGTTCATGTAAAAATCCAAGGGCATGAATTGATTGTGTAACAGCATTTAGTGGGCCACAGTAGTCTCTCTCTCTCTCTCTCTCTCTCTCTCTCTCTCTCTCAGAGGGGACTGGTGGTCTTTCTGAGGGGATACTGGTGGTCTCTCTGAGCGGGTACTGGTGGTCTCTCTGAGGGGATACTGGTGGACTCTCTGAGGGGGTACTGGTGGTCTCTCTGAAGGGATACTGGTGGACTCACTGAGGGGGTACTGGTGGCATCTCTAAGGGGGGTTCTGGTGGCCTCACCGTGGGGGTACTGGTGGTCTTTCTGAGGGGATACTGGTGGTCTCTCTGAGGGGATACTGGTGGTCTCTCTGAGGGGATACTGGTAGTCTCTCTGAGGGGATACTGGTGGCCTCACCGTGGGGGTACCGGTGGTCTTTCTGAGGGGATACTGGTGGTCTCTCTGAGGGGATACTGGTGGACTCTCTGAGGGGATACTGGTGGACTCTCTGAGGGGGTACTGGTGGTCTCTCTGAGGGGTGTACTGGTGGACTCTGAGGGGATACTGGTGGTCTCACTGAGGAGATACTGGTGGTCTCACTGAGGGGATACTGGTGGTCTCTCTGAGGGGATACTGGTGGTCTCTCTGAGGGGATACTGGTGGACTCTCTGAGGGGATACTGGTGGTCTCACTGAGGATATACTGGTGGTCTCACTGAGGGGATACTGGTGGTCTCACTGAGGAGATACTGGTGGTCTCACTGAGGGGATACTGGTGGTCTCTCTGAGGGGATACTGGTGGTCTCTCTGAGGGGTGTACTGGTGGACTCTGAGGGGATACTGGTGGTCTCACTGAGGAGATACTGGTGGTCTCACTGAGGGGATACTGGTGGTCTCTCTGAGGGGTGTACTGGTGGACTCTGAGGGGGTACTGGTTGTCTCTCTGAGGGGGTACTGGTTGTCTCTCTGAGGGGTATACTGGTGGACTCTCTGAGAGGGTACTGGTTATCTCTATGAGGGGATACTGGTTGTCTCTCTGAGGGGGTACTGGTTGTCTCTCTGAGGGGGTACAAGTGTTCTCTTTTCAGTAAAGGCAAAACTCACTGAATCTTTCAATGAACAGCAGAAGGGCCCAGAGCAACAGAAGTAGTAGATAGGTCGATGTGGAAGTCACTGAACCAATAAGAGCCATGGAGACATGAACTGTATCCAGTGTCACTACTGTAGCTCAACAATACACACATAACCACCCTCATCTACACAACTCGTTTTACAACTTCATGTACTCAGTGTTCCCTGTAACTCCTTTGTGTCACGACTCCTACCGAAGGTGGCTCCCCTTCCTGTTCGGGTGGTGCTCGGCGGTCGTCGTCACCGGCCTACTAGAAGGTGGCTCCCCTTCCTGTTCGGGTGGTGCTCGGCGGTCATCGTCACTGGCCTACTAGAAGGTGGCTCCCCTTCCTGTTCGGGTGGTGCTCGGCGGTCATCGTCACCGGCCTACTAGAAGGTGGCTCCCCTTCCTGTTTGGGTGGCGCTCGGCGGTCGTCGTCACCGGCCTACTAGAAGGTGGCTCCCCTTCCTGTTCGGGTGGCGCTCGGCGGTCGTCGTCACCGGCCTACTAGAAGGTGGCTCCCCTTCCTGTTCGGGTGGCGGTCGTCGTCACCGGCCTACTAGAAGGTGGCTCCCCTTCCTGTTCAGGTGGCGCTCGGCGGTCGTCGTCACCGGCCTACTAGCTGCCACTGATCCTTTTCCCCCTTTCTGTTTATTCGTTTCACCTGTTTTGTGTTTAGGCTGATTAGTCGGGCTATGTTAACCAGTAAGCCCGCCTGCTCTTTGTGCGGGATTGTTTGTGTAACTTGTGTGCACGGTTGAAGTTTACGTGTTTCCCATTTCGTGGGTTTTTGCTGGACTGTTTAAGTCCCCATGTTTGGGGCATTTGTTTCGTGTGCACCCTGTGTTTCCTGGGGTGGCTTATGTTCACCGGTTGTGCATTAAATAGCACTACCCTGAACTTTCTGCATCCTGCGCCTGACTTCGCACCCACTACACCCAGATCGTTACACTTTGGAACTTCTCCTGGAAATAATGATGGCCAAATGAAATTCTGTTGACTAATTCTCACTCTGAGAAGAATCATTTGAAAATCAACAGGATCTACCAGTGGAAAGCTTACGGTGATGTTGTAGTTGTTTGCTAAACAGCATTAATCTGTTGGCTGGCTGTTGACCTTGCCTGCTGTGAGGGCATGCACAACAGGTCCACATCAGGAGCTTATATCACCACACATAAACACCACACATAAACACCACACATAAACACCATACATAAACACCACACATAAACACCATACATAAACACCACACATAAACACCACACATAAACACCACACATAAACACCACACATAAACACCACACATAAACACCACACATAAACACCACACATAAACACCATACAAAAACACCACACATAAACACCACACATAAACACCACACATAAACACCATACATAAACACCACACAAAAACACCATACATAAACACCACACATAAACACCACACATAAACACCACACATAAACACCACACATAAACACCACACATAAACACCATACATAAACACCACACAAAAACACCATACATAAACACCACACATAAACACCACACATAAACACCACACATAAACACCACACATAAACACCATACATAAACACCACACAAAAACACCATACATAAACACCACACATAAACACCATACATAAACACCACACATAAACACCACACATAAACACCACACATAATGATGTACGCAGCATGGCCTATGGGGATGATCATGACCGATCCTGTTTCCTTTACTGCACTCTAAGATTACAGTGGCTTTGGTTATCTTTAAGTTATTGGAATAAAAAACAATACGTTTGATGTGTTCGAACCCATTCCATTTATTCGGTTCCTGACATTACTATGAGCCCGTCCTCCCCAATTAAGGTGCCACCAGCCCCCTATAGATATTGAACCCTGGGAGGAAGTTGTCACACTGGGCATTGTTGGTGGGTGAGCACGCTGCACTCTCCTGGCGGTTTAGCAGAATACACTGAATGCACTGCCAGCAGGAGGCTAACCCAGTCTAGACACTGAACTGCCCCTCAGCACACGGCACACAGCAGCCCCCTCTCCCCATCCCCATAGCCACAGTGCTGGGACAGTAAGCACAGGTGTAGAGGCAGGGACAGGTTAACAGATATACAGACAGACAGACAGACAGACAGACAGACAGACAGACAGACAGACAGACAGACAGACAGACAGACAGACAGACAGACAGACAGAGTAACTCTATTTGTTACGTCCACAGACAGGACAGACAGACAGACAGACAGACAGACAGCCAGCCAGCCAGCCAGACAGACAGACAGCCAGCCAGACAGACAGAGAGACAGGAGACAGACAGACAGACAGACAGACAGACAGACAGACAGACAGACAGACAGACAGACAGACAGACAGACAGACAGACAGAAACTCTATTTGTTACGTCTGTTATCAGGTCCACAGACAGGACAGACAGACAGACAGACAGACAGACAGACAGACAGACAGACGCAGTAACTCTATTTGTTACGTCTGTTATCAGGTCCACACAGACAGACAGACAGACAGACAGACAGACACAGTAACTCTATTTGTTACGTCTGTTATCAGGTCCACAGACAGACAGACAGACAGACAGACAGACAGAAAGTAACTCTAGACGTCTGACAGACTACAGACAGACAGACAGACAGACAGACAGACAGACAGACACAGACAGACAGACAGACAGACAGACAGACAGACAGACAGACAGGACAGACACAGTAACTCTATTTGTTACGTCTGTTATCAGGTCTACAGACAGACAGACAGACAGACAGACAGACAGACAGGCACAGTAACTCTATTTGTTACATCTGTTATCAGGTCCACAGACAGGACAGATAGACAGACAGACAGACAGACAGACAGACAGACAGACAGACAGACAGACAGACAGACACAGTAACTCTATTTGTTACGTCTGTTATCAGGTCTACAGACAGACAGACAGACAGACAGACAGACAGACAGACAGACAGACAGACAGAAACTCTATTTGTTACGTCTGTTTTCAGGTCCACAGACAGGACAGGCCACATAACTGCCATTAAAGTGCAGAAACTGTGTCTGATTATAGCTGAACTCAGACAGTGCCAGCAGACAAGATGCCTGTGGAGAAACACAACACACACAAACCATTCATTGGCATAACTCTACGGTGAAATGCCCCCACAACATAACACAGCAGAGATGCAGAAACACTGGCCTCCATAGACAGACCCTCCGTGGTCCTGCAGTCTTGGCTGCTAGATGTGGAAGACAGGAAAGTGTTGAATACCCCTGCTCACAAACTTTCTGTCAATGACAGGTGAATTCATAATGAATTACATTGAAGCCAATATTGATTTGATTTCAGAATTTCGGTTATATCCAAAGTCCAGTCTCTATCACACTTATGCCAGGTAGGTGGCATTAATGCACCTTAACGTTGGTCTGCACACTACCATAAACACCAAAGAAGAAGAAGAGCCAGTATTAAAAAGAACAACAATAATCATGCTAAATTCCCTGTATGCTTATTCTCAGTGTGTTCTCACTCAAACCTTATGGGTCCCATCGAGAGCATCACTGCCTGGTATGGCAACTGCTCGGCCTCCGACCTAAAGCCACTACAGAGTACATCACTGGGGCCAAGCTTCCTACCATATGGGACCTCTATACCAGGCGGTGTCAGAGGAAGGCCCTAAAAATGGTCAAAGACTCCAGCCACCCTAGTCATAGACTGATCTCTCTGCTACCACACGGCAAGCGGTAACGGAGCGCCAAGTCTAGGTACAAGAGGCTTCTAAACAGCTTCTACCCCAAAGCCATAAGACTCCTGAACATCTAGTCAAATGACTACCCAGACTATTTGCATTGCCCCCCCCCCCTTTACGCTGCTGCTACTCTCTGTTATTATCTATGCATAAGTGACTTTAATAATTCTACCCACATGTACAGTTGAAATCGGAAGTTTACATACATGTTAGCCAAATACATTTAAACTCAGTTTTTCACAATTCCTGACATTTAATCCTAGTAAACATTCCCTGTCTTAGGCCAGTTAGGATCACCACTTTATTAAGAACGTGAAATGTCAGAATAATAGTAGAGAGAATGATTTATTCAATCAATTAGTATTTAGTAGCATTGCCTTTAAATTGTTTATCTTGGGTCAAACGTGTCAGGTAGCCTGCCACAAGCTTCCCACAATAAGTTGGGTGAATGTTAGACCATTTCTCCTGGTGTAACTGAGTCAGGTTTGAAGGCCTCCTTGCTCGCACACGCTTTTTCAGTTCTGCCCACAAATTCTCTATGGGATTGAGGTCAGGGCTTTGTGAGGGCCGCTCCAATACCTTGAATTTGTTGTCCTTAAGCCATTTTGCCTCAACTTTGGAAGTATACTTGGGGTCAAGCTTTAACTTCCTGACTGACTGACTACCTGACCGATGTCTCAAATCAAATTTATTTATATAGCCCTTCGTACATCAGCTGATATCTCAAAGTGCTTCAATAAAACCCCAAACAGCAAACAATAGGTGTAAAAGCACGGTGGCTAGGAAAAACTCCCTAGAAAGTCCGATGTCTTGAGATTCTCCTCCTCCTCCCTCATGATGCCATCTATTTTGTGAAGTGCACAAGTCCCTCCTGTAGCAAAGCACCCCCACAACATGATGCTGCCAACCCCGTGCTTCACGGTTGAGATGGTGTTCTTCAGCTTGCAAGCCTCCCCCTTTTTCCTCCAAACATAATGATGGTCATTATGGCCAAACAGTTCTATTTTTGTTTCATCAGACCAGAGGACATTTCTCCAAAAAGTATAATCTTTGTCCCCATGTGCAGTTGCAAACCATAGTCTAGCTTTTTAATGGTGGTTTTGGAGCAGTGGCTTCTTCCTTACTGAGCGGCCTGTCAGGTTATGTCGATATAGGACTCGTTTTACTGTGGATATAGATATAGTTTCCTCTAGCATCTTCACAAGGTCCTTTGCTGTTGTTCTGGGATTGATTTGCACTTTTCACACCAAAGTACGTTCATCTCTAGGAGACAGAACGCATCTCCTTCCTGAGCGGTATGACGGCTGCGTGGTCCCATGGTGTTTATACTTGCATACTATTGTTTGTACAGATGAACGTGGTACCTTCAGGTGATTGGAAATTGCTTCCAAGGATGAACCAGACTTGTGCAGGTCTACCATATTTTTTTGAGATCTTGGCTGATTTCTTTTGACCTTCCCAGGATGTCAAGCTAAGAGTCACTGAGTTTGAAGGTAGGCCTTGAAATACATCCACACGTACACCTCCAATTGACTCAAATTATGTCAATTGGCCTATCAGAAGCTTCTAAAGCCATGACATAATTTTCTGGAATTTTCCAAGCTGTTTAAAGGCACAGTCAACTTAGTCTATGTAAACTTCTGACCCACTGGAATTGTGATACAGTGAATTGTAAGTGAAATAATCTGCCTGTAAACAATTGTTGGAAAAATGACTTGTGTCATGCACGAAGTAGATGTCCTAAACGACTTGCCAAAACAATCGTTTGTTAACAAAAAAATTGTGGAGTAGTTGAAAAACGAGTTTTAATGACTGCACCCTAAGTGTATGTAAACTTCCGACTTCAACCTATATATTAGCTCAATTACGTCGACTAACCGGTGCCAACGAACATTGACTGTGTACCGATATCCCTTGTATATAGCCTCACTATTGCTTTATACTGCTACTCTTTAATTATTTGTTACTTTATTTCTTATTTTTTTATGTATTTTCCTTAAAACGGCATTGTTGGTCAAGGGCTTGTAAGTCAGCATTTCACCTGTTGTATTCGGCGCATGTGTCACGCCCTAACCTTAGTATTCTTTGTTTTCTTTATTATTTTGGTTAGGTTAAGGTGTGACAAGGGTGATTTATGTGTTTTTGTCTTGTCTAGGGGTTTTGTATGTTTATGGGGGTGTTTACTAGTCTAGGTGTTATGTATGTCTATGGTTGCCTAGATTGGTTCTCAATTAGGCAGCTGTTTATCATTGTCTCTGATTGGGAACCATATTTAGGCAGCCATATTCCTTAGGTTCTCTGTGGGTTATTGTCTATGTGTTAGTTGCCTGTGGTTGCATTTATCATATATAGTGGCACATTCGTTGTTTAAGTGTTCTTCGTTTCATTAAATAAGAAGAATGTATTCACATCACGCTGCACCTTGGTCTCCTCCATTCAACAAACGTGACAGCATGTGACAAATAAAATTTGACTCCTGTGTTGTCTTGGCTGTATGCTTAGGGTTGTTGTCCTGTTGGAAGGTGAACCTTTTCCCCAGTCACCACCATGCTTCACCGTAGGGATGGTGCCAGGTTTCCTCCACACGTAAGGCTTGGTATTCAGGTTTCATCAGACCAGAGAATCTTGTTCTTATGGTCTGAGAGTCCTTTAGGTGCCTTTTGGTAAACACTTAGCAGGCAGTCATGTGCCTTTTACTGAGGAGTTGCTTCCGTCTGGCCACTCTACCATAAAGGCCTGATTGATGGAGTGCTGCTGAGATGGTTGTCTGTCTGGAAGGTTCTCCCATCTCCACAGAGAACCTCTGGAGCTCTGTCACAGTGACCATCGGGTCCTCCCTAACCAAGGTCCTTCTCCCCCAAATACTCAGTTTGGCCGGGCAGCCAGCTCTGGTTAGAGTCTTGGTGATTCCAAACTTCTTCCATTTAAGAATGATGGAGGCCTCTGTGTTCGAGGGGACCTTCAATGCTGCAGAAATATTTTGGTACCCTTCCCCAAATCTGTGCCTCGACACAATCCTATCTCGAAGCTCTACGGACAGTTCCTTCGACCTCATGGTTTAGTTTTTGCTCTGACATCCACTGTCAACTGTAGGACCTTAAATAGACAGGTGTGGGCCAATTGAATTTACCACAGGTGGACTCCAATCAAGTTGTGGAAACATCTCAAGGATGATCAATGGAAACAGGATGCACCTGACTTTGACTTTGAGTCTCATAGCAAAGGGACTGAATACTTGTTGAAATAAGGTATTTTTAATACATTTGCAAACATTTCTAAAAAACAGTTTTTGTGTGTGTAGATTGTTGAAGATTTGTTTTTATTTCATCCATTTTAGAAAAAGGCTGTAACGTAACAAAATGTGGAAAAAGTCAAGGGGTCTGAATACTTTCCGAAGGCACTGTATTGAGTTATAGTAGGGCAAAGTGACTAGATAAGTGAGGGATAAACACAGACGTTCAGTACATTACATAAGGGATGATCAACAAGAGGCTTTGCGTTCTATGGAGAATAATGATGGACGTGGAAGGTAGGTACCATGACATGCTAGCGGAGATCAACTTTCAATACTGAAGCAATGCTGCAAATTTCAGCGATACAGAGAGCAAGGTTATTACAAATCTCCGCTGTTGACAACCAAATGCGAATCTAAAAGAAATGGTAGATAATGTCTAGAGGTTTTTTACAATGTAGATCTAGTATATAAATTGCCTGGCTGAGTTGATGAGACAGTGGATTGCGCAGTCAGATGGAACAGAGTAAATAGGCATTTTAAGGTCATAGGTTTAGCAGGTGGTAACTTGTGGAATAGACACCGTCTGGAATGCGGTTTTAACCAATCAGCACCCAGGATTAGAAACACACATTGTGTAAGATGTCAAGGCATCAGTCAGTTTCCCAACACTCCTTACTGATTCTCTGGACATGTCTGTCTGTTAGCTCCATACCAATCAACAGGAACATGTGTTATAGTCAGAATATAGTGACAGGACCAAGTAAATCATCCAAAACCATTCACCCAAAGCCTTTCACATACATTTAGTAGAATTCTAAATTGGGTAGAATTTGTATATACCTATTTCCATATTTGAAGAACTAAAGTTGTAGATATCATGGTCAATCTGCCCTCTGTTGCCTTAGTTATGTTTATTGCTCTGTGTCTGATTAATAAGTAAGCCAGGATACAAAAGGAGAGGGCGTGGAGGTCTTCTTAAAGAGGAAGACATTGTAGTCTCCCTCATTCAACAAAGACTATTATCCCAGGAGGCCAACCTTTTCTCTTAACCTTCCATTTGGCGTTATAGACATGTAAGAGACAGTTTATTCAATTCTAATTGGCTTGTTTTAACTGGCGAAGGACATTGCTTTTTGGACTGGGGGATGACACAGGTAAGTCATAGTTTTGTTTGCATGTACAGTACCAGTCAAGTTTGGACACACCTACTCATTCCAGGGAATTTTCTTAATTTTTTGAATTTTTTTTTACCATTTACCATTTTTCTACATTGTAGATTAATAGTAAAGACATCAAAACTGTGAAATAACACAAAAGGAATCATGTAGTAACCAAAAAAGATAGTCACCTGGTATGCATTTCAATTAACAGGTGTGCCTTGTTAAAAGTACATTTGTGGAATTTCTTTCCTTCTTAATTCATTTGAACCAATCACAAGGTAAGGGTGGTATACAGAAGATAGCCCTATTTGGTAAAATACCAAGTCCATAGTATGGCAAGAACATCTCAAATAAGCAATATATATGTTGCAAAAAATATGTTAAAAAAAGACAAGATATTTGTCCTCTGAAGTGGTGGAGGGCTTAATAAAAAAATGAATAAAGACATGAAGGTCAGTCAATCTGGAAAATTTCAAGAAGTTTTAAAGTTTCTTCAAGTGCAGTCGCAAAAAACATCAAGTGCTATGATGGAACTGGTTCTCATGAGGACCTCCACAGGAAAGGAAGACCCAGAGTTACCTCTGCTGCAGAGGATACGTTAATTAGAGTTAACTGGTTCTCATGAGGACCACCACAGGAAAGGAAGACCCAGAGTTACCTCTGCTGCAGAGGATACGTTAATTAGAGTTAACTGGTTCTCATGAGGACCTCCACAGGAAAGGAAGACCCAGAGTTACCTCTGCTGCAGAGGATACGTTCATTAGAGTTAACTGGTTCTCATGAGGACCTCCACAGGAAAGGAAGACCCAGAGTTACCTCTGCTGCAGAGGATACGTTAATTAGAGTTAACTGTCTCTCAGGAGGACCGCCACAGGAAAGGAAGACCCAGAGTTACCTCTGCTGCAGAGGATACGTTCATTAAAGTTAACTGCACCTCAGATTGCAGCCGAAATAAATGCTTCACAGAGTTCAAGTAACAGACACATCTCAACATCAACTGTTCAGGGGAGACTGCGTGAATCAGGCCTTCATGGTCGAATTGCTGCAAAGAAACCACTATTAAAGGACACCAATAAGAAGAAAAGTCTTGCTTGGGCCAAGAAAAACGACCAATGGCTATTAGACCGGTGGAAATCTATCTTTTGGTCTGATGAGTTCAACTTTCAGAATTTGGTTCCAAATGCCATGTCTTTGAGAGACACAGAGTAGGTGAATGGATGATCTCTGCATTTGTGGTTCCCACCGTGAAGCATGGAGGACGAAAGGGCTATTTGACCAAGAAGGGGAGTGATGGAGTGCTGCATCAGATGACCTGGCCACCACAATCACCCAACCTCAACCCAATTGAGATGGTTTGGGATGAGTTGGACCATAGAGTGAAGGAAAAGCAGCCGACAAGTGCTCAGCATATGTGGGAACTCCTTCAAGACTGTTGGAAAAGCGTTCCAGGTGAAGCTGGTTGAGAGAACGCCAAGAGTGTGCAAAGCTGTCATCAAGGCAAAGGGTGGCTACATTGAAGAATATAAAATATATTTTGATATGTTTAACACTTTTTTAGTTACTACATGATTCCATTTAATAGTTTTGATGTATTCACAATTATTCTACAATGTAGAAAATAGTCAAATTAAAAAAAAACTTGAATGAGTAGGTGTGTCCAAACTTTTGACTGGTACTGCATATTGTACTGTTGTCTGATAACAGTTCTATTTGCAGATATACTTCATTGTTCCCCATTTTCTGACATGATATTTACATGGAGAGATATTCATCTTTTGTTTTAGACTGGTGATGGATTCTGCCAGGAGGCCCTGTTTCATAACCGTGTGTTTGTGGGTACTGGCAACCACCTGTCTTCCATATTCCGGTATGGCCATAAATAAATCAAATCAAATTGTATTGGTCATATACAAATATTGAATGAAGTGATTTTGAAGCAATTGTATAAACGCTAGGGTAAAAGTAGTGTCAATAGAATGCATTATGGCTGAAGACTGAACTCCACTAGAGGAGGTTTTGTCCAATTGTCCCCAAAATGTCCAATGTCAGTGTGTGACGTTGGTTCTGTGTTTGTGCCAGGCTCCCAGAGCCCCAGCCTGTGGGGTAAGAAGGCGGTGTTCTTGGGCCGTCCATGTATGTGGCAGCTGGGTAAGGAGTGTGTAATGCCCCTCCTGGAAGAGCTCAGTGTGTGTGTGCAACTGTGCCGGAAGATCGCGACGCCTGAGTGGACCGGCTTTGTGTACAAGGCGCCTGGCAACAGGCAGGTAGAGCTGGGGCTTGCAGGCCGGGGAGGGCTCCTGGTGGCATGGCTGTTTGGGCAGGAGTGGTCGGTACCAGAGGACCTGCCCCTGGAACACTGGCAAAACGTCTGCCTCACCTGGTCCAGCAACTCCGAGAGGCTCAGACTCTACATCAATGGGAGCAGTCGCCTGGACGCCCACGTTAACGCCAGCCTGTCCCGGCAACTGGCCCACAATGGCACCCTGACCCTGGGGGTGTCCCATAACATAGTAGATGGGGTGATGGAGTTTGAGGATGGGAAGAACTTCCTGGGGGACATAAGCCTGTTCAGGATGTGGGGGCGGGAGCAGACGGCTGAGGAGGTGAGGGCCCATAGCTGTGCCGATGGGAACGTGGTGAGCTGGGACACCCGTGACTGGGACTACCAGAGCTGCCTACCTGAAGATGACACTAGCCTCCAGTGTGGTTAGCTTCCATACTTATTGTCTTCTACTGTATTCTATTTTGAGTCCTATTGAGAAAGTCAGCCCTGGGCACCATTCTATTCTATTCAAAGGGCCCCACTGAACAAATGTACAGTGAAGTGGAAAACATGATTGTGACAAAATATGTATTCTTTGAGTAAGTAGGGAGATTTCATCCTCTTGATATAATGTGTGAGGGAACATCTGTAGGTAATGTGAGGGAACATCTGTATGTGATTTCTATAATGGAATATCTGGTTAATGCCCTGTCTTCTCCGGTTGGATTGTCTCGGTCACCTTTCTTAGCATGGTCAATGTTCAAAATTAAAATGAAGGCCGTCATAGCACAACGGCACCCTCTTGACAAGCCTGTCAATTCCCCAGAGGACATCATACGCAAATGGGTAAGAAGAATGTGATAAAGGATTGCTTTTTCCATTACATAAAGGTGCCATGATATTCAATCCCAGTTGAATATGAACCCTATTTGTCTCTTTTGTCATTTTCCATCAGCTGGGGACCATATTTCCTGGGAACATTTCTGTGCGTGACATCTTTGTGTCATCTCCAAGGTAGTTTCATGTGTCAATTGAATGGAATTGTCCATTGGAATATAATGTACAGCATTGCTTGAATGGGGAGGGTGTTTTTGTATGTGTGTGTGTGTGTGTGCATGCGTATGTGCGTACGGGTGTGCAAGTGTGCGTGTATGTTTGTGGGTGCTTGTATGTGCGTGTACTATAGCGAAGCCATATCTATATGAGAAACCAACATAAAGAACAAAACTGTCTAGACTTTCAACATCTTGTGTGAATATGATGATGTGTGTATGTGTGTGTTGAAGCAACCTAGAACATTGAAATGAACACTGCGTGGACACATGCCCCTTAGCCTAATCTCTAGTTTTATCTGTGTTCCCACACAGCCAGATCTGTCAAGTGGGCTATAATCCTAGTGTGCGAAACACAGAGAAAGCTCAGGTACGTCACTGTCCAGTGCCTCAATTTGATTTTCCATAACGAGGATTGCAATATCCTCAGAGAAGCACCGTGCTGCTGATAGGGACAGCACTGAAGGGCTCCAGATAACGTTGTTATTCAACAGGACAGGCAGGAAACTGTCAGACAGGCTTTCATCGTAAACCCTTTTGTCAGGTCACAGACGAGGGGAAAGGTAAACTCATGAACAAGTGGGAGAATTGTAATTAAGAGACCGTACAAGTTAGAACTAAAATCATAAATATGTGTTTGTTTCCAGGAATCAAGAAAAATGGAGTTCAACTCAACTTCTGACAAGTGGTATGAGGAGAATGCATAAGGATGCATGAGGATGCATAATGGACATTATAGTTTCTAGTCTGATGTTGTGTTGCTTCACTGTAGTGTCTCTCTCCATAGTGTCAGCTGTTTGGTCTATGTGAGTGTTAGTCCTGAGACTGATGTTGGAGCGGCCCAGAATGATATCTTTGGAAAGCTAAGTCTAGCCTTCACCTCTGGCCAAGTCACCCTTATTGCAGACCCCAGCAGCCTCAGTGTACGCCCCATAGGTGGGTACACACACACACACACACACACACACACACACACACACACACACACACACACACACACACACACACACACACACACACACACACACACACACACACACACATACACACACATACACACACATACAGTACCAGTCAAAAGTTTGGACACACCTAGCTGTACAAGAGTTTTTGTTTATTTTTACTATTTTATATTTTATGCATATAGAATAATAGTGAAGACATCAAAACTATGAAAAACACATATGGAATCATGTAGTAACCAAAAAAGTGTTGAAAATATATTTGAGATTTGAGATTCTTCAAAGTAGCCACCCTTTGCCTTGATGACAGCTTTGCACACTCTTGGCATTCTCTCAACCAGCTTCACCTGGAATGCTTTTCCAACAGTCTTGAAGCAGTTCCCACATATGCTGAGCAATTGTTGGCTGCTTTCCCTTCACTCTGCAGTCCAACTCATCCCAAACCATCTCAATTGAGTTGAGGTCGGGTGATTGTGGAGGCCAGGTCATCTGATGCAGCACACCATCACTCTCCGTCTTGGTCAAATAGCCCCTACACAGCCTGGAGGTGTGTTGGGTCATTGTCCTGTTGAAAAACAAATTATAGTCCCACTAAGCGCAAACCAGATGGGATGTCGTATCGCTTCAGAATGCTGTGATAGCCATGCAGGTTAAGTGTGACTTGTTCTAAATAAATCACAGACAGTGTCCCCAGCAAAGCAGCCCCGCACCATCACACCTCCTCCTCCATGCTTCACGGTGGGAACCACACATGCGGAGATCATCCGTTCACCTACTCTGCATCTCACAAAGACATGGCGGTTGGAACCAAAAATCTCATGAGTCCAAAAGACAGATTTCCACCGGTCTAATGTCCATTGTTCATGCCTCTTGGCCCAAGCAAGTCTCTTCTGCTTATTGGTGTCCTTTAGTAGTGGTTTATTTGCAGCAATTCAACCATGAAGGCCTGATTCATTAGTCTCCTCTGAACCGTTGATGCTGAGATGTGCCTGTTACTTGAACTCTGTGAAGCATTTATTTCGGCTGCAATCTGAGGTATTTCTTTGGGCTGGAATTTCTGAGGCTGGTAACTAATGAACGTAACCGTTGATGCTGAGATGTGCCTGTTACTTGAACTCTGTGAAGCATTTATTTCGGCTGCAATCTGAGGTATTTCTTTGGGCTGGAATTTCTGAGGCTGGTAACTAATGAACGTATCCTCTGCAGCAGAGGTAACTCTGGGTCTTCCTTTCCTGTGGCGGTCCTTATGAGAGCCAGTTTCATCATAGCTCTTGATGGTTTTTGCAACTGCACTTGAAGAAACTTTCAAAGTTCTTAAAATGTTCCATATTGACTGACCTTCATGTCTTAAAGTAACGATGGACTGTCGTTTCTCTTTGCTTATTTGAGCTGTTCTTGCCATAATATGGACTTGGTCTTTTACCAAATAGGGCTATCTTCTGTAAACCACCTCTAACTTGTAACAACACAACTGATTGGCTCATTAAGAAGGAAAGAAATTCCACAAATTAACTTTTAACAATGCACACCTGTTAATTGAAATGCATTCAAGGTGCCTACCTCATGAAGCTTGTTGAGAGAAAGCGCAAGAGTGTGCAAAGCTGTCATCAAGGCAAGGGTGGCTACTTTGAAAAATCTCAAATATAGCATATATTTTGATTTGTTTAACACTTTTTTGGTTACTACATGATTCCATATGTGTTATGTCATAGTTTTGATGTATTCACTGTTATTCTACAATGTAGAAAATAGTAAAAAATAAAGAAAAACCCTTGAATGAGTAGGTGTGTCCAAACCTTTTACTGGTACTGTACATATTCACATAGACACCTACAAATAGCATGCCCACACATGCACATGGATTCAAATGGATTGCACATTCATATTTTTGCACGCTGTTATGCACACTGTTGTGTAATATCTTGCTCATTCCTCACAGGGGCTTTCCCCAACGCAACAGCTTCTCCTCCCACTGACACCAACACCACTACTGGCTCACCAACCAGCACCACTGCTGGCTCACCGACCAGAACTACTACTGGCTCACCAACCAGCACCACTGCTGGCTCACCAACCAGCACCACTGCTGGCTCACCAACCAGCACCACTGCTGGCTCACCAACCAGAACCACTGCTGGCTTACCAACCAGAACCACTACTGGCCCACCAACCAGAACTACTACTGGCTCACCAACCAGCACCACTGCTGGCTCACCAACCAGAACCACTGCTGGCCCACCAACCAGCACCACTGCTGGCTCACCAACCAGCACCACTGCTGGCTCACCAACCAGAACTACTGCTGGCTCACCAACCAGCACCACTGCTGGCTCACCAACCAGAACTACTACTGGCTCACCAACCAGAACTACTACCTTCTCACCAACCAGCACCACTGCTGGCTCACCAACCAGCACTACTACTGGCTCACCAACCAGCACCACTGCTGGCTCACCAACCAGAACTACTACCTTCTCACCAACCAGCACTACTACTGGCTCACCAACCAGAACTACTACCTTCTCACCAACCAGCACCACTGCTGGCTCACCAACCAGAACTACTACTGGCTCACCAACCAGAACTACTACTGGCTCACCAACCAGAACTACTACCTTCTCACCAACCAGCACTACTACTGGCTCACCAACCAGAACTACTACCTTCTCACCAACCAGCACCACTGCTGGCTCACCAACCAGAACTACTACTGGCTCACCAACCAGAACTACTACCTTCTCACCAACCAGCACTACTACCTTCTCACCAACCAGCACTACTGCATCAGGTGACACAGTTCTTTCATAAAATAGAAATGCTGGACTGCTGTGCACTAAGGAGGACCTGAAATTGGCTTCCATTCCATTTCCACCAATCTATTCTAAAGAAGCTGGTTCCTTTCTTGTCTGTAGACCCTGGCTCTCCTTCAGAGACATACCAACCATCCATTGGAGTGCCTGCAAATCCCACTGGCCTGTCTACAACCAGAGAATCTTTAGACTTCAACTCAACAAAACCTGGTCAGCCAATATGACACATTTGATTACCTGTCTGCTAACGCTACAAATAAGCTTCATTTTCATAGAAAAATATCAGTGGCTCTAAAATAAGTTTATTTTCCATAGGTGTAAGACCTAGGTTGAGAGATGAAGGCTGTTCAAATGTACAATCATTTCCACTGTTATGCTGTTATTAGGCATTGCATCCACCTTCTACAGAGTTAATGTGAAACTGAATATGACAACGACTGTAACTGGCAACGACCCAGGGGAGACCATTCAGAAGTGGGTAAGAAACACAACAACAACAGCATCGGCACTGGAGGATGATAAACGTACAACAACATTCTCTTCAGCCTAACGGTCGACACAGCGTCTTTTTGTCTGGGTTACAGCTTCAGAGAAACCTTGGGAAAGTCAAGATGAACGTATTAAACATCAATATTTTAAACTCGACTTATAAGTAAGTCCTGGCATTAACTGCATTATGACCTGCTGTGTAGCATAAGAAAAATAAGACCCTGAGGTGTGCCTTTTAACGGGGGCTTGTTCCTTGTGTTTTTGTTGTAGAGTCAATGATCATAAAAAGATTCAAGAACTGGAGATGGTGAGGCTGTTTTAAAAACAAATGACTGTATCAACATTGGAAATTGATTTAGGGTGTAACTACATTTAATCATAATCGCAGCAGTAAGGAACCAGTTATACTATTGCGAAGATTAATGAGCATAATCTTTATTACCACACTGTAAGTTTATGGCTTTCAATATGAGTAAACAATTTATTGCCCACTAGTCATGAATTGTTTTTGGTTAAGTAAGATGTATAGTGCATATTTCATTGTGGTGTCTTCTCTGTTAGACTGCTGAGCTGAGGCATGAGAAAAGGTAAGAGATTATAAAAAAGGTAAGAGATGATAAGAATGGAAAGAGATGATAAAAAAGTTAAGAGATGATAAGAATGGAAAGAGATGATAAAAATGGAAAGAGATTATAAAAAAGTTAAGAGATGATAAGAATGGAAAGAGATGATAAAAAAGTTAAGAGATGATAAGAATGGAAAGAGATGATAAAAAAGTTAAGAGATGATAAGAATGGAAAGAGATGATAAAAAAGGTAAGAGATGATGAAAAAGGTAAGAGATGATGAAAAAGGTAAGAGATGATAAAAAAGGTAAGAGATGATAAAAAAGGTAAGAGATGATAAAAAAGGTAAGAGATGATGAAAAAGGTAAGAGATGATAAAAAAGGTAAGAGATGATAAAAAAGGTAAGAGATGATGAAAAAGGTAAGAGATGATAAAAAAGGTAAGAGATGATAAAAAAGGTAAGAGATGATGAAAAAGGTAAGAGAGTATAAAAAAGGTAAGAGATTATAAAAAAGGTAAGAGATGATAAAAGAGGTAAGAGATTCTTTTAAAAAAAGTAAAAAAACAGTTGCCATTTTGTTATGTAGACTTGATAGATATTGATACCAACATGTTGTGTTTTGTTTTTCCCCAACTTGTTTTAGTATGCTGTTGACATTTCAGTAACCATTTTTTTTACTGAATCTGTTTTTTTAAATGTACCTTTTATTTAACTAGGCAAGTCAGTTAAGAACAAATTCTTATTTACAATGACAGTCTACCAGGGAACAGTGGGCTAACTGCCTTGTTCAGAGGCTGAACAACAGATGTTTATCTTGTCAGCTCAGGATTCAATCCAGCAACATTTCAGTTACTGGCCAACGCTCTATCCACTAGGCTACCTGCTGCCCCAGGTTGGTCACCAGGTTGGTTTTGGGTTTTCATCCCACATTTTATCTGTAGGTTTAGATGTACCTTCCAGGTTGAGGATGCTGATGCACGTAATGTCACGACCACTCAAACACTCATCACTGACCTTCTGTCTGGGAACCATGTTGATGAAGAGATCCAGGTTGACCGCAGAGATGTCCACGTTTCACATATAGGTACAGTATGGCTGACCTTTGACCTTTCCTCCATCTGTATTTGATTTTCCAATCTATTTTAGAGTGAATGATTGGTGTCCACCCAACTACTGTCACCAATCATACTTTCTCAGATCATACTTCCAAGAGGGAGGCATGGAAGAAAGAAAGAAAGAAAGAAAGAAAGAGAGAGAGAGAGAACGAGAGAGAGAGAGAGAAAGAAAGAAAGAAAGAAAGAAAGAAAGAATGAAAGAAAGAAAGAAAGGAGGAAAGGAGGAAAGGAGGAAAAAGAGAAAGGAGGACGGAACGTGCCTGACTTATTAACCTATTTTCCCCTCTCCAGATCCTGGGAGCTGTCCTAAGGACACCCATGAGAGTTTCTGGGGCGTGTATAAATGGCCAATCACAGAGGTCCAGGTGACAATAACTATGATCTGTGAGAAGAACCTTGGATCAAGGGCTTCCAGGAAATGGTGAAGGCCCAGCTAACTTTACATTTGCAATAATGCTTGTTAATTGGGGTCGGAAAATCTCATGGCTGTAGTGATGATGGTGGGAGTACCATAAATGGTGGTTTATATAGTAGATACTGTGAAGTAAAATGATGTGCATTATATTCCATGGTATGGTAGATCGTGTAATCTTTATTCAAACAGTTTCTTGCTGAATCATCTTAGCGCTATACGTCTTTCTGAGGATTCAGAATATGTCTTTTAACCTGTTCAATACCAGAGCTGTGACTACGGTCAAAGGGCAAGATCATATTTCTATGGATAAATCACCCGTTGCCATAGAGACGGCTCAGCGAAGAGATCCTTCAAATGTCTCCTAGACACAGTGCAACCCTGTCACACACGCTCTTACCTATGTGCACACAATCACTCAGTCACAGAGGTGACACTGGTGGACCTCTCAGTGCGAGCAAGAATCCATTTCCTTCAATTGAATTGGGTGGACGGAACGCCTCTGGAGTCAGAGTGAAACATTGTCCTAGCGTGTATTATGCTAGCAGTGATACATTATGCCAATGTTTATTTAGCCTACCAGGGGAAGGTTGTCTGCAGGAAGTAAACGTTGAAGGGAAAGAAAAGGATCATCACCTATAATTGAAAGAAAGCCCTTTGACTTACGTTTCCCATGATGCCTCCGTAGTCCACCCTTCTTCCTGAAACGTCAATACACAAAATATTTTTTTAATCATCGTAAAAAGAGGTGTGCAATTATGCAAAATAGTAACACATTGTTTATTGACAACAGATCAGAACAAGACAAGACTGGTCCTCTCGTCTTCTGCTCATTTCACCTTCATCTCTTTTTTCTCCTGGCCCCCTTCTTCCCTTTAGTGAGTTAGATGGAGTGACTGAGAAAGCCAAATGGGCTAAGCCAAACCTGAAGGCATGCAAGCCGGTAATCACCATCTCTGATCTGGATAAAGTCACCGTCACAGCAAGTAAGTGCCTTGTGCAGTCTAAATACCAGTCACTAGGTTTTGGTGAAATAACAGTCATTTGTTATGTTGTACTGTAGCTATGGAATGCATGTTCTTCCCTAGCCTCTTCCCCTGTGTTTTTCAGTAGTATTATATTAAAATATTCCACAGTGCAGTGTGCTACATAACATTGGACTTTGTGTCTTTTCCTCCCAGACAACTCAGCAGATGTGATGGACATGATTAAGAACCTCCTGGGTGACGAGGGGGACCTGAGTGACTCCCAGCTGGCCACCGTGGTCCAGAAGCTGGATGAGGTTCTGTGGGTCAGCACGGTGACCCCTCAGCTCGGCAGAGATATTGTCAACATCGTCGCTGACATCCTGGTGTCCAATTCGGACCTGTCAGCGGTCGCCAATGAGTAAGGGGAAGGGGCAATGGGGAGAGGGAATATGGTTGCCAGATTTCATGTAATTGTTCCTTTTTTCTGATGTCACCTGTGTATTTTCCTCCTCCTCTGCTGTTCTTTATGACAAATTTGTCACTCACATTTTCCATCATGTTCCCAACAGAATTCTGGGTATCACAGACAGCATTGGGGACCAGATGGATTTCCCCGAGGAGTCACTAAATGTGACTGTCCCTTCCCTGGCCCTCTCCATGATCAACGTAGATCCAGAGCAGTTCCAGGGCCTCACGTTTGGTGTCTCCTCGTTTTCGACTGGCCTTGTTCCAGAGGTAAAATTGTAACATGACCCTATTGTCTGGTCAAGCACTTTCTGTATTTGACTAGCAGTGAGTATCACAACTCAGAGATACAGTGTCCATGGTCCAGCAGCGCAGCCAATTTCCTGTCAATATGTCCATATAAATGTCCCGTTCTTTATTGCTCCCTGTGATATACTGAGCCCTTCCTACTAAAAATAAATGACATAATTAACTGGACTGTTTTTATTCCATTTAAATGAGGACATGTCCTTAAGGGAACAGAGAAATGTTTGACACATGTAGATGTTATATGACACATGTAGATGTTATATGACACATGTAAATGTTATATGACACATGTAGATGTTATATGGAAAAAGGAAAAGATAAATAATTCTGCATAACAGCAAATGTGAATTATTATGTGGACATTCCAAGTTTAACATTTCCTGCACTGCAGAAAAGCTCTCCTGCAACAGGGTGATCAAATTAAGATCCTACATCTGTAGCATTAATTTCAACTGTGCTGAAACAGCAAATAGTAATGAAAATATGACGATTTACAGAAACAAGAACATTGTTTATTCCAACATGTGTCCATTGTTTTCCTTGTGGTGCAATGACCTTTAATTCCATGATGAAATGTAGTTATATATGTCCACTTGAATAAATCATTGTACATGCGTTTTGATGATTTGTACACCACTTTCTTTTATAGACCTATGTCAACCAGACGTTCTTGAGTCGGCCTTGTGATGGCACAGTTGCATCCATCTCCCTTCCGCAGTCCCTTCACAACTTCTTCCCCCAGGGAAACAAAAAAAAGAGAGTTCAGTTCCACTTCTATGGCATACAAGAGCTTTTCAAGGTACCTGGTTAAGAATGACTTGATGTCGTTAACAACGTATGAGGTGCATCATGATTTTTGGTTAATTATTCATTAATAACCTTTTACCTCAGTGGGCTAAATCATGGTCACACAGAGTGTTTCTTGGTAGTCTTAAACAAATCTACTCCGAAACAAAAGTATACACCTCACACACAAGGTTATGGCTTAAAAAAGAAGACACCTGTACCATGTCAGATATAGAGTTGAAATGTATAACATTTTGAGTTTGCATCCCAATATTACACTTAATATATATCACAGAAAACTGAAATATATATATTTTTAAACGTTTGACATAGAAACAGCAAGTTTTTAAAAGTAATTTAGGAAATGATGAACAATATTAATAACGTTCCACCCATGAGGCCACTAGAGGGCGATGTGGTCACTTGACTGCAGGAAGCTATGGAAGGATGGCTTACTTATTTCGAAGGGAAGCTTACAGCAAACGTACAGTAGTTCAGTGTTAAAGGTTTTATGATCATTCACAGGACCCAGCAACCAACTGGACGCTGAATAGTTATGTGGTGTCTGCCAGTGTCAACAACAGCAATGTCAGCAACCTCAGGGATCCCGTGGTGGTGACACTTCGTCACCTCAAGCTGAAAGAGGTGAGGAATGAAAAATAGCTTCACCTTACCACTGAACATAGTGATGTTTCTGCTTTAGAGCCTGACTAGCTGCACCCTTTGCTTCCCCAACAGAAAAACGACAAGGTGGAGTGTGTGTACTGGGACTTCCAGAAGAACAATGGGAGCGGTGGATGGGACAGCAACGGCTGTGAGACACTTCCAATTATCTCCGCTTATCAGACCACCTGCCAATGCTACCACCTGACCCATTTTGGCGTGCTCCTGGTGAGTCACTTTTGTCGTCGACTGAGGGAAACAAAAGACATTAGTGCACTGCATCTGGACTGATATGAGGCTCCTATTGACCTTTGGCCTCTGTGGTGTCCTACAGGATGTGTCCAGGACTCCTATCGGTGAGGCTGACCAGGAGATCCTGACGGTCATCTCTTACCTGGGCTGTGGTGTGTCCTCCATCTTCCTGGGCATCAGCCTGCTCACCTACGTGGTCTTTGAGTAAGTCAGCATCTGGACAGATAGTCAAGGAGGCAGATTCATGGATGGGACAGACAGGGCAGACTATTTGGTGATATTACTACACACTATGTTCTATACTTTTCTGTAGCCTTTCACATCACATTCTCCACCTCTCCTCCTTTCTACATTTACATTACATTTAAGTCATTTAGCAGACGCTCTTATCCAGAGCGACTTACAAATTGGTGCATTCACCTTATGACATCCAGTGGAACAGTAGTGCATCTAAATCTTTTAAGGGGGGTGAGAGGGATTACTTTATCCTATCCTAGGTATTCCTTAAAGAGGTGGGGTTTCAGGTGTCTCCGGAAGGTGGTGATTGACTCCGCTGTCCTGGCGTCGTGAGGGAGTTTGTTCCATCATTGGGGGGCCAGAGCAGCGAACAGTTTTGACTGGGCTGAGCGGGAACTGTACTTCCTCAGTGGTAGGGAGGCGAGCAGGCCAGAGGTGGATGAACGCAGTGCCCTTGTTTGGGTGTAGGGCCTGATCAGAGCCTGGAGGTACTGAGGTGCCGTTCCCCTCACAGCTCCGTAGGCAAGCACCATGGTCTTGTAGCGGATGCGAGCTTCAACTGGAAGCCAGTGGAGAGAGCGGAGGAGCGGGTGACGTGAGAGAACTTGGGAAGGTTGAACACCAGACGGGCTGCAGCGTTCTGGATGAGTTGTAGGGGTTTAATGGCACAGGCAGGGAGCCCAGCCAACAGCGAGTTGCAGTAATCCAGACGGGAGATGACAAGTGCCTGGATTAGGACCTGCGCCGCTTCCTGTGTGAGGCAGGGTCGTACTCTGCGGATGTTGTAGAGCATGAACCTACAGGAACGGGCCACCGCCTTGATGTTAGTTGAGAACGACAGGGTGTTGTCCAGGATCACGCCAAGGTTCTTAGCGCTCTGGGAGGAGGACACAATGGAGTTGTCAACCGTGATGGCGAGATCATGGAACGGGCAGTCCTTCCCGGGAGGAAGAGCAGCTCCGTCTTGCCGAGATTCAGCTTGAGGTGGTGATCCGTCATCCACACTGATATGTCTGCCAGACATGCAGAGATGCGATTCGCCACCTGGTCATCAGAAGGGGGAAAGGAGAAGATTAATTGTGTGTCGTCTGCATAGCAATGATAGGAGAGACCATGTGAGGTTATGACAGAGCCAAGTGACTTGGTGTATAGCGAGAATAGGAGAGGGCCTAGAACAGAGCCCTGGGGACACCAGTGGTGAGAGCACGTGGTGTGGAGACGGATTCTCGCCATGCCACCTGGTAGGAGCGACCTGTCAGGTAGGACGCAATCCAAGCGTGGGCCGCGCCGGAGATGCCCAACTCGGAGAGGGTGGAGAGGAGGATCTGATGGTTCACAGTATCGAAGGCAGCCGATAGGTCTAGAAGGATGAGAGCAGAGGAGAGAGAGTTAGCTTTAGCAGTGCGGAGCGCCTCCGTGATACAGAGAAGAGCAGTCTCAGTTGAATGACTAGTCTTGAAACCTGACTGATTTGGATCAAGAAGGTCATTCTGAGAGAGATAGCTGGAGAGCTGGCCAAGGACGGCACGTTCAAGAGTTTTGGAGAGAAAAGAAAGAAGGGATACTGGTCTGTAGTTGTTGACATCGGAGGGATCGAGTGTAGGTTTTTTCAGAAGGGGTGCAACTCTCGCTCTCTTGAAGACGGAAGGGACGTAGCCAGCGGTCAGGGATGAGTTGATGAGCGAGGTGAGGTAAGGGAGAAGGTCTCCGGAAATGGTCTGGAGAAGAGAGGAGGGGATAGGGTCAAGCGGGCAGGTTGTTGGGCGGCCGGGCGGACGCGAGATTTCATCTGGAGAGAGAGGGGAGAAAGAGGTACAAGGTAGGGCAGTGTGAGCAGAACCAGCGGTGTCGTTTGACTTAGCAAACGAGGATCGGATGTCGTCGATCTTCTTTTCAAAATGGTTGACGAAGTCATCTGCAGAGAGGGAGGAGGGGGGAGGATTCAGGAGGGAGGAGAAGGTTGCAAAGAGCTTCCTAGGGTTAGAGGCAGATGCTTGGAATTTAGAGTGGTAGAAAGTGGCTTTAGCAGCAGAGAGAGAAGAGGAAAATGTAGAGAGGAGGGAGTGAAAGGATGTCAGGTCCGCAGGGAGGCGAGTTTTCCTCCATTTCCGCTCGGCTGCCCGGAGCCCTGTTCTGTGAGCTCGCAATGAGTCATCGAGCCACGGAGCGGGAGGGGAGGACCGAGCCGGCCTGGAGGATAGGGGACATAGAGAGTCAAAGGATGCAGAAAGGAGGAGAGGAGGGTTGAGGAGGCAGAATCAGGAGATAGGTTGGAGAAGGTTTGAGCAGAGGAAGAGATGATAGGATGGAAGAGGAGAGAGTAGCGGGGAGAGAGAGCGAAGGTTGGGACGGCGCGATACCATCCGAGTAGGGGCAGTGTGGGAAGTGTTGGATGAGAGCGAGAGGGAAAAGGATACAAGGTAGTGGTCGGAGACTTGGAGGGGAGTTGCAATGAGGTTAGTGGAAGAACAGCATCTAGTAAAGATGAGGTCGAGCGTATTTCCTGCCTTGTGAGTAGGGGGAAGGTGAGAGGGTGAGGTCAAAAGAGGAGAGGAGTGGAAAGAAGGAGGCAGAGAGGAATGAGTCAAAGGTAGACGTGGGGAGGTTAAAGTCGCCCAGAACTGTGAGAGGTGAGCCGTCCTCAGGAAAGGAGCTTATCAAGGCATCAAGCTCATTGATGAACTCTCCGAGGGAACCTGGAGGGCGATAAATGATAAGGATGTTAAGCTTGAAAGGGCTGGTAACTGTGACAGCATGGAATTCAAAGGAGGCGATAGACAGATGGGTAAGGGGAGAAAGAGAGAATGACCACTTGGGAGAGATGAGGATCCCGGTGCCACCACCCCGCTGACCAGAAGCTCTCGGGGTGTGCGAGAACACGTGGGCAGACGAAGAGAGAGCAGTAGGAGTAGCAGTGTTGTCTGTTTCTCTCTGTGTCATTGGCTTATTTCTTCCTGTGCTTCATCTGCCACTCACACTATTCTTCTCATTCTCACCCTCTTTCCATTCATCTCCCAATATTCTCTCTCTCTCTCTCTCTCTCTCTCTCTCTCTCTCTCCCCCACTCCGTCACAGGAAGCTGCGTAGCGACTACCCATCTAAGATCCTCATCAACCTTTCTGTGGCTCTGCTGGGCCTGAACCTAGTCTTCCTGCTGGACTCCTGGCTGTCCTCCTTCGGCAGCTACGGTCTCTGCATCAGCACGGCAGCCACGCTGCACTACTTCCTGTTAGCCTCATTCACCTGGATGGGCCTGGAGGCCATCCACATGTACTTCGCTCTGGTCAAGGTCTTCAACGTCTATGTCCCCCTCTACATCCACAAGTTCTGCGCCCTCGGCTGGGGTAAGGCAGTCTGAAGCAAAATAAGGACACTTGTATTAAAATATTTTAGAGCAAGAATTGTATGACTACAATTATCTTTTTTTATTTGCTTGTCTCGGAATAACATTCTAATATGTGTTGAGAGCCTTGAGTCGATAAAAAAAAAAAGATCAATCAATTCAAGGCAAACGACAGTGATTTACTTTCCTTTTCGACGCTTTTGTATTGTAGTCAGTGTTTGAAACGTTTACACAGGCCCTGATCTAACGGATTGGCTGACCATGTTTGATGAGGGAATAGAATGAAGAAGTTCTCTGTCTCCACACAGGCATTCCTCTGGTGATTGTCAGCATGGTCCTAGCCGTAGAGAAGGATGCCTATGGCAATGTTCTATCTGAGGCCTCCCTTGACTCTCTACAGGGCTCTGAGCCATTGTGAGTGTGCTGCACGGCCAGTTGACCAGTGTTACTGATACAGGTTATTGATAGGGGTGTGTGGCAGTTCATCACATCCATGTTATTAATCATCTCTCCCTTTCTCAGCTGTTGGATGCAGAGTAATGTTTTCTTCTACGTCACGGTCGTGTCGTTCGTGCTGCTGGTCCTGGTCTTTAACGTGGTCGTGTTCATTGTGGTTCTGGTCCAAATCCGCCACATGCATACCAATAAGCCTGCAGCAACAGGAAACAAGCGCTGTGCCATGCATGATTTGAGAGCAGTGGCCAGTCTCACCTTCCTATTGGGTCTCACCTGGCCAATAGCCTTCTTTACCTGGGGACCAGCCAGGGTCCCTATACTCTACCTCTTCTCAGTCCTCAACAGTCTGCAAGGTAAGGGGACCAATATAATAGTGTCTATTGTACAATAAGGTATGGAAGAGAGAGAGAGAGAGAGAGAGAGAGGCAAGTAAGCAGGCAGGTGGAGACAGAGATAGAAAGAGAGAAGCCCCATTATCTTCTCTCCGGCTGTGTTTCAGGGTTCTTTATCTTTGTGTTCCACTGCCTGATGAAAGAGAATGTGAGGAAGCAGTGGAGGATCCATCTGTGCTGTGGCCGATTCAGGCTCAATGACTACTCAGGTACAGTCGATGGACCTCCAAGCAGTTTGTCTGCTAAATGACTCAAATGTAAATGTAAATATGATTCATAGAGAGTGTTCCTGAAGTTGCTTCATTTTTACCTTTGACCCGGGTTTAGATTGGAGCCACTCCATGACGATGGGCAGCAAGACCAAGCAGAACCAGCTGGTGCACCGCTCTCCATCTGTCAAGTCTGTCAACACCTCCTCTAGGAAGATCTCTGATGACTCCACTACAGCTAGCTGTAGCTCTGGCACACCCTACCAACAGGGGGCCTAGTCTACTGTAGCTCCACCAGGAAGCCTAGCTCCACCAGGGGGCCTAGCCTAGCTCCACCAGGGAGCCTAGCTCCACCAGGGGGCCTAGCCTAGCTCCACCAGGGGGCCTAGCCTAGGTCCACCAGTGGGCCTAGCCTAGTTCCACCAGGGGGCCTAGCTCTACCAGGGGGCATAGCCTAGCTCCACCAGGGGGCCTAGCCTAGCGCCACCAGGGGGCCTAGCTCCACCAGGGGGGCTAGGCTCCACCAGGGGGCCTAGCCTTGCTCCACCAGGGGGCCTAGCATGGCTCCACCAGGGGGCCTAGCATGGCTCAACCAGGGGGCCTAGCCTAGCTCCACCAGGGGGCCTAGCATGGCTCCACCAGGGGGCCTAGCATGGCTCCACCAGGGGGCCGAGCCTAGCTCCACCAGGGGGCCTAGCATGGCTCACAGGACAGGGACACTGAACTTTACACAACATGTGCTATAACATCCTTCATCTGAAACAATGGGAAAAGCTTGAGCTCAGGACATCATAGCAGACACCTGAGTTCAGGCCATTCTGAATTGCACTGTCGTATGTCTCTCTGCAGTGCAGTCTCAACTTCCTCAGGACATAAACATAATCTAGGTTTAAGTGTTAGCCTGTTCTGTGCATTAAAGGACACAAACTCTATGAATGATGTGTGTTGTAAGTGGACTATTGTTGTAGTAAATGATCAATATGTTGGTACCTTGTGCATTCTATCTGGCAAATTGCATTTCTCTTCTCCATAATGTGTTTCTGTTTATCTTTTCATGATGTTAAATTAAAAACTTTTGCAAATAAAGAAGAGGAATGAAAACCTTGAAGTGTAAAGAGTCAACGACACTTCAAAACCTTTCTTGACTTCACAGAAACCTATATTTCCAAAGCCTCGTAATGTAGGCATTCCATTGGGCTGTCTCTCACCATTTCAACAGGAAACAATCCATGACATTTAATGAAACAAGTTATGTTAACCACCATCTCTAAAAGACTTGAAGGTTGATGAATGTGGTTTGTTTAGCATAGCGGGGAATCTTTTATTTTCAGTCTTTTCTCCATTCCTCCATCTAAAATACACCTTATGAATATAGCACTCTTCCCACACTTGCATTTTGACAGAAAGATAAGGCTACGTGGTCCATTCAAAAGGTGCCGAATGTAAACGTGGGGACACTTCAATGGAAAGACATCTGACAAGGAGGATCTGTGTCAAGCATATTTTTTTAAAATATATATTTTTTACCTTTATTTAACTAGTTAAGAACAGATTCTTATTTTCAATGACAGCCTAGGAACAGTGGGTTAACTGCCTGTTCAGGGGCAGAACGACAGATTTGTACCTTGTCAGCTCGGGGGTTTGAACTTGCAACCTTCCGGTTACTAGTCCAACGCTCTAACCACTAGGCTACCCTGCCGCCCCAGCATAACATCTCATGTTGTTTCAGCTGTATGGTTACAAGGCAATGTGTCCTTGTGTTGACTAGTGAAACGATGTCTGCATCACATCTTCATTGGTGGCTGGGACTTTGATTGTAGTTCTCTGTACGCATATGGAATACCGTCTCCTTTTCTAAAGAGAGCTGTTTCAAATAACCATTTCAAGTCTAATATAGAATATTTATTTATTGCATTATTGCAATTACCTTACTGTCTGAAAATGGTCAGCTGTCTGCATTCTGCCCGTCGGAAAACATCTATGCTGAGCATACAATGCTTGTCTTAGATTGACATGAGGATTATTACTTGCACAGTGCACAGAAAGTAAGAGCATGTAAATATCACAAATCAATAGCCATTCTATAACCTTTGAACCCTTCCAATATCAAACTGCAGATATTTCCACACTTTCTAACTTCCCATATAGAATGTGTTCCCATGAACTCTTCTTTAAACGTGAATAGACGTTTTTGGCAGTGCAGTTCACTAAGGAATGTTTTTAAAAGGTGCTGCAAGTGTGTGGAGGAACTTGTTGAGTTACATTCTCATCATACCGAGTTCATAGCGTTGTCACACCCTCCCTCCCGACGTCTACTGCACAGCAGGCAGCTGGAGCGCTGGATGTGTTGAAGGGAGGCGGCTGACTCCAATAAGCGGAGAGTTTGATGTTTACTCCGTCAATCTGGAAACTTGAAAGAGCACCACGATCTTTAAAGGTTGTATTATATCAGCAGCATTTGAAGAATGCCAGTGCTGTTGTCAAAGGAATGATATTTTGACTCATTTTTGGCAATTGCATGTAATCAACAACAGTAAAGGTTCTTTCAATCAATCCAACCAGGAACTTGGTCCTTGGTCAGAGGAGCTCACCTGCTCAGGTAAGAGTACATGTCATGTATTCCTTTCTTCTGATACAATCTAAGAATACTGTCAATGTAATATATGGTTTTAACAATATTTGCAGATACATGTCTGATTATTATAATTCACCATAACCGTTTATGGTGAATTATCTATTATTCTCTAATTTATGTCACTTAGGACCTTTTTCATTCAATATTATGTGGTTGTTGATACAATTGGACTGAATCAAAGATAAAAAATATGTCTATCACAAAGTTGTGATAAAAGGTATGTAGCTTGTAACATGTGGACAGCAATGAGCATTGATTTACTTTGTACCTATAATGTGTGTACTGACAAGCAGACATTGTTTTTAAATAACAGATATCTGCTAATTAAAAGATGTCATTTCAGTCACGTTTTGGAAAGCTTATCCTGCCCATTCTATTACAGTCATACACACACGGTTGTTGGGGATTTTTCAACTGTCGGTGAATCATATAAGCTCACCAGGATACTTTCCTTTTTTTTTTATTAAAACAAAATAAAAAAGAACTATTTGACTACTTCATGGCGAGATGATTTGTTAATTCCCCTTGGATGCTACGGTATCCATCCAAGTCAGGAAATCCAATCCAAACCGAGAGAGTTAACATTTTTTAAATGTTTTTTATTTTCATTTCACCTTTATTTAACCAGGTAAGCTGGTTGAGAACAAGTTCTAATTTACAACTGCGCCCTGGCCAAGATAAAGCAAAGCAAATTAAATCCATATCCTAAATGATAGACTTACAAACAGCATAATTCCAATGAATGAAACAATCACATGCTGTATGAGTAGCCTAGCCTACAGATGGATTTGCTATTCACAATATCAATGTTCTCTACCTTTCAACTATTGTACTCTACCACAGGAGGCTGGTGACACCTTAATTGGGGAGGACGGGCTCGTTGGTAAAGGCTGGAGCGGAATGGTATCAAACACATCAAACAAATGGTTTCCATGTGTTTGATGCCATTCAATATGCTCCTTACGGCCATTATTATGAGCCATCCTCCCCTCAGCAGCCTCCACTGTACTCTACTGTGTTCCACCAGGATCTGAGTTGAGTCAGCGATGGCAGTTCGTTCAGGTAGCCCCCAGGAAGTTGTAAAGACAGAGGTGCAGTCCGATAGAGTCATCTTCACCTACTTCCAGGGTGACATTGGTAGCATGGTGGACCAACACTTCACCCGTGCCCTCGGCAAGGCCGGCAAGAACAAGGCCCCCAGCGGGAAGGGCAAAAAGAGCCGCAAAGCTGTCAAATCTGGTGAGCAGACAATATTGCACAATATCTCATACTGTGCAATTACGTTTATCATCCTGATGCTGTGTGCACCAAACAAGAAAACAGGTGTTCACTGACATGTGAAATGTACACAATGAAATACAATTCTAGATACTTTTTCTCAATCTGTTTCAGAGTCTGACTTAACGTCTTGTCGGTGGGGTGTCTCGACCCCGTCCTGGTCTGAAGGCCACTTTGCCCCTGTCTCTGGTTCCCTTCAGCTGAGCAACACCAAGGAGTCCAGCTCCAGCCACCCCCTCGCCCTCGACTCCCCAGACGAGAGCCCCAGCCCCTGGGCCTTTGCCTCCAGGCAACATGGTGGTCTGGGCCTTCCCGCCATGGCCTATCCCCATGCCATGTCCCCTGAGGGCCTGGGGGTCACTGGACAGCATTACACCAACTCCCTGCTCAATCTCCTCCACAGTGACCGGTCAGAGGTGGCTGCAGACATGGTCTCAGGCTCCAAACCAGAGCTTTTCCCTAGCTGGACGGGTCACCCGGTCTTCAGAGAACCCATGAACCCTGACTCAGGTATGGCTGCCTCAACACAGATCCCCTATCACTATTCATGTGTAGGAAAAGGAAGACTTCTCTCTTACACAGATTAGATAGTGAACTGTAGCCTAGATCACTGTCAGATAAATCTACCATCCAAAATGAATTGGTGTTGTGAAGATTAGGGAGGTTTCACAGTACCTGTGCTTCAGTACTTTTTCTCAACTTCATATCATTTGATTGTTTGGTTGGTTTTCAAAAGGTCTGTTTTGAGTTATTCATCACCTATTCCTCCCTCTTTCAGGAATAGTTCTGGAGAAAAAGGACCTGTATTGGTATTAAATGAAGTGTCACTGCGCAGGGAAGAGAGAGAAGAGTCTGCAACACATTCATGCTGTGCTCCCTCCTCTGGTAATCAGACAATTTCCTGCCAAACCAGCCTCCTCCACAGCCACTCAGAAGGATATCAGTTCCCTGAAATGCAACAGCTGGAACGGCCTCTCAGAAACAAAACACTTTCTGACTAACCTGTTTGCAAACCGGATTATAATTCAAGGAGTCAGGGGGTGGGGTGTCAGTGTCACATCAAAAATCAAAAATAGCCTGTTTCGACTGTGGAGAAAGTTTACATTAGATACTTACATCAATTTCCTACGTAAAAAAAAAAAAAACTTTTTTTTTTTTTTACAATTTAACAATTTCAAACATTTATTGAAATACGGGTGTTTATGAATAGCTGTTGCTTTCTTCAATGTGTGGACTTCGGAAGGAGTTTTCTTTTAATGTGATCTTCATTTGTGATGTGGAACCAGCTAATAAGGTTTAGCTCATAGCAAATGAATGAAATGCAGTTGATATCCTTATGATTGTCATGAAAATGAAAGGGGTTTATGGAGAGGTTTATGAAATAGGTTATTCAGAGATTGTCTACTTTGTATGCTCAGCAGCAATCTACATTGCACTGTAGGCATTGACACAAACCTCTTTTACTGTAATAATTGAGTTGTAAGACTTTGGATTAAACATAAAACATGTATCTGTTACATCTTAATGAAGTGCAAAAACATCTGGACATCTGGATTGATCTGGATTAGATTAAATATCTTTTGCCTGGAAAGTGTACATTACTCTCACAGGAACAGACCTCGAGCCATTTAGAACAAGTTTGACCATACTGCCACCATATGGCTGAAAACATGAAGAGGGAAGAGGTGCCAAATGTACAAAATGTCACTTGAAATGAATATTAGACTATTAAAATGTTATTTTGTTTTCTCATTCATTTTTCATGTGTGGATTTTTTATTGATGCATAGTGGATTATATTCAGTAATACAAATAAAATATTTTTTCCCCTCCGAAATGGGCAGAGCATTTTTGTTAAAAAGTTGGTTAGAACAAAGTGGCCATGACAAAGCATCTTCCGCCCTGTAAATGTTTTTGAACGGTATTTTGCTAAAAGGTGTCAAACATAACTGTCAAATTCTTTATCCAATGATACTAAAAAAGAGAGGAACGACAGCTAGAGGGGTGTTGCATTGTGTTTCAGTATTAGCATAGGAAGAGGACGGGCAGGTGAGACAGTAGCATAGGAAGAGGACGGGCAGGTGAGGCAGTAGCATAGGAAGAGGACGGGCAGGTGAGGCAGTAGCATAGGAAGAGGACGGGCAGGTGAGGCAGTAGAGGAAGAGGACGGGCAGGTGAGGCAGTAGCATAGGAAGAGGACGGGCAGGTGAGGCAGTAGCATAGGAAGAGGACGGGCAGGTGAGGCAGTAGCATAGGAAGAGGACGGGCAGGTGAGGCAGTAGCATAGGAAGAGGACGGGCAGGTGAGGCAGTAGCATAGGAAGAGGACAGACAGGTGAGGCAGTAGCATAGGAAGAGGACGGGCATGTGAGGCAGTAGCATAGGAAGAGGACGGGCAGGTGAGGCAGTAGCATAGGAAGAGAGCAGACAGATGAGGCAGTAGCATAGGAAGAGGGCAGGCAGGTGAGGCAGTAGCATAGGAAGAGGACGGGCAGGTGAGGCAGTAGCATAGGAAGAGAGCAGACAGATGAGGCAGTAGCATAGGAAGAGAGACAGACAGCATAGGAAGAGGACGAGGCAGTAGCATAGGAAGAGGACGGGCAGGTGAGGCAGTAGCATAGGAAGAGGGCAGACAGGTGAGGCAGTAGCATAGGAAGAGAGCAGACAGGTGAGGCAGTAGCATAGGAAGAGGACGGCAGGTGAGGCAGTAGCATAGGAAGAGGACGGGCAGGTGAGGCAGTAGCATAGGAAGAGGACAGGCAGGTGAGGCAGTAGCATAGGAAGAGAACAGACAGATGAGGCAGTAGCATAGGAAGAGAGCAGACAGATGAGGCAGTAGCATAGGAAGAGAGCAGACAGGTGAGGCAGTAGCATAGGAAGAGAGCAGACAGGTGAGGCAGTAGCATAGGAAGAGAGCAGACAGGTGAGGCAGTAGCATAGGAAGAGAGCAGACAGATGAGGCAGTAGCATAGGAAGAGAGCAGACAGTAGCATAGGGAAGAGAGAGCAGACAGGTGAGGCAGTAGCATAGGAAGAGAGCAGACAGGTGAGGCAGTAGCATAGGAAGAGAGCAGACAGATGAGGCAGTAGCATAGGAAGAGAGCAGACAGGTGAGGCAGTAGCATAGGAAGAGGACGGGCAGGTGAGGCAGTAGCATAGGAAGAGAGCAGACAGGTGAGGCAGTAGCATAGGAAGAGGCAGGCAGGTGAGGCAGTAGCATAGGAAGAGAGCAGACAGGTGAGGCAGTAGCATAGGAAGAGGACGGGCAGGTGAGGCAGTAGCATAGGAAGAGAGCAGACAGGTGAGGCAGTAGCATAGGAAGAGAGCAGACAGGTGAGGCAGTAGCATAGGAAGAGAGCAGACAGATGAGGCAGTAGCATAGGAAGAGAGCAGACAGGTGAGGCAGTAGCATAGGAAGAGGACGGGCAGGTGAGGCAGTAGCATAGGAAGAGAGCAGACAGGTGAGGCAGTAGCATAGGAAGAGAGCAGACAGGCATGAGGCAGTAGCATAGGAAGAGAGCAGACAGGTGAGGCAGTAGCATAGGAAGAGAGCAGACAGATGAGGCAGTAGCATAGGAAGAGAGCAGACAGATGAGGCAGTAGCATAGGAAGAGAGCAGACAGATGAGGCAGTAGCATAGGAAGAGAGCAGACAGGTGAGGCAGTAGCATAGGAAGAGAACGGGCAGGTGAGGCAGTAGCATAGGAAGAGAGCAGACAGATGAGGCAGTAGCATAGGAAGAGAGCAGACAGAGAGGCAGTAGATAGGAAGAGAGCAGACAGATGAGGCAGTAGCATAGGAAGAGAGCAGACAGATGAGGCAGTAGCATAGGAAGAGAGAGGAGACAGGTGAGGCAGTAGCATAGGAAGAGAGCAGACAGGTGAGGCAGTAGCATAGGAAGAGAGCAGACAGGTGAGGCAGTAGCATAGGAAGAGAGCAGACAGGTGAGGCAGTAGCATAGGAAGAGGACGGGCAGGTGAGGCAGTAGCATAGGAAGAGAGCAGACAGGTGAGGCAGTAGCATAGGAAGAGGACGGGCAGGTGAGGCAGTAGCATAGGAAGAGGACAGACAGGTGAGGCAGTAGCATAGGAAGAGAGCAGACAGATGAGGCAGTAGCATAGGAAGAGAGCAGACAGATGAGGCAGTAGCATAGGAAGAGAGCAGACAGATGAGGCAGTAGCATAGGAAGAGAGCAGACAGATGAGGCAGTAGCATAGGAAGAGAGCAGACAGATGAGGCAGTAGCATAGGAAGAGAGCAGACAGATGAGGCAGTAGCATAGGAAGAGAGCAGACAGGTGAGGCAGTAGCATAGGAAGAGGACGGGCAGGTGAGGCAGTAGCATAGGAAGAGAGCAGACAGATGAGGCAGTAGCATAGGAAGAGAGCAGACAGATGAGGCAGTAGCATAGGAAGAGAGCAGACAGATGAGGCAGTAGCATAGGAAGAGAGCAGACAGGTGAGGCAGTAGCATAGGAAGAGGACGGGCAGGTGAGGCAGTAGCATAGGAAGAGAGCAGACAGATGAGGCAGTAGCATAGGAAGAGAGCAGACAGGAGGCAGTAGCATAGGAAGAGAGCAGACAGATGAGGCAGTAGCATAGGAAGAGAGCAGACAGGTGAGGCAGTAGCATAGGAAGAGGACGGGCAGGTGAGGCAGTAGCATAGGAAGAGAGCAGACAGATGAGGCAGTAGCATAGGAAGAGAGCAGACAGGTGAGGCAGTAGCATAGGAAGAGAGCAGACAGGTGAGGCAGTAGCATAGGAAGAGAGCAGACAGGTGAGGCAGTAGCATAGGAAGAGAGACGGACAGGTGAGGCAGTAGCATAGGAAGAGAGCAGACAGATGAGGCAGTAGCATAGGAAGAGACAGACAGGTGAGGCAGTAGCATAGGAAGAGAGCAGACAGGTGAGGCAGTAGCATAGGAAGAGAACGGGCAAGTGAGGCAGTAGCATAGGAAGAGAGTAGACAGATGAGGCAGTAGCATAGGAAGAGAGCAGACAGGTGAGGCAGTAGCATAGGAAGAGAGCAGACAGGTGAGGCAGTAGCATAGGAAGAGAGCAGACAGATGAGGCAGTAGCATAGGAAGAGGAGCAGACAGGTGAGGCAGTAGCATAGGAAGAGAGCAGACAGATGAGGCAGTAGCATAGGAAGAGAGAGACAGGTGAGGCAGTAGCATAGGAAGAGAACAGACAGGTGAGGTGAGGCAGTAGCATAGGAAGAGAGACAGACAGGTGAGGCAGTAGCATAGGAAGAGAGCAGACAGATGAGGCAGTAGCATAGGAAGAGAGCAGACAGATGAGGCAGTAGCATAGGAAGAGAGCAGACAGATGAGGCAGTAGCATAGGAAGAGAGCAGACAGGTGAGGCAGTAGCATAGGAAGAGGACGGGCAGATGAGGCAGTAGCATAGGAAGAGAGCAGACAGGTGAGGCAGTAGCATAGGAAGAGAGCAGACAGAGGCAGTGAGGAAGAGAGCAGACAGGAGGCAGTAGCAGGAAGAGAGCAGACAGATGAGGCAGTAGCATAGGAAGAGAGCAGACAGGTGAGGCAGTAGCATAGGAAGAGAGCAGACAGGTGAGGCAGTAGCATAGGAAGAGAGCAGACAGATGAGGCAGTAGCATAGGAAGAGAGCAGACAGATGAGGCAGTAGCATAGGAAGAGAGCAGACAGGTGGAAGAGAGGCAGTAGCATAGGAAGGAGAGGACAGACAGGTGAGGCAGTAGCATAGGAAGAGAGCAGACAGATGAGGCAGTAGCATAGGAAGAGAGCAGACAGGTGAGGCAGTAGCATAGGAAGAGAACGGGCAAGTGAGGCAGTAGCATAGGAAGAGAGCAGACAGGTGAGGCAGTAGCATAGGAAGAGAGCAGACAGATGAGGCAGTAGCATAGGAAGAGGACGGGCAGGTGAGGCAGTAGCATAGGAAGAGAGCAGACAGATGAGGCAGTAGCATAGGAAGAGAGCAGACAGATGAGGCAGTAGCATAGGAAGAGAGCAGACAGATGAGGCAGTAGCATAGGAAGAGAGCAGACAGATGAGGCAGTAGCATAGGAAGAGAGCAGACAGATGAGGCAGTAGCATAGGAAGAGAGCAGACAGATGAGGCAGTAGCATAGGAAGAGAGCAGACAGATGAGGCAGTAGCATAGGAAGAGAGCAGACAGGTGAGGCAGTAGCATAGGAAGAGAGCAGACAGATGAGGCAGTAGCATAGGAAGAGAGGAGACAGGTGAGGCAGTAGCATAGGAAGAGAGCAGACAGATGAGGCAGTAGCATAGGAAGAGAGCAGACAGATGAGGCAGTAGCATAGGAAGAGAGCAGACAGGTGAGGCAGTAGCATAGGAAGAGAACGAGCAGGTGAGACAGTAGCATAGGAAGAGAGCAGACAGATGAGGCAGTAGCATAGGAAGAGAGCAGACAGATGAGGCAGTAGCATAGGAAGAGAGCAGACAGGTGAGGCAGTAGCATAGGAAGAGAGCAGACAGATGAGGCAGTAGCATAGGAAGAGAGCAGACAGATGAGGCAGTAGCATAGGAAGAGAGCAGACAGATGAGGCAGTAGCATAGGAAGAGGACAGGTGAGGCAGTAGCATGAAGAGAGTAGACAGGTAGGAAGAAGAGGACAGACAGATGAGGCAGTAGCATAGGAAGAGAGCAGACAGATGAGGCAGTAGCATAGGAAGAGAGCAGACAGGTGAGGCAGTAGCATAGGAAGAGGACGGGCAGGTGAGGCAGTAGCATAGGAAGAGAGCAGACAGATGAGGCAGTAGCATAGGAAGAGAGCAGACAGATGAGGCAGTAGCATAGGAAGAGAGCAGACAGATGAGGCAGTAGCATAGGAAGAGAGCAGACAGATGAGGCAGTAGCATAGGAAGAGGACGGGCAGGTGAGGCAGTAGCATAGGAAGAGAGCAGACAGGTGAGGCAGTAGCATAGGAAGAGGACGGGCAGGTGAGGCAGTAGCATAGGAAGAGAGCAGACAGATGAGGCAGTAGCATAGGAAGAGAGCAGACAGATGAGGCAGTAGCATAGGAAGAGAGACAGACAGATGAGGCAGTAGCATAGGAAGAGAGCAGACAGGTGAGGCAGTAGCATAGGAAGAGACAGACAGATGAGGCAGTAGCATAGGAAGAGAGCAGACAGATGAGGCAGTAGCATAGGAAGAGAGCAGACAGATGAGGCAGTAGCATAGGAAGAGAGCAGACAGGTGAGGCAGTAGCATAGGAAGAGGAGCAGACAGATGAGGCAGTAGCATAGGAAGAGAGACAGACAGATGAGGCAGTAGCATAGGAAGAGAGACAGACAGATGAGGCAGTAGCATAGGAAGAGAGCAGACAGATGACAGATGAGGACAGTAGTAGCATAGGAAGAGAGCAGACAGGTGAGGCAGTAGCATAGGAAGAGAGCAGACAGGTGAGGCAGTAGCATAGGAAGAGAGCAGACAGATGAGGCAGTAGCATAGGAAGAGAGCAGACAGATGAGGCAGTAGCATAGGAAGAGAGCAGACAGGTGAGGCAGTAGCATAGGAAGAGAACGGGCAGGTGAGGCAGTAGCATAGGAAGAGAGAGATGAGGCAGTAGCATAGGAAGAGAGCAGACAGGTGAGGCAGTAGCATAGGAAGAGAGCAGACAGATGAGGCAGTAGCATAGGAAGAGAGCAGACAGATGAGGCAGTAGCATAGGAAGAGAGACAGACAGGTGAGGCAGTAGCATAGGAAGAGAGCAGACAGGTGAGGCAGTAGCATAGGAAGAGACAGACAGATGAGGCAGTAGCATAGGAAGAGAGCAGACAGATGAGGCAGTAGCATAGGAAGAGAGACAGACAGATGAGGCAGGCATGGAAGAGAGCAGACAGATGAGGCAGTAGCATAGGAAGAGAGCAGACAGATGAGGCAGTAGCATAGGAAGAGAGCAGACAGATGAGGCAGTAGCATAGGAAGAGAGCAGACAGGTGAGGCAGTAGCATAGGAAGAGAGCAGACAGATGAGGCAGTAGCATGAAGAGCAGATGAGCATAGGAAGAGAGCAGACAGATGAGGCAGTAGCATAGGAAGAGAGCAGACAGATGAGGCAGTAGCATAGGAAGAGAGCAGACAGATGAGCAGTAGCATAGGAAGAGAGCAGACAGGTGAGGCAGTAGCATAGGAAGAGAGCAGACAGATGAGGCAGTAGCATAGGAAGAGAGCAGACAGATGAGGCAGTAGCATAGGAAGAGAGAGCAGACAGATGAGGCAGTAGCATAGGAAGAGAGCAGACAGGTGAGGCAGTAGCATAGGAAGAGGACAGACAGATGAGGCAGTAGCATAGGAAGAGAGCAGACAGATGAGGCAGTAGCATAGGAAGAGAGCAGACAGATGAGGCAGTAGCATAGGAAGAGAGCAGACAGGTGAGGCAGTAGCATAGGAAGAGGACAGACAGGTGAGGCAGTAGCATAGGAAGAGAGACAGACAGATGAGGCAGTAGCATAGGAAGAGAGCAGACAGATGAGGCAGTAGCATAGGAAGAGGAGCAGACAGGTGAGGCAGTAGCATAGAAGAGAGCAGACAGGTGAGGCAGTAGCATAGGAAGAGAGCAGACAGGTGAGGCAGTAGCATAGGAAGAGAGCAGACAGATGAGGCAGTAGCATAGGAAGAGAGCAGACAGGTGAGGCAGTAGCATAGGAAGAGGACGGGCAGGTGAGGCAGTAGCATAGGAAGAGGACAGGCAGGTGAGGCAGTAGCATAGGAAGAGAGCAGACAGATGAGGCAGTAGCATAGGAAGAGAGCAGACAGGTGAGGCAGTAGCATAGGAAGAGGACGGGCAGGTGAGGCAGTAGCATAGGAAGAGAGCAGACAGATGAGGCAGTAGCATAGGAAGAGAGCAGACAGATGAGGCAGTAGCATAGGAAGAGAGCAGACAGATGAGGCAGTAGCATAGGAAGAGAGCAGACAGATGAGGCAGTAGCATAGGAAGAGAGCAGACAGGTGAGGCAGTAGCATAGGAAGAGAGACAGACAGGTGAGGCAGTAGCATAGGAAGAGAGCAGACAGATGAGGCAGTAGCATGGAAGAGAGCAGACAGGTGAGGCAGTAGCATAGGAAGAGGAGCAGACAGGTGAGGCAGTAGCATAGGAAGAGAGCAGACAGGTGAGGCAGTAGCATAGGAAGAGAGACAGACAGGTGAGGCAGTAGCATAGGAAGAGAGCAGACAGATGAGGCAGTAGCATAGGAAGAGGAGCAGACAGGTGAGGCAGTAGCATAGGAAGAGGACAGGCAGGTGAGGCAGTAGCATAGGAAGAGGAGCAGACAGGTGAGGCAGTAGCATAGGAAGAGAGCAGACAGATGAGGCAGTAGCATAGGAAGAGAGCAGACAGGTGAGGCAGTGCAGGCAGTAGCATAGGGAAGAGAGCAGACAGGTGAGGCAGTAGTATAGGAAGAGAACGAGCAGGTGAGGAAGTAGCATAGGAAGAGACCAGACAGATGAGGCAGTAGCATAGGAAGAGAGCAGACAGGTGAGGCAGTAGCATAGGAAGAGAGCAGACAGGTGAGGCAGTAGCATAGGAAGAGAGCAGACAGGTGAGGCAGTAGCATAGGAAGAGAGCAGACAGGTGAGGCAGTAGCATAGGAAGAGGACGGGCAGGTGAGGCAGTAGCATAGGAAGAGAGCAGACAGATGAGGCAGTGAGGAAGAGAGCAGACAGCAGTAGCATAGGAAGAGGACAGACAGGTGAGGCAGTAGCATAGGAAGAGAGCAGACAGGTGAGGCAGTAGCATAGGAAGAGAGCAGACAGGTGAGGCAGTAGCAGGAAGAGAGCAGACAGATGAGGCAGTAGCAGAGGAAGAGAGCAGACAGATGAGGCAGTAGCATAGGAAGAGAGCAGACAGGTGAGGCAGTAGCATAGGAAGAGAGCAGACAGGTGAGGCAGTAGCATAGGAAGAGGACAGGCAGGTGAGGCAGTAGCATAGGAAGAGAGCAGACAGATGAGGCAGTAGCATAGGAAGAGAGCAGACAGATGAGGCAGTAGCAGGAAGAGAACAGACAGATGAGGCAGTAGCATAGGAAGAGGACAGTTAGGTGAGGCAGTAGCATAGGAAGAGAGCAGACAGATGAGGCAGTAGCATAGGAAGAGAGCAGACAGATGAGGCAGTAGCATAGGAAGAGAGCAGACAGATGAGGCAGTAGCATAGGAAGAGAGCAGACAGGTGAGGCAGGCAGGAAGAGAAGACAGGTGAGGATAGGAAGAGACAGACAGATGAGGCAGTAGCATAGGAAGAGAGCAGACAGATGAGGCAGTAGCATAGGAAGAGAGCAGACAGGTGAGGCAGTAGCATAGGAAGAGGACAGACAGGTGAGGCAGTAGCATAGGAAGAGAGCAGACAGGTGAGGCAGTAGCATAGGAAGAGACCGACAGGTGAGGCAGTAGCATAAGGAAGAGAGCAGACAGATGAGGCAGTAGCATAGGAAGAGAGCAGACAGATGAGGCAGTAGCATAGGAAGAGAGCAGACAGATGAGGCAGTAGCATAGGAAGAGAGCAGACAGATGAGGCAGTAGCATAGGAAGAGAGCAGACAGATGAGGCAGTAGCATAGGAAGAGAGCAGACAGATGAGGCAGTAGCATAGGAAGAGAGCAGACAGATGAGGCAGTAGCATAGGAAGAGAGCAGACAGGTGAGGCAGTAGCATAGGAAGAGGACGGGCAGGTGAGGCAGTAGCATAGGAAGAGAGCAGACAGATGAGGCAGTAGCATAGGAAGAGAGCAGACAGATGAGGCAGTAGCATAGGAAGAGAGCAGACAGGTGAGGCAGTAGCATAGGAAGAGAGCAGACAGGTGAGGCAGTAGCATAGGAAGAGAGCAGACAGGTGAGGCAGTAGCATAGGAAGAGAGCAGACAGATGAGGCAGTAGCATAGGAAGAGAGCAGACAGGTGAGGCAGTAGCATAGGAAGAGAGCAGACAGATGAGGCAGTAGCATAGGAAGAGAGCAGACAGGTGAGGCAGTAGCATAGGAAGAGGACAGGCAGGTGAGGCAGTAGCATAGGAAGAGAGCAGACAGATGAGGCAGTAGCATAGGAAGAGAGCAGACAGATGAGGCAGTAGCATAGGAAGAGGACGGGCAGGTGAGGCAGTAGCATAGGAAGAGAGCAGACAGATGAGGCAGTAGCATAGGAAGAGGAGCAGACAGGTGAGGCAGTAGCATAGGAAGAGAGCAGACAGGTGAGGCAGTAGCATAGGAAGAGAGCAGACAGGTGAGGCAGTAGCATAGGAAGAGAGCAGACAGATGAGGCAGTAGCATAGGAAGAGAGCAGACAGGTGAGGCAGTAGCATAGGAAGAGGACAGACAGGTGAGGCAGTAGCAGACAGGTGAGGCAGAGCATAGGAAGAGGACAGACAGATGAGGCAGTAGCATAGGAAGAGAGCAGACAGGTGAGGCAGTAGCATAGGAAGAGAGCAGACAGGTGAGGCAGTAGCATAGGAAGAGACGGGCAGGTGAGGCAGTAGCATAGGAAGAGAGCAGACAGATGAGGCAGTAGCATAGGAAGAGAGCAGACAGATGAGGCAGTAGCATAGGAAGAGAGGTAGAGGAAGAGAGCAGACAGGTGAGGCAGTAGCATAGGAAGAGGACAGACAGGTGAGGCAGTAGCATAGGAAGAGGACGGGACAGGTGAGACAGTAGCATAGGAAGAGAGCAGACAGATGAGGCAGTAGCATAGGAAGAGAGCAGACAGATGAGGCAGTAGCATAGGAAGAGAGACAGACAGATGAGGCAGTAGCATAGGAAGAGAGCAGACAGGTGAGGCAGTAGCATAGGAAGAGAGACAGACAGATGAGGCAGTAGCATAGGAAGAGAGCAGACAGATGAGGCAGTAGCATAGGAAGAGAGCAGACAGATGAGGCAGTAGCATAGGAAGAGAGCAGACAGATGAGGCAGTAGCATAGGAAGAGACGGGAGAGGCAGTAGCATAGGAAGAGAAGACAGGTGAGGCAGTAGCATAGGAAGAGAGCAGACAGATGAGGCAGTAGCATAGGAAGAGAGCAGACAGATGAGGCAGTAGCATAGGAAGAGAGCAGCACAGGTGAGGCAGTAGCATAGGAAGAGAGCAGACAGGTGAGGCAGTAGCATAGGAAGAGGACGGGCAGGTGAGGCAGTAGCATAGGAAGAGAGCAGACAGATGAGGCAGTAGCATAGGAAGAGAGCAGACAGATGAGGCAGTAGCATAGGAAGAGAGCAGACAGATGAGGCAGTAGCAGGAGAGGACAGATGAGGCAGTAGCATAGGAAGAGAGCAGACAGGTGAGGCAGTAGCATAGGAAGAGAGGGCAGACAGATGAGGCAGTAGCATAGGAAGAGAGCAGACAGATGAGGCAGTAGCATAGGAAGAGAGCAGACAGATGAGGCAGTAGCATAGGAAGAGAGCAGACAAGTGAGGCAGTAGCATAGGAAGAGAACGGGCAAGTGAGGCAGTAGCATAGGAAGAGGACAGGCAGGTGAGGCAGTAGCATAGGAAGAGAGCAGACAGATGAGGCAGTAGCATAGGAAGAGAGCAGACAGATGAGGCAGTAGCATAGGAAGAGAGCAGACAGATGAGGCAGTAGCATAGGAAGAGAGCAGACAGGTGAGGCAGTAGCATAGGAAGAGAGCAGACAGATGAGGCAGTAGCATAGGAAGAGAGCAGACAGATGAGGCAGTAGCATAGGAAGAGAGCAGACAGGTGAGGCAGTAGCATAGGAAGAGAGCAGACAGGTGAGGCAGTAGCATAGGAAGAGAGCAGACAGATGAGGCAGTAGCATAGGAAGAGAGCAGACAGATGAGGCAGTAGCATAGGAAGAGAGCAGACAGATGAGGCAGTAGCATAGGAAGAGGACGGGCAGGTGAGGCAGTAGCATAGGAAGAGAGTAGACAGATGAGGCAGTAGCATAGGAAGAGAGCAGACAGATGAGGCAGTAGCATAGGAAGAGAGCAGACAGGTGAGGCAGTAGCATAGGAAGAGAGCAGACAGGTGAGGCAGTAGCATAGAAGAAGGAAGACAGTGAGCAGTAGCATAGGAAGAGAGCAGACAGATGAGGCAGTAGCATAGGAAGAGAGCAGACAGATGAGGCAGTAGCATAGGAAGAGAGACAGACAGATGAGGCAGTAGCATAGGAAGAGAGACAGACAGGTGAAAGAAGAGACAGTGAGGCAGTAGCATAGGAAGAGACAGACAGATGAGGCAGTAGCATAGGAAGAGAGCAGACAGATGAGGCAGTAGCATAGGAAGAGGACAGACAGGTGAGGCAGTAGCATAGGAAGAGAGCAGACAGATGAGGCAGTAGCATAGGAAGAGAGCAGACAGGTGAGGCAGTAGCATAGGAAGAGCAGTGAGGCAGTAGGAAGAAGAGCAGACAGATGAGGCAGTAGCATAGGAAGAGAGCAGACAGATGAGGCAGTAGCATAGGAAGAGAGAGGTGAGGCAGTTAGTGAGGCAGTAGGAAGAGAGCAGACAGATGAGGCAGTAGCATAGGAAGAGAGCAGACAGATGAGGCAGTAGCATAGGAAGAGAGCAGACAGATGAGGCAGTAGCATAGGAAGAGAGCAGACAGGTGAGGCAGTAGCATAGGAAGAGAGCAGACAGGTGAGGCAGTAGCATAGGAAGAGAACGGGCAAGTGAGGCAGTAGCATAGGAAGAGAGCAGACAGGTGAGGCAGTAGCATAGGAAGAGAGCAGACAGGTGAGGCAGTAGCATAGGAAGAGGACGGGCAGGTGAGGCAGTAGCATAGGAAGAGGACAGGCAGGTGAGGCAGTAGCATAGGAAGAGAGCAGACAGATGAGGCAGTAGCATAGGAAGAGAGCAGACAGATGAGGCAGTAGCATAGGAAGAGGGCAGACAGGTGAGGCAGTAGCATAGGAAGAGAGCAGACAGGTGAGGCAGTAGCATAGGAAGAGAACGACAGGTGAGGCAGTAGCATAGGAAGAGAGCAGACAGATGAGGCAGTAGCATAGGAAGAGAGCAGACAGATGAGGCAGTAGCATAGGAAGAGAGCAGACAGATGAGGCAGTAGCATAGGAAGAGGACGGGCAGGTGAGGCAGTAGCATAGGAAGAGAGCAGACAGGTGAGGCAGTAGCATAGGAAGAGGACGGGCAGGTGAGGCAGTAGCATAGGAAGAGAGCAGACAGATGAGGCAGTAGCATAGGAAGAGAGCAGACAGATGAGGCAGTAGCATAGGAAGAGAGCAGACAGATGAGGCAGTAGCATAGGAAGAGAGCAGACAGATGAGGCAGTAGCATAGGAAGAGAGCAGACAGATGAGGCAGTAGCATAGGAAGAGAGCAGACAGGTGAGGCAGTAGCATAGGAAGAGAACGAGCAGGTGAGGCAGTAGCATAGGAAGAGAGCAGACAGATGAGGCAGTAGCATAGGAAGAGAGCAGACAGGTGAGGCAGTAGCATAGGAAGAGGACGGGCAGGTGAGGCAGTAGCATAGGAAGAGAGCAGACAGATGAGGCAGTAGCATAGGAAGAGAGCAGACAGATGAGGCAGTAGCATAGGAAGAGAGCAGACAGGTGAGGCAGTAGCATAGGAAGAGAGCAGACAGATGAGGCAGTAGCATAGGAAGAGAGCAGACAGATGAGGCAGTAGCATAGGAAGAGAGCAGACAGATGAGGCAGTAGAGGGAAGAGGCAGACAGGTGAGGCAGTAGCATAGGAAGAGGACAGACAGATGAGGCAGTAGCATAGGAAGAGAGCAGACAGATGAGGCAGTAGCATAGGAAGAGAGCAGACAGGTGAGGCAGTAGCATAGGAAGAGAGCAGACAGGTGAGGCAGTAGCATAGGAAGAGGAGCAGACAGATGAGGCAGTAGCATAGGAAGAGAGCAGACAGATGAGGCAGTAGCATAGGAAGAGAGCAGACAGATGAGGCAGTAGCATAGGAAGAGAGCAGACAGGTGAGGCAGTAGCATAGGAAGAGAGCAGACAGGTGAGGCAGTAGCATAGGAAGAGGACGGGCAGGTGAGGCAGTAGCATAGGAAGAGAGCAGACAGATGAGGCAGTAGCATAGGAAGAGAGCAGACAGGTGAGGCAGTAGCATAGGAAGAGAGCAGACAGATGAGGCAGTAGCATAGGAAGAGAGCAGACAGGTGAGGCAGTAGCATAGGAAGAGGACGGGCAGATGAGGCAGTAGCATAGGAAGAGAGCAGACAGATGAGGCAGTAGCATAGGAAGAGAGCAGACAGATGAGGCAGTAGCATAGGAAGAGAGCAGACAGATGAGGCAGTAGCATAGGAAGAGAGCAGACAGATGAGGCAGTAGCATAGGAAGAGAGCAGACAGGTGAGGCAGTAGCATAGGAAGAGAGCAGACAGGTGAGGCAGTAGCATAGGAAGAGAGCAGACAGACGAGGCAGTAGCATAGGAAGAGAAGACAGATGAGGCAGGTAGCATAGGAAGAGACAGACAGATGAGGCAGTAGCATAGGAAGAGAGCAGACAGATGAGGCAGTAGCATAGGAAGAGAGCAGACAGATGAGGCAGTAGCATAGGAAGAGAGCAGACAGGTGAGGCAGTAGCATAGGAAGAGGACAGGCAGATGAGACAATAGCATAGGAAGAGAGCAGACAGATGAGGCAGTAGCATAGGAAGAGAGCAGACAGGTGAGGCAGTAGCATAGGAAGAGCAGACAGATGAGGCAGTAGCATAGGAAGAGAGCAGACAGATGAGGCAGTAGCAAGAGGAAGAGAAGAGGACAGACAGGTGAGGCAGTAGCATAGGAAGAGAAGCAGACAGGTGAGGCAGTAGCATAGGAAGAGCAGACAGGTGAGGCAGTAGCATAGGAAGAGAGCAGACAGGTGAGGCAGTAGCATAGGAAGAGAGCAGACAGGTGAGGCAGTAGCATAGGAAGAGACAGACAGGTGAGGCAGTAGCATAGGAAGAGAGCAGACAGATGAGGCAGTAGCATAGGAAGAGAGCAGACAGATGAGGCAGTAGCATAGGAAGAGAGCAGGGCAGGTGAGGCAGTAGCATAGGAAGAGAGCAGACAGATGAGGCAGTAGCATAGGAAGAGATTACAGACAGATGAGGCAGTAGCATAGGAAGAGAGCAGACAGATGAGGCAGTAGCATAGGAAGAGAGGGCAGACAGATGAGGCAGTAGCATAGGAAGAGAGCAGACAGGTGAGGCAGTAGCATAGGAAGAGAGCAGACAGATGAGGCAGTAGCATAGGAAGAGGACAGACAGATGAGGCAGTAGCATAGGAAGAGAGCAGACAGATGAGGCAGTAGCATAGGAAGAGAGCAGACAGGTGAGGCAGTAGCATAGGAAGAGAACGGGCAAGTGAGGCAGTAGCATAAGGAAGAGAGTAGACAGGTGAGGCAGTATCATAGGAAGATAACAGACAGATGAGGCAGTAGCATAGGAAGAGGACAGTTAGGTGAGGCAGTAGCATAGGAAGAGAGCAGACAGATGAGGCAGTAGCATAGGAAGAGAGCAGACAGATGAGGCAGTAGCATAGGAAGAGAGCAGACAGATGAGGCAGTAGCATAGGAAGAGGACGGGCAGGTGAGACAGTAGCATAGGAAGAGAGCAGACAGGTGAGGCAGTAGCATAGGAAGAGGACGGGCAGGTGAGGCAGTAGCATAGGAAGAGAGCAGACAGATGAGGCAGTAGCATAGGAAGAGAGCAGACAGGTGAGGCAGTAGCATAGGAAGAGGACGGGCAGGTGAAGCAGTAGCATAGGAAGAGAGCAGACAGATGAGGCAGTAGCATAGGAAGAGAGACAGACAGAGAGGCAGACAGTAGCATAGGAAGAGGACAGACAGATGAGGCAGTAGCATAGGAAGAGAGCAGACAGGTGAGGCAGTAGCATAGGAAGAGGACAGACAGGTGAGGCAGTAGCATAGGAAGAGAGCAGACAGATGAGGCAGTAGCATAGGAAGAGCAGACAGATGAGGCAGTAGCATAGGAAGAGACAGACAGATGAGGCAGTAGCATAGGAAGAGAGCAGACAGGTGAGGCAGTAGCATAGGAAGAGACCGGCAGATGAGGCAGTAGCATAGGAAGAGAGCAGACAGGTGAGGCAGTAGCATAGGAAGAGAGCAGACAGATGAGGCAGTAGCATAGGAAGAGAGCAGACAGATGAGGCAGTAGCATAGGAAGAGAGCAGACAGATGAGGCAGTAGCATAGGAAGAGAGCAGACAGGTGAGGCAGTAGCATAGGAAGAGAGACAGACAGATGAGGCAGTAGCATAGGAAGAGAGCAGACAGATGAGGCAGTAGCATAGGAAGAGAGACAGACAGGTGAGGCAGTAGCATAGGAAGAAGAGACAGACAGGTGAGAAGTAGCATAGAAGAGAGACAGACAGGTGAGGCAGTAGCATAGGAAGAGAGCAGACAGATGAGGCAGTAGCATAGGAAGAGAGCAGACAGATGAGGCAGTAGCATAGGAAGAGGACGGGCAGGTGAGGCAGTAGCATAGGAAGAGAGCAGACAGATGAGGCAGTAGCATAGGAAGAGAGCAGACAGATGAGGCAGTAGCATAGGAAGAGAGCAGACAGATGAGGCAGTAGCATAGGAAGAGAGCAGACAGATGAGGCAGTAGCATAGGAAGAGAGCAGACAGGTGAGGCAGTAGCATAGGAAGAGAGCAGACAGATGAGGCAGCATGGAAGAGAGCAGACAGATGAGGCAGTAGCATAGGAAGAGAGCAGACAGATGAGGCAGTAGCATAGGAAGAGAGCAGACAGATGAGGCAGTAGCATAGGAAGAGAGCAGACAGATGAGGCAGTAGCATAGGAAGAGGACAGACAGATGAGGCAGTAGCATAGGAAGAGAACAGGCAGGTGAGGCAGTAGCATAGGAAGAGAGCAGACAGATGAGGCAGTAGCATAGGAAGAGAGCAGACAGATGAGGCAGTAGCATAGGAAGAGGACGGGCAGGTGAGGCAGTAGCATAGGAAGAGGACAGGCAGGTGAGGCAGTAGCATAGGAAGAGAGCAGACAGATGAGGCAGTAGCATAGGAAGAGAGCAGACAGATGAGGCAGTAGCATAGGAAGAGGACGGGCAGGTGAGGCAGTAGCATAGGAAGAGAGCAGACAGATGAGGCAGTAGCATAGGAAGAGAGCAGACAGATGAGGCAGTAGCATAGGAAGAGAGCAGACAGATGAGGCAGTAGCATAGGAAGAGAGCAGACAGATGAGGCAGTAGCATAGGAAGAGGACAGACAGATGAGGCAGTAGCATAGGAAGAGAGCAGACAGGTGAGGCAGTAGCATAGGAAGAGAGCAGACAGATGAGGCAGTAGCATAGGAAGAGAGCAGACAGGTGAGGCAGTAGCATAGGAAGAGGACGGGCAGGTGAGGCAGTAGCATAGGAAGAGGACAGGCAGGTGAGGCAGTAGCATAGGAAGAGAGCAGACAGATGAGGCAGTAGCATAGGAAGAGAGCAGACAGATGAGGCAGGCAGGAAGAGGACAGGCAGGTGAGGCAGTAGCATAGGAAGAGGAGCAGACAGGTGAGGCAGTAGCATAGGAAGAGGACGGCAGGTGAGGCAGTAGCATAGGAAGAGAGCAGACAGATGAGGCAGTAGCATAGGAAGAGGACAGACAGGTGAGGCAGTAGCATAGGAAGAGAGCAGACAGGTGAGGCAGTAGCATAGGAAGAGAGCAGACAGATGAGGCAGTAGCATAGGAAGAGGACGGGCAGGTGAGGCAGTAGCATAGGAAGAGAGCAGACAGGTGAGGCAGTAGCATAGGAAGAGGACGGGCAGGTGAGGCAGTAGCATAGGAAGAGAGCAGACAGATGAGGCAGTAGCATAGGAAGAGAGCAGACAGGTGAGGCAGTAGCATAGGAAGAGAGCAGACAGATGAGGCAGTAGCATAGGAAGAGAACAGACAGATGAGGCAGTAGCATAGGAAGAAGAGCAGATGAGGCAGTAGCATAGGAAGAGAGCAGACAGAGTGAGGCAGATAGCATAGGAAGAGACAGGCAGATGAGGCAGTAGCAGGAAGAGGACAGACAGGTGAGGCAGTAGCATAGGAAGAGAGCAGACAGATGAGGCAGTAGCATAGGAAGAGAGCAGACAGGTGAGGCAGTAGCATAGGAAGAGAGCAGACAGATGAGGCAGTAGCATAGGAAGAGAGCAGACAGGTGAGGCAGTAGCATAGGAAGAGGACGAGGTGAGGCAGCAGCATGAAAACAGGACAGATGAGGCAGTAGCATAGGAAGAGAGACAGACAGGTGAGGCAGTAGCATAGGAAGAGAGCAGACAGACAGAGGCAGTAGCATAGGAAGAGAGCAGACAGATGAGGCAGTAGCATAGGAAGAGGACAGACAGGTGAGGCAGTAGCATAGGAAGAGGCAGACAGGTGAGGCAGTAGCATAGGAAGAGAGCAGACAGTGAGGCAGTAGCATAGGAAGAGACAGACAGGTGAGGCAGTAGCATAGGAAGAGAGCAGACAGGTGAGGCAGTAGCATAGGAAGAGAGACAGACAGGTGAGGCAGTAGCATAGGAAGAGGACAGACAGGTGAGGCAGTAGCAGGAAGAGGCAGACAGATGAGGCAGTAGCATAGGAAGAGAGCAGACAGATGAGGCAGTAGCATAGGAAGAGGACAGACAGGTGAGGCAGTAGCATAGGAAGAGGAAGACAGGTGAGGCAGTAGCATAGGAAGAGGACAGACAGGTGAGGCAGTGAGCATAGGAAGAGAGAGACAGATGAGGCAGTAGCATAGGAAGAGAGCAGACAGATGAGGCAGTAGCAAGGAAGAGGGAGACAGATGAGGCAGTAGCATAGGAAGAGAGCAGACAGATGAGGCAGTAGCAGAGGAAGAGAGAGATCAGACAGAGAGCAGTAGCATAGGAAGAGGAACAGACAGATGAGGCAGTAGCATAGGAAGAAGAGGACAGACAGGTGAGGCAGTAGCATAGGAAGAGAGCAGACAGGTGAGGCAGTAGCATAGGAAGAGGACAGACAGGTGAGGCAGTAGCATAGGAAGAGGACAGACAGGTGAGGCAGTAGCATAGGAAGAGAGCAGACAGATGAGGCAGGAAGAGGACAGACATGAGGCAGTAGGGAAGAGAGCAGACAGATGAGGCAGTAGCATAGGAAGAGAGCAGACAGATGAGGCAGTGCAGAGGAAGAGACAGACAGAGAGGCAGTAGCAGGAAGAGAGCAGACAGGAGGCAGTAGCATAGGAAGAGAGCAGACAGATGAGGCAGTAGCATAGGAAGAGAGCAGACAGATGAGGCAGTAGCATAGGAAGAGAGCAGACAGATGAGGCAGTAGCATAGGAAGAGACAGACAGATGAGGCAGTAGCATAGGAAGAGGACAGACAGGTGAGGCAGTAGCATAGGAAGAGAACAGACAGATGAGGCAGTAGCATAGGAAGAGACAGACAGATGAGGGCAGTAGCATAGGAAGAGAACGGACAGATGAGGCAGGCATGAAGAGGAAGAGACAGATAGCATAGCAAGGAAGAGAACAGACAGATGAGGCAATGAGGAAGAGACAGATGAGGCAGTAGAAGAGGAAGAGAACAGACAGAGAACAATGCATAGGAAGAGAGAACAGACAGATGAGACAATGCATAGGAAGAGAGCAGACAGATGAGGCAGTAGCATAGGAAGAGGACAGACAGATGAGGCAGTAAGAGAACAGACAGATGAGGCAATGGAAGAAACAGACAGATGTGAAGAAGAGACAGACAGTAGGCAATGCATAGGAAGAGGACAGACAGGTGAGGCAATGCATAGGAAGAGAGACAGACAGAGATGAGGCAATGCATAGGAAGAGGACAGACAGATGAGGCAGTAGCATAGGAAGAGGAAAGACAGACAGGCAATGCACAGAGGAAGAAACAGACAGGGAAAACTGATAGGAAGACGAACAGACAGAGAGAAGAATTAAGAAACAGACAGATGAGAGTAGCATAGGAAGAGAGCAGACAGATGAGGCAGTAGCATACAGAACAGAAGAGAGATGCAGACAGAAGAGGCAGGAAGAGACAGATAGAAGAGGAAGAGAACAGGCAACACAGGAAGATAAACAGACAGAGAGCAACACTGTGAAGAGGAAGAGAGCAGACAGATGAGGCAGCAGCAGAGGAAGATAAACAGATGAGACAGTAGCATAGGAAGAGAGACAGACAGATGGAAGAGGCAGACAGATGAGACAGTGCTTATAGGAAAGAGACAGACAGATGAGGCAGTAGCATAGGAAGAGGACAGACAGATGAGGCAGTAGCATAGGAAGAGAGCAGACAACAGGTGACAGAATAGCATAGGAAGAGCAGACAGGTGAGGCAGTAGCATAGGAAGAGAAGACAGACAGATGAGGCAGTAGCATAGGAAGAGAGGAACAGACAGATGAGGCAGTAGCAGATAGGCAATGAGGAAGACAGATGAGGCAGACAGCATAGGAAGAGAGCAGACAGATGAGGCAGTGAAGGAAGAGAACAGACAGATGAGGCAGTAGCATAGGAAGAGAAAGACAGAGAGGACAGTGCATAGGAAGAGAACAGACAGAGAGGCAGTAGCATAGGAAGAGAAGACAGACAGATGAGGCAATGCATAGGAAGAAGGACATGAGACAGAGAGACAGGAAGAGGAAGAGAACAGACAGAGGTGAACACAGTAGCATAGGAAGAGAACAGACAGATGAACAGTGATAGGAAGAGGACAGATGAAGGCAATGAAACAGGGAAGACAGACAGATGAGGCAATGCTTATAGGAAGAGAACAGACAGATGAGGCAGCACAGGAAGAGAAGAGAACAGATTAAGAACACTAGGAAGAGGAAGAGAACAGACAGATGAGGCAATGCATAGGAAGAGAACAGACAGATGAGGCAATGCCTCTCGGAGAGAAGAAAGACAGATGAGAACAATGCCTAGGAAGAGAAACAGACAGAGAGGCAATGCAAGACAGATGAGGCAATGCTTAAGAGAACAGACAGATGAGGCAATGAAACAGAAGATGAGGAGAACAATGTATAGGAAAGAGAACAGACAGATAGAGCAATGTGAGGAAGAGAACAGACAGATGAGGCAATGCTTATAGGAAGAGAACAGGTCAGGCAATGAGGAAGAGAAGACAGAGAGAACACAGGAGAGAGACAGACAATGCTGAGGAAGAGGACAGTGAGGCATAGGAAGAGAGACAGAGAGGCAGACAGGAAGAGAGGACAGATGAGGCAGTAGCATAGGAAGAGACAGACAGGTGAGGCAGTAAGAGAACAGACAGGTGAACACTGTGAGGGAAGAGAGCAGACAGATGAGGCAGTAGCATAGGAAGAGAGCAGACAGATGAGGCAGTAGCATAGGAAGAGAGCAGACAGGGAGGCAGCATAGGAAGAGGATTAAGACAGAGAACAGGAAGAGGAAGAGCAGGCAGGTGAGGCAGCAGCTGTGAAGAGGAAGAGAGCAGACAGGTGAGGCAGTAGCATAGGAAGAGAACAGACAGATGAGAGCAGTAGCATAGGAAGAGAGGTGAGACAGAAGAGAACAGACAGAGGAGGAGCAGCATAGGAAGAGGACAGAGAGGCAGTAGCATAGGAAGAGGACAGACAGGTGAGGCAGTAGCATAGGAAGAGGAAGACAGGTGAGGCAGTAGCATAGGAAGAGAGCAGACAGACGAGGCAGTAGCATAGGAAGAGAACAGACAGATGAGGCAGTAGCATAGGAAGAGAGCAGACAGATGAGGCAGTAGCATAGGAAGAGGACAGACAGGTGAGGCAGTAGCATAGGAAGAGAACAGACAGATGAGGCAGTAGCATAGGAAGAGGAGCAGACAGGTGAGGCAGTAGAGGAAGAGAGCAGACAGGTGAGGCAGTAGCATAGGAAGAGAACGACAGGTGAGGCAGTAGTGGAAGAGGACAGACAGATGAGGCAGAAGCATAGGAAGAGAGCAGACAGATGAGCAGACAGATGAGGCAGTAGCATAGGAAGAGCAGACAGAGGCACTAGCATAGGAAGAGAACAGACAGGTGAGGCAGTAGCATAGGAAGAGAGACAGACAGAGCACTGTGAGGAAGAGGAACAGACAGATGAGACAAAGCATAGGAAGAGAGCAGACAGATGAGGCAGTAGCATAGGAAGAGGATCAGACAGACAGAGGCAGCAGCATAGGAAGAGAAACAGACAGAGAAGGCAGCACAGGAAGAGGACAGGCAGGTGAGGCAGTAGCATAGGAAGAGAGCAGACAGATGAGGCAGTAGCATAGGAAGAGAGAGACAGGAGAGGCAGTAGCATAGGAAGAGGACAGGGCAGGTGAGGCAGTAGCATAGGAAGAGAGCAGACAGGTGAGGCAGCAGCATGGAAGAGGAAGACAGACAGGTGAGGCAGTAGCATAGGAAAGAGAGCAGACAGATGAGGCAGTAGCATAGGAAGAGAGCAGACAGACGAGGCAGTAGCACAGGAAGAGAGACAGACAGATGAGGCAGTTAGCATAGGAAGAGAACAGACAGACGAGGCAGGCATAGGAAGAGAGACAGATGAGGAGCATAGGAAGAGAGCAGACAGATGAGGCAGTAGCAGAGGAAGAGAGCAGACAGATGAGGCAGTAGCATAGGAAGAGAGAGACAGGTGAGGCAGGCATGAGAGCAGTAGCATAGGAAGAGAGACAGACAGATGAGGCAGTAGCATAGGAAGAGAGCAGACAGATGAGGCAGTAGCATAGGAAGAGAGCAGACAGGTGAGGCAGTAGCATAGGAAGAGAACAGACAGGTGAGGCAGTAGCATAGGAAGAGGACGGGCAGGTGAGGCAGTAGCATAGGAAGAGGACGGGCAGGTGAGGCAGTAGCATAGGAAGAGAGCAGACAGATGAGGCAGTAGCATAGGAAGAGGAAGAGGCAGCAGCAGGAAGACAGGAGGCAGTAGCATAGGAAGAGAGCAGACAGATGAGGCAGTAGCATAGGAAGAGAGACAGACAGGTGAGGCAGTAGCATCAGGAAGAGGACGGGCAGGTGAGGCAGTAGCATAGGAAGAGAGCAGACAGATGAGGCAGTAGAATGGAAGAGAGCAGACAGATGAGGCAGTAGCATAGGAAGAGGAACAGACAGAGAGGCAGTAGCATAGGAAGAGAGACAGACAGATGAGGCAGTAGCATAGGAAGAGAGCAGACAGGTGAGGCAGTAGCATAGGAAGAGATGACAGATGAGGCAGTAGCATAGGAAGAGAACAGACAGATGAGGCAGTAGCAAGGAAGAGAACAGACAGATGAGGCAGTAGCATAGGAAGAGAAGACAGGTGAGGCAGTAGCATAGGAAGAGAAACAGACAGTGAGGCAGTAGCATAGGAAGAGAGAAGACAGGTGAGGCAGTAGCATAGGAAGAGAGACAGACAGAACACTGTGAAGAGGAAGTGAGGCAGTAGCATAGGAAGAGGGACAAAGAGGCAGTAGCATAGGAAGAGGACAGACAGATGAGGCAGTAGCATGGGAAGAGAAGACAGATGAGGCAGTAGCATAGGAAGAGGGCAGACAGGTGAGGCAGTAGCATAGGAAGAGGACAGACAGGTGAGGCAGTAGCATAGGAAGAGAGACAGACAGGTGAGGCAGTAGCATAGGAAGAGGAACAGACAGGAGAGGCAGTAGCATAGGAAGAGGACAGACAGATGAGGCAGTAGCATAGGAAGAGAACAGACAGATGAGGCAGTAGCATAGGAAGAGAACAGACAGATGAGGCAGTAGCATAGGAAGAGAACAGACAGATGAGGCAGTAGCATAGGAAGAGAGACAGACAGAAGGCAGTAGAGGAAGAGACAGACAGATGAGGCAGTAACATGGAAGAGGACAGACGAGGCAGTAGCACAGGAAGAGAGCAGACAGATGAGGCAAGCAGGAAGAGAAACACAGGTGAGGCAGTAGCATAGGAAGAGAGCAGACAGATGAGGCAGTAGCATAGGAAGAGAACAGACAGATGAGGCAGCAGCATAGGAAGAGGAAGATGAGACAGATGAAGAGAACAGTAATGCATCGGAAGAGAAGACAGATGAGGCAGTGCATGGAAGAGAGCAGACAGGTGAGGCAGTAGCACAGGAAGAGACAGACAGGTGAGGCAGTAGCATAGGAAGAGGACAGACAGGTGAGGAGAACAGCACAGGAAGAGGAGACAGACAGAGGCAGTAGCATAGGAAGAGAACAGACAGATGAGGCAGTAGCATAGGAAGAGAAGACAGATGAGGCAGGCATAGGAAGAGAACAGACAGATGAGGAAGTAGCAGGAAGAGAACAGACAGGTGAGGCAGTAGCATAGGAAGAGACAACAGACAGATGAAGGCAGTAGCATAGGAAGAGAAAGACAGACAGAGGCAGTAGCATAGGAAGAGAGACAGACAGGTGAGGCAGTAGCATAGGAAGACAGAGAGCAGACAGACAGAGGCAGTAGCATAGGAAGAGGACAGACAGATGAGAACACTGCAAGCAGCACAGGAAGAAGGAAGACAGATGAGGCAGTAGCATGTGGAAGAGGAGAGACAGATGAGGCAGTTAGGAAGAGGACAGACAGATGAGGCAGTAGCATAGGAAGAGAGCAGACAGATGAGGCAGTAGCATAGGAAGAGAGACAGACAGGTGAGGCAGTAGCACAGGAAGAGACAGACAGATGAGGCAGTAGCATAGGAAGAGGACAGACAGAGGCAGTAGCATAGGAAGAGGACAGACAGGTGAGGCAGTAGCACAGGAAGAGGACGGACAGGTGAGGCAGTAGCATAGGAAGAGAGCAGACAGATGAGGCAGTAGCATGGAAGAGGACAGACAGGTGAGGCAGTAGCATAGGAAGAGGACAGACAGGTGAGGCAGTAGCATAGGAAGAGAGCAGACAGATGAGGCAGTAGCATAGGAAGAGCAGACAGATGAGGCAGTAGCATAGGAAGAGGACAGACAGGTGAGGCAGTAGCATAGGAAGAGGACAGACAGGTGAGGCAGTAGCATAGGAAGAGAGACAGACAGGTGAGGCAGTAGCATAGGAAGAGAGACAGACAGGTGAGGCAGTAGCATAGGAAGAGAGCAGACAGATGAGGCAGTAGCATAGGAAGAGAGCAGACAGATGAGGCAGTAGCATAGGAAGAGGACAGATGAGGCAGTAGCATAGGAAGAGCAGACAGCATAGGAAGAGAGAGCAGACAGATGAGGCAGTAGCATAGGAAGAGAGCAGACAGATGAGACAATAGCATAGGAAGAGAGCAGACAGATGAGGCAGTAGCACAGGAAGAGAGCAGACAGGTGAGGCAGTAGCATAGGAGAGAAGACAGATGGAAGTTGTATAGGAAGAGAGGACAGATGAGGCAGCATAGGAAGAGAGCAGACAGATGAGGCAGTAGCATAGGAAGAGAGCAGACAGATGAGGCAGTAGCATAGGAAGAGGACGGGCAGACAGATGAGGCAGTAGCATAGGAAGAGAGACAGACAGGTGAGGCAGTAGCATAGGAAGAGGACAGACAGATGAGGCAGTAGCATAGGAAGAGAGCAGACAGATGAGGCAGTAGCATAGGAAGAGGGAGCAGACAGATGAGGCAGTAGCATAGAAGAGACAGACAGATGAGGCAGTAGCATAGGAAAGAGCAGACAGATGAGGCAGTAGCATAGGAAGAGAGCAGACAGATGAGGCAGTAGCATAGGAAGAGGATCAGACAGATGAGGCAGTAGCATAGGAAGAGAACAGACAGATGAGGCAGTAGCATAGGAAGAGAGCAGACAGGTGAGGCAGTAGCATAGGAAGAGGACAGCAGGTGAGGCAATAGCATAGGAAGAGACAGACAGATGAGGCAGTAGCATAGGAAGAGAGACAGACAGATGAGGCAGTAGCATAGGAAGAGGCAGACAGATGAGGCAGTAGCATAGGAAGAGAGACAGACAGGTGAGGCAGTGCATAGGAAGAGGACAGACAGGTGAGGCAGTGAAGCAGACACATAGAAAGCATACAAGAGAGCAGACAGATGAGGCAGTAGCATAGGAAGAGGACAGACAGGTGAGGCAGCAGCATAAGGAAGGCAGTTAGCAAGGAAGACAGCAGACAGATGAGGCAGTAGCATAGGAAGAGAGCAGACAGATGAGGCAGTAGCATAGGAAGAGAAGACAGACAGATGAGGCAGTAGCATAGGAAGAGAGCAGACAGATGAGGCAGTAGCATTAGGAAGAGAGCAGACAGATGAGGCAGTAGCATGGAAGAGATGTGACAGATGAGGCAGTGCATAGGAAGAGAGCAGACAGATGAGGCAGTAGCATGGGAAGAGAGCAGACAGGTGAGGCAGTAGCATAGGAAGAGGACGGGCAGATGAGACAATAGCATAGGAAGAGAGCAGACAGATGAGGGTCAGTAGCATAGGAAGAGAGCAGACAGATGAGGCAGTAGCATAGGAAGAGAGCAGACAGATGAGGCAGTAGCATAGGAAGAAGAGCAGACAGATGAGGCAGTAGCATAGGAAGAGAGACGACAGGTGAGGCAGTAGCATAGGAAGAGGCAGACAGATGAGGCAGTAGCATAGGAAGAGAGCAGACAGATGAGGCAGCAGGAAGAGAGACAGACAGGTGGGGGTGGGAAGAGGACGGGCAGGTGAGGCAGTAGCATAGGAAGAAACAGACAGATGAGGCAGTAGCATAGGAAGAGAGCAGACAGATTTGCAGTAGAATAGGAAGAGGACGGGCAGGTGAGGCAGTAGCATTGGAAGAGGACAGACAGGTGAGGCAGTAGCATCGGAAGGGACGGGCAGAGCAGTAGCATAGGAAAAGGACGGGCAGGCAGTAGCATAGGAAGCAGACAGATGAGGCAGTAGCATGGAAGGGACGGGCAGGTGAGGCAGTAGCATAGGAAGAGAGAAGACAGATGAGGCAGTAGCATAGGAAAGAAGAAGACAGAGCAGGAAGAGAGGAAGACAGCAGTAGCATAGGAAGAGAAGAGGGTAGAAAGGAAGAGGAAGACAGGTGAGGCAGTAGCATAGGAAGAGGACAGACAGGTGAGGCAGTAGCATAGGAAGAGGAGAAGACAGATGAGGCAGTAGCATAGGAAGAGAGCAGACAGATGAGGCAGTAGCATAGGAAGAGGACAGACAGGTGAAGCAGTAGCATAGGAAGAGGACAGACCCAGTAGCATAGGAAGAGGACAGACAGGTCAGGCAGTAGCATAGGAAGAGGAAGACAGGTGAGGCAGTAGCATAGGAAGAGGAAGACAGATGAGGCAGTAGCATAGGAAGAGGCAGACAGATGGTGAGGCAATAGCATAGGAAGAGAGGACAGATAGGTGAGGCAGTAGCATAGGAAGAGAGAAGACAGATGAGGCAGTAGCATAGGAAGAGAGAAGACAGGTGAGGCAGATCATAGGAAGAGGACAGACAGGTGAGGCAGTAGCATAGGAAGAGGGAAGACAGGTGAGGCAGTAGCATAGGAAGAGACAGACAGATGAGGCAGTAGCATAGGAAGAGGAGCAGACAGGTGAGGCAGTAGCATAGGAAGAGAGCAGGCAGGTGAGGCAGTAGCATAGGAAGAGGACAGACAGATGAGGCAGTAGCATAGGAAGAGGACAGGTGAGGCAGGTGAGGCAGTAGCATAGGAAGAGGACAGACAGGTGAGGCAGTAGCATAGGAAGGAGGACAGACAGGTGAGGCAGTAGCATAGGAAGAGGACAGACAGATGTGAGGCAGTAGCAGGAAGAGAGCAGACAGATGAGGCAGTAGCATAGGAAGAGACAGACAGATGAGGCAGTAGCATAGGAAGAGGACAGACAGATGAGGCAGTAGCATAGGAAGAGGACAGGCAGGTGAGGCAGTAGCATAGGAAGAGAGCAGACAGAGTGAGGCAGTAGCATAGGAAGAGGACAGACAGATGAGGCAGTAGCATAGGAAGAGAGCAGACAGATGAGGCAGTAGCATAGGAAGAGACAGACAGGTGAGGCAGTAGCATAGGAAGAGGACAGTCAGGTGAGGCAGTAGCATAGGAAGAGAGCAGACAGATGAGGCAGTAGCATAGGAAGAGAGCAGACAGATGAGGCAGTAGCATAGGAAGAGGACAGGCAGGTGAGGCAGTAGCATAGGAAGAGGAGACAGGTGAGGCAGTAGCATAGGAAGAGACGGCAGGTGAGGCAGTAGCATAGGAAGAGAACAGACAGATGAGGCAGTAGGTGAAGAGCAGACAGATGAGGCAGTAGCATAGGAAGAGAGAAGACAGGTGAGGCAGTAGCATAGGAAGAGGAGCAGGGCAGGTGAGGCAGAGCATAGGAAGAAACAGACAGATGAGGCAGTAGCATAGGAAGAGAGCAGACAGATGAGGCAGTAGCATAGGAAGAGAGGACAGATGAGGCAGTAGCATAGGAAGAGAGCAGACAGATGAGGCAGTAGCATAGGAAGAGAGACAGACAGATGAGGCAGTAGCATAGGAAGAGAGCAGACAGATGAGGCAGTAGCATAGGAAGAGGACAGACAGATGAGGCAGAGCATAGGAAGAAGAGGACGACAGGTGAGGCAGTGCATAGGAAGAGGCAGACAGATGAGGCAGTAGCATAGGAAGAAGGACAGATGGGCAGGAAGACAGACAGATGAGGCAATGCATAGGAAGAGAGGACAGATGAGGCAATGAGGCAGTAGAAGCATAGCATAGGAAGAAACAGGCAGGTGAGGCAGTAGCATAGGAAGAGAGCAGACAGATGAGGCAGTAGCATAGGAAGAGAGCAGACAGATGAGGCAATGCATAGGAAGTAGACAGGTGAGGCAAGAGGAAGAAGACAGGTGAGGCAATGCATAGGAAGAGGCAGACAGATGAGGCAGGTGCAGGAAGAGAGCAGACAGATGAGGCAGCACAGGAAGAGATGACAGACGAGGCAGTAGCATAGGAAGAGAGCAGACAGATGAGGCAGTAGCATAGGAAGAGAAGACAGATGAGGCAGTAGCATAGGAAGAGAGCAGACAGATGAGGCAGTAGCAAGGAAGAAACAGACAGATGACGAGTAGCATAGGAAGAGAGCAGACAGGTGAGGCAGTAGCATAGGAAGAGGACGGGCAGACGAGGCAGTAGCATAGGAAGAGAGCAGACAGATGAGGCAGTAGCATAGGAAGAGAGCAGACAGGTGAGGCAGTAGCATAGGAAGAGAACGGGCAAGTGAGGCAGTAGCATAGGAAGAGAGCAGACAGATGAGGCAGTAGCATAGGAAGAGAGCAGACAGATGAGGCAGTAGCATAGGAAGAGGACGGGCAGGTGAGGCAGTAGCATAGGAAGAGAGCAGACAGGTGAGGCAGTAGCATAGGAAGAGGACGGGCAGGTGAGGCAGTAGCATAGGAAGAGAGCAGACAGATGAGGCAGTAGCATAGGAAGAGAGCAGACAGATGAGGCAGTAGCATAGGAAGAGGACGGGCAGGTGAGGCAGTAGCATAGGAAGAGAGCAGACAGGTGAGGCAGTAGCATAGGAAGAGAGCAGACAGATGAGGCAGTAGCAAGGAAGGACAGATGAGGCAGAGCATAGGAAGAGAGCAGATGAGGCAGTAGCATAGGAAGAGAGCAGACAGATGAGGCAGTAGCATAGGAAGAGAGCAGACAGGTGAGGCAGTAGCATAGGAAGAGGACGGGCAGATGAGACAATAGCATAGGAAGAGAGCAGACAGATGAGGCAGTAGCATAGGAAGAGAGCAGACAGATGAGGCAGTAGCATAGGAAGAGAACGGGCAGGTGAGGCAGTAGCATAGGAGAGGACGGACAGGTGAGGCAGTAGCATAGGAAGAGAGCAGACAGATGAGGGGAAGAAGGACAGGTGAGGCAGCAGCATCGGAAGGAAGGCAGGTGAGGCAGTAGCATAGGAAGAGCAGACAGATGAGGCAGTAGCATAGGAAGAGGACAGACAGGTGAGGCAGTAGCATAGGAAGAGGACAGACAGAGTGAGGCAGTAGCATAGGAAGAAGGACAGACAGGTGAGGCAGTAGCATAGGAAGAGGATGGGCAGGTGAGGCAGTAGCATAGGAAGGGACGGGCAGGTGGGCAGTAGCATAGGAAGAGAGCAGACAGGTGAGGCAGTAGCATAGGAAGAGAGAAGACAGGTGAGGCAGTAGCATAGGAAGAGGACAGACAGGTGAGGCAGTAGCATAGGAAGAGAGCAGACAGGTGAGGCAGTAGCATAGGAAGAGGGACAGGTGAGGCAGTAGCATAGGAAGAGACAGACAGGTGAGGCAGTAGCATAGGAAGAGAAGACAGATGAGGCAGTAGCATAGGAAGAGAGACAGACAGGTGAGGCAGTAGCATAGGAAGAGGACAGACAGGTGAGGCAATGCAGGAAGAGGACAGACAGTAGCATAGGAAGAGGACAGACAGCAGTAGCATAGGAAGAGGAAGACAGGTGAGGCAGTAGCATGGGAAGAGGAAGACAGGTGAGGCAGCATAGGAAGAGGAAGACAGGTGAGGCAGTAGCATAGGAAAGAGGACAGATAGTGAGGCAGTAGCATAGGAAGAGGAGCAGACAGATGAGGCAATGCATAGGAAGAGAAGACAGGTGAGGCAGTATCAGGAAGAGGACAGACAGGTGAGGCAGTAGCATAGGAAGAGGACAGACAGGTGAGGCAGTAGCATAGGAAGAGGACAGACAGGTGAGGCAGTAGCATAGGAAGAGGACAGACAGGTGAGGCAGTAGCATAGGAAGAGGGAAGACAGGTGAGGCAGTAGCATAGGAAGAGGACAGACAGGTGAGGCAGTAGCATAGGAAGAGGACAGACAGGTGAGGCAGTAGCATAGGAAGAGGAAGACAGGTGAGGCAGTAGCATGGAAGAGAGCAGACAGGTGAGGCAGTAGCATAGGAAGAGGACAGACAGGTGAGGCAGTAGCATAGGAAGAGGACAGACAGGTGAGGCAGTAGCATAGGAAGAGGACAGACAGATGAGGCAGTAGCATAGGAAGAGAGCAGACAGATGAGATAATAATGCATAGGAAGACAGATGAGTAGAAGAGAGCAGACAGATGAGGCAGTAGCATAGGAAGAGGACAGACAGGTGAAGCAGTAGCATAGGAAGAAGAGCAGACAGATGAGGCAGTAGCATAGGAAGAGGAAGACAGATGAGACAGACAGGAAGAAACAGACAGATGAGGCAAGCATAGGAAGAAAGATGAGACAATAATGACAGACAGATGAGGCAGTAGCATAGGAAAAACAGACAGATGAGAAATGCTTATAGGAAGAAACAGACAGATGAGGCAGTAGCATAGGAAGAGGACAGACAGATGAGGCAGTAGCATAGGAAAAGAGAAACGACAGACAGGTGAGGCAGTAGCATGAGGCAATGCTTATAGGAAGAAAACAGACAGTGAGGCAGTAGCATAGGAAGAGGACAGACAGGTGAGTGGCTTGGAAGACAGACAGAAGAGTGGAGGCAATGCCCTCCGGAAGAGGACAGACAGGTGAGGCAGTAGCATAGGAAAAGCAGACAGATGAGAGCAGTAGCATAGGAAGAGACAGACAGATGAGGCAGTAGCATAGGAAGAGAACAGACAGATGAGGCAATAGCATAGGAAGAGAGCAGACAGATGAGGCAGTAGCATAGGAAGAGAGCAGACAGATGAGGCAGTAGCATAGGAGAGAGCAGACAGATGAGGCAGTAGCATAGGAAGAAAACAGACAGATGAGGCAATGCATAGGAAAAACAGACAGGTGAGGCAGTAGCATAGGAAATGGAAGACAGATGAGACAATAGCATAGGAAGAGGACAGACAGATGAGGCAGTAGCATAGGAAGAGAGCAGACAGATGAGGCAGTAGCATAGGAAACAGACAGATGAGCAGACATAGGAAGAGGAGACAGAGGCAAGCCTCCGGAGAACCAGATGAGACAGAAAACAGACAGATGTAGAGCAATGCTTATGAAACAGACAGAGTAGCAATGCTTATAGGAAGAAACAGACAGATGAGGCAATGCATAGGAAGAGAGGACAGACAGGTGAGGCAATAGCATAGGAAGAAAGCAGACAGATGAGGCAGTAGCATAGGAAGAAACAGACAGATGAGGCAATGCAGGAAGAGACAGACAGATGAGGCAGTAGCATAGGAAGAGAGAGCAGACAGATGAGGCAAGCATAGGAAGAGACAGACAGATGAGGCAATAGCATAGGAAGAAACAGACAGATGAGGCAGGTGAGGACAGATAGCAATGCAGGAAGAGAAACAGACAGATGAGGCAGGGGAAGAAACAGACAGATAGAGGCAATGCCTAGGAAGAAAGACAGATGAGGCAGATGAGGCAATAGCATAGGAAGAAAGCAGACAGATGAGGTAGCAATGCATCGGAAGAGGATGACAGACAGATGAGGCAATGCATAGGAAGAGAACAGACAGATGAGGCAGTAGCATAGGAAGAAACAGACAGATGAGGCAGTATGCATAGGAAGAGACAGACAGATGAGGCAATAGCATAGGAAGAAAGCAGACAGATGAGGCAATGCTTATAGGAAGAACAGACAGATGAGGCAATGCTTATAGGAAGAAACAGACAGATGAGGCAATGCATAGGAAGAGAACAGACAGATGAGGCAATAGCATAGGAAGAGAGACAGACAGATGAAGGCAATGCATCGGAAGCAGTAGCATGAGGCAATGCCTCGGAGGAAGAAACAGACAGATGAGGCAGTAGCATAGGAAGAAGAGACAGATGAGGCAATAGCATCGGAAGAAGAGCAGACAGGTGAGGCAATGCAAGAAACAGACAGGAAATGCTTATAGGAAGAAACAGACAGATGAGGCAATGCATGGAAGAAACAGACAGATGAGGCAATGCTTATAGGAAGAGGACAGGTGATGAGGCAATAGCATAGGAAGAAGGATGGGACAGATGAGACAATAGCATAGGAAGAAGCAGACAGATGAGGCAATGCATAGGAAGAGAAGAAACAGACAGATGAGGCAGTAGCATAGGAAGAAAACAGACAGATGAGGCAATAGGAAGAAGAGACAGACAGGTGAGACAATGCCTCGGAAGAAGAAACAGGAGATGAGGCAATGCTTATAGGAAGAAAACAGACAGATGAGGTAGCATAGGAAGAGACAGACAGATGAGGCAGGAAGAGAATAGGAAGAGATGAGGCAATGCAGGAAGAGAGACAGACAGATGAGCATTGGAAGAAGGGACAATGAGGGCAATGGAAGAGAGGTGAGGCAGACAGAAACAGCAATAGCATAGGAAGAAGGACATATTGAGGCAAGCATAGGAAGGCAGTAGGCAATGCCTCGGAAGAAGAAACAGACAGATGAGGCAATAGCATCAGGAAGAAACAGACAGATGAGGCAATAGCATAGGAAGAAACAGACAGATGAGAGCAAGCATAGGAAGAGAGACAGACAGATGAGGCAATGTAGCATAGGAAGAAGAGCAGACAGATGAGGCAGTAGCATAGGAAGGAAACAGACAGGGTGAGGCAATGCATAGGAAGAAACAGACAGATGAGGCAATAGCATCAAGAGAAACAGACAGATGAGGCAATGCATCCGGAAGAGAAACAGACAGATGAGGCAATGCTTATAGGAAGAAACAGACAGATGAGGCAATGCCTCCGGAAAGAAGGACAGACAGAGGCAATGCTTATAGGAAGAAACAGACAATGAGGCAATGCTTATAGGAAGAAGGATGGACAGATGAGGCAATGCCTAGAATAGGAAGAAGGACGGACAGGTGAGGCAATAGCATTGAAGAGGACAGACAGATGAGGCAATGTAGCAAGGAAGGACGGAAGAGGCTATAGAAGAGAGGAGATGGGCAGTAGCATAGGAAGAGGACAGATGGGGCAATGCATCACGGAAGAAGGAAACAGACAGACGAGCAATGCATCGGAAGAAGACAGTGAGGCAATGCATAGGAAGAAACAGACAGATGAGGCAGTAGCATAGGAAGAGAAAGACAGATGAGAAGGACAGACAGATAGCAATGCTGCATCGGAAGAGGAAGACAGGTGAGGCAGTAGCATAGGAAGAGGACAGACAGGTGAGGCAATAGCATAGGAAGAGGACAGACAGGGTGAGGCAATGCATCGGAAAAAGACAGACAGGCATGGAAGAGAGACAGACAGAGGAGTAGCAATGCAAGGAAGAGAAGACAGATGAGGCAGTAGCATAGGAAGAGGACAGACAGGTGAGGCAGTAGCATCGGAAGAAGACAGGTGAGGCAGTAGCATAGGAAGAAGAGGACAGGTGAGGCAATGCAGGAAGAGGACAGACAGGTGAGGCAATGCTAGGAAGAAGACAGATAGGCAGTAGCATAGGAAGGAAGACAGGTGAGGCAGTAGCATGGGAAGAGGGAAGACAGGTGAGGCAGTAGCATAGGAAGAGGACAGATGAGGCAGGTGGAAGAGGACAGACAGGTCAGCAGTAGCATAGGAAGAGGACAGACAGGTGAGGCAGTAGCATGGGAAGAAGGAAGACAGGTGAGGCAGTAGCATAGGAAGAGGACAGACAGGTGAGGCAGTAGCATAGGAAGAGGCAGTAGCATAGGAAGAGGACAGACAGATGAGGCAGTAGCATAGGAAGAGAAGACAGGTGAGGCAGTAGCAGGAAGAGGACAGACAGGTGAGGCAGTATCATAGGAAGAGGACAGACAGGTGAGGCAGTAGCATAGGAGGAGGAAGACAGGTGAGGCAGTAGCATAGGAAGAGGACAGACAGGTGAGGCAGTAGCATAGGAAGAGGACAGACAGGTGAGGCAGTAGCATAGGAGGAGGAAGACAGGTGAGGCAGTAGCATAGGAAGAGGACAGACAGATGAGGCAAGGAAGGACAGACAGGTGAGGCAGTAGCATAGGAAGAGGACAGACAGATAGGAAGAGAGGACAGTAGCATAGGAAGAGGACAGACAGATGAGGCAGTAGCATAGGAAGAGAGGACAGACAGGTGAGGCAGTGCATAGGAAGAGAGCAGACAGGTGAGGCAGTAGCATAGGAAGAGGACGACAGGTGAGGCAGCATAGGAAGAGAGCAGACAGATGAGGCAGTAGCATAGGAAGAAGGACAGACAGGCAATGATGGAAGAGACAGACAGGTGAAGCAGTAGCTATAGGAAGAGGACAGACAGGTGAGGCAGTAGCATAGGAAGAAGACAGACAGGTGAGGCAGTAGCATAGGAAGAGATAGACAGATGAGGCAATAGCATAGGAAGAGAGCAGACAGATGAGCAATAGCTATAGGAAGAGAACAGACAGATGAGGCAATAGCATAGGAAGAGGACAGACAGATGAGGCAGTAGCATAGGAAGAGAGGACAGATGAGACAGTAGCATAGGAAGAAACAGACAGATGAAGGCAATGCCTCTAGGAAGAAGGACAGACAGATGAGGCAGTAGCATAGGAAGAGGACAGACAGGTGAGGCAGTAGCATAGGAAGAGGATGGAAAGATGAGACAGATAACAGGAAGAGCAGACAGATGAGGCAATGCATAGGAAGAAAGCAGACAGATGAGGCAGTAAGGAAGAGAAACAGACAGATGAGGCAATAGCATAGGAAGAAGCAGACAGGTGAGGCAGTAGCATAGGAAGAGAACGAGCAGGTGAGACAGTAGCATAGGAAGAGAGCAGACAGATGAGGCAGTAGCATAGGAAGAGGCAGACAGATGACAGATGAGGACAGTAGGCAATGCATAGGAAGAGGACAGGCAGATGAGGCAGTGCAGGAAGAGAGCAGACAGATGAGGCAATGCATAGGAAGAGAAGACAGGTGAGGCAGTATGCCTCGGAAGAGGACAGGCAGGTGAGGCAGTAGCATAGGAAGAGAACAGACAGATGAGGCAATAGCATAGGAAGAGAGCAGACAGATGAGGCAGTAGCATAGGAAGAGAGCAGACAGATGAGGCAGTAGCATAGGAAGAGAGCAGACAGATGAGGCAGTAGCATAGGAAGAGAGCAGACAGGTGAGGCAGTAGCATAGGAAGAGGATGGGCAGATGAGACAATAGCATAGGAAGAGAGCAGACAGATGAGGCAGTAGCATAGGAAGAGAGCAGACAGATGAGGCAGTAGCATAGGAAGAGAGCAGACAGATGAGGCAGTAGCATAGGAAGAGAGCAGACAGGTGAGGCAGTAGCATAGGAAGAGAACGAGCAGGTGAGACAGTAGCATAGGAAGAGAGCAGACAGATGAGGCAGTAGCATACGAAGAGAGCAGACAGATGAGGCAGTAGCATAGGAAGAGGACGGGCAGGTGAGGCTATAGCATAGGAAGAGGACGGGCAGGTGAGGCAGTAGCATAGGAAGAGAGCAGACAGATGAGGCAGTAGCATAGGAAGAGGACGGGCAGGTGAGGCAGTAGCATCGGAAGAGGACGGGCAGGTGAGGCAGTAGCATAGGAAGAGAGCAGACAGATGAGGCAGTAGAATAGGAAGAGGACGGGCAGGTGAGGCAGTAGCATTGGAAGAGGACGGGCAGGTGAGGCAGTAGCATCGGAAGAGGACGGGCAAGTGAGGCAGTAGCATAGGAAAAGGACGGGCAGGTGAGGCAGTAGCATAGGAAGAGGATGGGCAGGTGAGGCAGTAGCATAGGAAGGGGACGGGCAGGTGAGGCAGTAGCATAGGAAGAGAGAAGACAGGTGAGGCAGTAGCATAGGAAGAGAGAAGACAGGCGAGGCAGTAGCATAGGAAGAGGGAAGACAGGTGAGGCAGTAGCATAGGAAGAGGGAAGACAGGTGAGGCAGTAGCATAGGAAGAGGGAAGACAGGTGAGGCAGTAGCATAGGAAGAGGACAGACAGGTGAGGCAGTAGCATAGGAAGAGAGAAGACAGATGAGGCAGTAGCATAGGAAGAGAGAAGACAGGTGAGGCAGTAGCATAGGAAGAGGACAGACAGGTGAGGCAGTAGCATAGGAAGAGGACAGAGGTGAGGCAGTAGCATAGGAAGAGGACAGACAGGTCAGGCAGTAGCATAGGAGGAGGGAAGACAGGTGAGGCAGTAGCATGGGAAGAAGGAAGACAGGTGAGGCAGTAGCATAGGAAGAGGGAAGACAGGTGAGGCAGTAGCATAGGAAGAGGACAGATAGGTGAGGCAGTAGCATAGGAAGAGAGAAGACAGATGAGGCAGTAGCATAGGAAGAGGAAAGACAGGTGAGGCAGTATCATAGGAAGAGGACAGACAGGTGAGGCAGTAGCATAGGAGGAGGGAAGACAGGTGAGGCAGTAGCATAGGAAGAGGACAGACAGGTGAGGCAGTAGCATAGGAAGAGGACAGACAGGTGAGGCAGTAGCATAGGAGGAGGGAAGACAGGTGAGGCAGTAGCATAGGAAGAGGACAGACAGGTGAGGCAGTAGCATAGGAAGAGGACAGACAGGTGAGGCAGTAGCATAGGAGGAGGGAAGACAGGTGAGGCAGTAGCATAGGAAGAGGACAGACAGGTGAGGCAGTCGCATAGGAAGAAGGACAGACAGGTGAGGCAATGCATAGGAAGAGGACAGACTGGTGAGGCAGTAGCATAGGAAGAGGACAGACAGGTGAGGCAATAGCATAGGAAGAGAGACAGATGAGGCAGTAGCATAGGAAGAGAACAGACAGATGGGCAGTAGCATAGGAAGAGAAGACAGATGAGGCAGTAGCAGGAAGAGGACAGACAGGTGAAGCAATGCTTATAGGAAGAGAGAGACAGGTGAGGCAGTAGCATAGGAAGAGGACAGATAGATGAGACAATAGCATAGGAAGAGAAAGACAGATGAGGCAGTAGCATAGGAAGAGGACGGACAGGTGAGGCAGTAGCATAGGAAGAGGACAGGCAGGTGAGGCAGTAGCATAGGAAGAGGACAGACAGATGAGGCAGTAGCATAGGAAGAGAAACAGACAGATGAGGCAGTAGCATAGGAAGAGGACAAGACAGGTGAGGCAGTAGGAAGAAACAGACAGGAGGAGCCTCGGAAGACAGATGAGGCAGCATAGGAAGAGACAGACAGATGAGCAGTAGCATAGGAAGAGAACAGACAGGTGGAGGCAGTGCATAGGAAGAGGACAGGCAGGTGAGGAGTGGAAGAGAGCAGACAGGTGAGGCAGTAGCATAGGAAGAGGACAGACAGGTGAGGCAGTAGCATAGGAAGAGAGCAGACAGATGAGGCAGTAGCATAGGAAGAGGACAGACAGGTGAGGCAGTAGCATAGGAAGAGAACAGACAGATGAGACAGGAAGACAGACAGATGAGGCAGTAGCATAGGAAGAGAGCAGACAGATGAGGCAGTAGCATAGGAAGAGAGCAGACAGATGAGGCAGTAGCATAGGAAGAGAGCAGACAGATGAGGCAGTAGCATAGGAAGAGAGCAGACAGGTGAGGCAGTAGCATAGGAAGAGGATGGGCAGATGAGACAATAGCATAGGAAGAGAGCAGACAGATGAGGCAGTAGCATAGGAAGAGACAGACAGATGAGGCAGTAGCATAGGAAGAGGACAGACAGATGAGGCAGTAGCATAGGAAGAGAGCAGACAGGTGAGGCAGTAGCATAGGAAGAGGACAGACAGGTGAGACAGCATAGCAGACAGATGAAGAGGACAGACAGACAGATGAGGCAGTAGCATAGGAAGAGACAGACAGGTGAGGCAGTAGCATAGGAAGAGGACAGACAGGTGAGGCAGTAGCATAGGAAGAGGCAGACAGATGAGGCAGTAGCATAGGAAGGACAGATGAGGCAGTAGCATAGGAAGAGAGCAGACAGATGAGGCAGTAGCATAGGAAGAGACAGACAGATGAGGCAGTAGCATAGGAAGAGAGCAGACAGATGAGGCAGTAGCATAGGAAGAGACAGACAGGTGAGGCAGTAGCATAGGAAGAGGACAGACAGAGGCAGTGATAGGACGAGAGCAGACAGGTGAGGCAGAGCAGGAAGAGAAACAGACAGATGAGGCAGTAGCATAGGAAGAAGACAGACAGGTGAGGCAGTAGCATAGGAAGAGGACAGACAGGCATAGGAAGAGAGTAGACAGATGAGGCAAGCATAGGAAGAGAGAGACAGATGAGGCAGTAGCATAGGAAGAGGACAGACAGGTGAGGCAGTAGCATAGGAAGAGAAAGACAGATGAGGCAGTAGCATAGGAAGAGGACAGACAGGTGAGGCAGTAGCATAGGAAGAGGATGGGCAGGTGAGGCAGTAGCATAGGAAGAGACGGACAGACATAGGAAGAGAGACAGACAGGTGAGGCAGTAGCATAGGAAGAGGAAGACAGACAGGTGAGGCAGCATAGGAAGAGGGAAGACAGGTGAGGCAGTAGATAGGAAGAGGGAAGACAGGTGAGGCAGTAGCATAGGAAGAGGAAGACAGGTGAGGCAGTAGCATAGGAAGAGGACAGACAGGTGAGGCAGTAGCATAGGAAGAGAGAAGACAGATGAGGCAGTAGCATAGGAAGAGAGAAGACAGATGAGGCAGTAGCATAGGAAGAGAGCAGACAGATGAGGCAGTAGCATAGGAAGAGGACGGGCAGGTGAGGCAGTAGCATAGGAAGAGAGCAGACAGGTGAGGCAGTAGCATAGGAAGAGGATGGGCAGGTGAGGCAGTAGAATAGGAAGAGAGCAGACAGATGAGGCAGTAGCATAGGAAGAGAGCAGACAGGTGAGGCAGTAGCATAGGAAGAGAGCAGACATATGAGGCAGTAGCATAGGAAGAGAGCAGACAGATGAGGCAGTAGCATAGGAAGAGGACGGGCAGGTGAAGCAGTAGCATAGGAAGAGAGCAGACAGGTGAGGCAGTAGCATAGGAAGAGGACAGACAGTTGAGGCAGTAGCATAGAGAAGAAACAGACAGATGAGGCAGGCATAGGAAGAGAGCAGACAGATGAGGCAGTAGCATAGGAAGAGAGCAGACAGATGAGGCAGTAGCATAGGAAGAGGACGGGCAGGTGAGGCAGTAGCATAGGAAGAAGGACAGAGGTGAGACAGTAGCATAGGAAGAAACAGACAGGTGAGGCAGTAGCATAGGAAGAGGACAGACAGGTGAGGCAGTAGCATAGGAAGAGAGCAGACAGATGAGGCAGTAGCATAGGAAGAGGACAGGCAGGTGAGGCAATAGCATAGGAAGAGAAACGGGCAGGTGAGGCAGTAGCATAGGAAGAGGACAGGCAGGTGAGGCAATGCATAGGAAGAGGACGGTAGGTGCGAGGAGGCAATGCTTATAGGAAGAGAGCAGACAGATGAGGCAGTAGAATAGGAAGAGGACGGGCAGGTGAGGCAGTAGCATTGGAAGAGGACGGGCAGGTGAGGAAGCATCGGAAGAGGACGACAAGTGAGGCAGTAGCATAGGAAAAGGACGGGCAGGTGAGGCAGTAGCATAGGAAGAGGATGGGCAGGTGAGGCAGTAGCATAGGAAGGGGACGGGCAGGTGAGGCAGTAGCATAGGAAGAGAGAAGACAGGTGAGGCAGTAGCATAGGAAGAGAGAAGACAGGCGAGGCAGTAGCATAGGAAGAGGGAAGACAGGTGAGGCAGTAGCATAGGAAGAGGGAAGACAGGTGAGGCAGTAGCATAGGAAGAGGGAAGACAGGTGAGGCAGTAGCATAGGAAGAGGACAGACAGGTGAGGCAGTAGCATAGGAAGAGAGAAGACAGATGAGGCAGTAGCATAGGAAGAGAGCAGACAGGTGAGGCAGTAGCATAGGAAGAGGACGGGCAGATGAGACAATAGCATAGGAAGAGAGCAGACAGATGAGGCAGTAGCATAGGAAGAGGACGGGCAGGTGAGGCAGTAGCATAGGAAGAGGACAGGCAGGTGAGGCAGTAGCATAGGAAGAGAGCAGACAGATGAGACAGTAGCATAGGAAGAGAGCAGACAGATGAGGCAGTAGCATAGGAAGAGGACGGGCAGGTGAGGCAGTAGCATAGGAAGAGACAGACAGGTGAGGCAGTAGCATAGGAAGAGAGCAGATGAGGCAGCTTATGGAAGAAACAGACAGATGAGGCAGTAGCATAGGAAGAGAGCAGACAGATGAGGCAGTAGCATAGGAAGAGGACAGGCAGGTGAGGCAGTAGCATAGGAAGAGAGACAGACAGGTGAGGCAGTAGCATAGGAAGAGGACAGGGTGAGGCAGTAGCATAGGAAGAGAGCAGACAGATGAGGCAGTAGCATAGGAAGAGAGCAGACAGATGAGGCATAGCATGGAAGAGAACAGACAGATGAGGCAGTAGCATAGGAAGAGACAGACAGATGAGGCAGTAGCATAGGAAGAGAGCAGACAGATGAGGCAGTAGCATAGGAAGAGAGCAGACAGATGAGGCAGTAGCATAGGAAGAGAGCAGACAGATGAGGCAGTAGCATAGGAAGAGAGCAGACAGGTGAGGCAGTAGCATAGGAAGAGGACCGCAGATGAGACAATAGATGAAGAAACAGACAGATGAGCATAGGAAGGAAGAGAGCAGACAGATGAGGCAGTAGCATAGGAAGAGAGACAGACAGGTGAGGCAGTAGCATAGGAAGAGAACAGACAGGTGAGGCAGTAGCATAGGAAGAGAGCAGACAGATGAGGCAGTAGCATAGGAAGAGAGCAGACAGATGAGGCAGTAGCATAGGAAGAGAGCAGACAGGTGAGGCAGTAGCATAGGAAGAGCAGACAGTGAGGCAGTAGCATAGGAAGAGAGCAGACAGATGAGGCAGTAGCATAGGAAGAGACAGACAGGTGAGGCAGTAGCATAGGAAGAGAGCAGACAGATGAGGCAGTGCATAGGAAGAGAGCAGACAGATGAGGCAGTAGCATAGGAAGAGAGCAGACAGATGAGGCAGTAGCAGAGGAAGAGAGCAGACAGGTGAGGCAGTAGCATAGGAAGAGAGACAGACAGAGGCAGTAGCATAGGAAGAGACAGACAGGTGAGGCAGTAGCATAGGAAGAGAGCAGACAGATGAGGCAATAGCATAGGAAGAGGACAGACAGGTGAGGCAGTAGCATAGGAAGAGGACAGGCAGGTGAGGCAGTAGCATAGGAAGAGAGCAGACAGATGAGGCAGTAGCATAGGAAGAGGACAGATGAGGCAGTAGATAGGAAGAGGACAGGCAGAAGTAGCATAGGAAGAGAGCAGACAGGTGAGGCAGTAGCATAGGAAGGATGGGCAGGTGAGGCAGTAGCATAGGAAGAGCAGACAGATGAGGCAGTAGCATAGGAAGAGAGGACAGGTGAGGCAGTAGGGAAGGAGGCAGTAGCATAGGAAGAGAGCAGACAGACAGGCATGATAGGCAGAGGACGGGCAGGAGCAGTAGGATAGGAAGAGAGCAGACAGGTGAGGCAGTAGCATAGGAAGAGGACAGACAGGTGAGGCAGTAGCATAGGAAGAGAGCAGACAGATGAGGCAGTAGCATAGGTGAGACAGATGAGGCAATAGCATAGGAAGAGGACAGACAGATGAGGCAGTAGAATAGGAAGAGGACAGGCAGGTGAGGCAGTAGCATTGGAAGAGGACGGGCAGGTGAGGCAGTAGCATCGGAAGAGGACAGAGTGAGGCAGTAGCATAGGAAGGGCAGGTGAGGCAGTAGCATCGGAAGAGGACAGACAAGTGAGGCAGTAGCATAGGAAAAGGACGGGCAGGTGAGGCAGTAGCATAGGAAGAGGATGGGCAGGTGAGGCAGTAGCATAGGAAGGGACAGACAGGTGAGGCAGTAGCATAGGAAGAGAGAAGACAGGTGAGGCAGTAGCATAGGAAGAGAGAGACAGGCGAGGCAGTAGCATAGGAAGAGGGAAGACAGGTGAGGCAGTAGCATAGGAAGAGGGAAGACAGGTGAGGCAGTAGCATAGGAAGAGGGAAGACAGGTGAGGCAGTAGCATAGGAAGAGGACAGACAGATGAGGCAGTAGCATAGGAAGAGAAAGACAGATGAGGCAGTAGCATAGGAAGAGAGCAGACAGATGAGGCAGTAGTGGAAGGCAGACAGATAGCATAGGAAGAGGACGGGCAGGTGAAGCAGTAGCATAGGAAGAGAGCAGACAGGTGAGGCAGTAGCATAGGAAGAGGACGGGCAGTTGAGGCAGTAGCATAGGAAGAGAGCAGACAGATGAGGCAGTAGCATAGGAAGAGAGCAGACAGATGAGGCAGTAGCATAGGAAGAGAGCAGACAGATGAGGCAGTAGCATAGGAAGAGGACGGGCAGGTGAGGCAGTAGCATAGGAAGAGGACGGGCAGGTGAGACAATAGCATAGGAAGAGAGCAGACAGGTGAGGCAGTAGCATAGGAAGAGGACGGACAGGTGAGGCAGTAGCATAGGAAGAGAGCAGACAGATGAGGCAGTAGCATAGGAAGAGGACGGGCAGGTTAGGCAGTAGCATAGGAAGAGAACGGGCAGGTGTGGCAGTAGCATAGGAAGAGGACGGGCAGGTGAGGCAGTAGCATAGGAAGAGGACGGGTAGGTGAGGCAATAGCATACGAAGAGAGCAGACAGATGAGGCAGTAGCATAGGAAGAGGACGGGCAGGTGAGGCTATAGCATAGGAAGAGGACGGGCAGGTGAGGCAGTAGCATAGGAAGAGAGCAGACAGATGAGGCAGTAGCATAGGAAGAGGACGGGCAGGTGAGGCAGTAGCATCGGAAGAGGACGGGCAGGTGAGGCAGTAGCATAGGAAGAGAGCAGACAGATGAGGCAGTAGAATAGGAAGAGGACGGGCAGGTGAGGCAGTAGCATTGGAAGAGGACGGGCAGGTGAGGCAGTAGCATCGGAAGAGGACGGGCAAGTGAGGCAGTAGCATAGGAAAAGGACGGGCAGGTGAGGCAGTAGCATAGGAAGAGGATGGGCAGGTGAGGCAGTAGCATAGGAAGGGACGGCAGGTGAGGCAGTAGCATAGGAAGAGAGAGACAGGTGAGGCAGTAGCATAGGAAGAGAGAAGACAGGCGAGGCAGTAGCATAGGAAGAGGGAAGACAGGTGAGGCAGTAGCATAGGAAGAGGGAAGACAGGTGAGGCAGTAGCATAGGAAGAGGGAAGACAGGTGAGGCAGTAGCATAGGAAGAGGACAGACAGGTGAGGCAGTAGCATAGGAAGAGAGAAGACAGATGAGGCAGTAGCATAGGAAGAGAGAAGACAGGTGAGGCAGTAGCATAGGAAGAGGACAGACAGGTGAGGCAGTAGCATAGGAAGAGGACAGAGGTGAGGCATTAGCATAGGAATAGGACAGACAGGTCAGGCAGTAGCATAGGAGGAGGGAAGACAGGTGAGGCAGTAGCATGGGAAGAAGGAAGACAGGTGAGGCAGTAGCATAGGAAGAGGACAGATCGGTGAGGCAGTAGCATAGGAAGAGAGAAGACAGATAAGGCAGTAGCATTGGAAGAGAGAAGACAGGTGAGGCAGTATCATAGGAAGAGGACAGACAGGTGAGGCAGTAGCATAGGAGGAGGGAAGACATGTGAGGCAGTAGCATAGGAAGAGGACAGACAGGTGAGGCAGTAGCATAGGAAGAGGACAGACAGGTGAGGCAGTAGCATAGGAGGAGGGAAGACAGGTGAGGCAGTAGCATAGGAAGAGGACAGACAGGTGAGGCAGTAGCATAGGAAGAGGACAGACAGGTGAGGCAGTAGCATAGGAGGAGGAAGACAGGTGAGGCAGTAGCATAGGAAGAGGACAGACAGGTGAGGCAGTAGCATAGGAAGAGGACAGACAGGTGAGGCAGTAGCATAGGAAGAGGACAGACTGGTGAGGCAGTAGCATAGGAAGAGGACAGACAGGTGAGGCAGTAGCATAGGAAGAGGACAGACAGGTGAGGCAGTAGCATAGGAAGAGGACAGACAGGTTAGGCAGTAGCATAGGAAGAGGACAGACAGGTGAGGCAGTAGCATAGGAAGAGAGAAGACAGATGAGGCAGTAGCATAGGAAGAGAGAAGACAGGTGAGGCAGTAGCATAGGAAGAGGACAGACAGGTGAGGCAGTAGCATAGGAAGAGGACAGAGGTGAGGCATTAGCATAGGAATAGGACAGACAGGTCAGGCAGTAGCATAGGAGGAGGGAAGACAGGTGAGGCAGTAGCATGGGAAGAAGGAAGACAGGTGAGGCAGTAGCATAGGAAGAGGGAAGACAGGTGAGGCAGTAGCATAGGAAGAGGACAGATAGGTGAGGCAGTAGCATAGGAAGAGAGAAGACAGATGAGGCAGTAGCATAGGAAGAGAGAAGACAGGTGAGGCAGTATCATAGGAAGAGGACAGACAGGTGAGGCAGTAGCATAGGAGGAGGGAAGACAGGTGAGGCAGTAGCATAGGAAGAGGACAGACAGGTGAGGCAGTAGCATAGGAAGAGGACAGACAGGTGAGGCAGTAGCATAGGAGGAGGGAAGACAGGTGAGGCAGTAGCATAGGAAGAGGACAGACAGGTGAGGCAGTAGCATAGGAAGAGGACAGACAGGTGAGGCAGTAGCATAGGAGGAGGGAAGACAGGTGAGGCAGTAGCATAGGAAGAGGACAGACAGGTGAGGCAGTAGCATAGGAAGAGGACAGACAGGTGAGGCAGTAGCATAGGAAGAGGACAGACTGGTGAGGCAGTAGCATAGGAAGAGGACAGACAGGTGAGGCAGTAGCATAGGAAGAGGACAGACAGGTGAGGCAGTAGCATAGGAAGAGGACAGACAGGTTAGGCAGTAGCATAGGAAGAGGACAGACAGGTGAGGCAGTAGCATAGGAAGATGACAGAGGTGAGGCAGTAGCATAGGAAGAGGACAGACAGGTGAGGCAGTAGCATAGGAAGAGGACAGACAGGTGAGGCAGTAGCATAGGAAGAGGACAGACAGGTGAGGCAGTAGCATAGGAAGAGGACAGACAGGTGAGGCAGTAGCATAGGAAGAGGACAGACAGGTGAGGCAGTAGCATAGGAAGAGGACAGACAGGTGAGGCAGTAGCATAGGAAGAGGACAGACAGGTTAGGCAGTAGCATAGGAGGAGGGAAGACAGGTGAGGCAGTAGCATAGGAAGAGGACAGAGGTGAGGCTGTAGCATAGGAAGAGGACAGACAGGTGAGGCAGTAGCATAGGAAGAGGACAGACAGGTGAGGCAGTAGCATAGGAAGAGAGAAGACAGATGAGGCAGTAGCATCAGACTGGCAAGCATGTTGAGGTCCACCCCTCACAACGACCCACATTGAAAGCTGCAGATGGAGGAACAACTACTGTATCTCCACATGCTTGCTTGTGGATTATGGATGTCTCTGCACTCATTTTAGCACCTTCCCATCTGGTACTGTAATAACCCCAGTCCAAATGAAAAAGGGGCAATGCCAGGACCAGGCAATCCCCTCATCATCCAACTCAATGCACGCACACACACATCCTATCTATGTAGCAGCTAAACACTATAGTATAGAAACACCTTGAGCCTCCTGCTTGGCTGAGATGGCCTATGTGTTTGTCCTGGGCTAAACTGTGTGTCACCACGGGTGATACCAAAGAGCCTTTGTTCCTTAGCTTCAACACCAACAGACATCTGAGGGCATCTCAATACATGGAAAAAGCTTTCTGAGACAATCATTGGATTGATGTATTTTGTTGAGATTTCACATCACTGGTTAATTACTCAAAGTTCCAGACATTCTAAGCATTCCATTCACATCTTTGTTTTTCTTAGAGGAGAGGAGGGGTTGATTCACTACAGTGATGGAGTCACAGCAGTGGTGGAGCCACAGAAGTGGTGGAGTCACAGCAGTGGTGGAGCCACAGAAGTGGTGGAGTCACAGCAGTGGTGGAGCCACAGAAGTGGTGGAGTCACAGCAGTGGTGGAGCCACAGCAGTGGTGGAGCCACAGCAGTGGTGGAGCCACTACAGTGGTGGAGTCACAGCAGTGGTGGAGCCACAGAAGTGGTGGAGTCACAGCAGTGGTGGAGCCGCTACAGTGATGGAGCCACAGCAGTGTTGGAGCCACTACAGTGATGGAGCCACAGCAGTGGTTGAGTCACAGCAGTGGTGGAGCCGCTACAGTGATGGAGCCACAGCAGTGTTGGAGCCGCTACAGTGATGGAGCCACAGCAGTGGTGGAGCCGCTACAGTGATGGAGCCACAGCAGTGTTGGAGCCGCTACAGTGATGGAGCCACAGCAGTGGTTGAGTCACAGCAGTGGTGGAGCCGCTACAGTGATGGAGCCACAGCAGTGGTGGAGCCGCTACAGTGATGGAGCCACAGCAGTGTTGGAGCCGCTACAGTGATGGAGCCACAGCAGTGGTTGAGTCACAGCAGTGGTGGAGCCGCTACAGTGATGGAGCCACAGCAGTGGTGGAGCCACTACAGTGGTGGAGTCACAGCAGTGGTGGAGCCACAGAAGTGGTGGAGTCACAGCAGTGGTGGAGCCACAGAAGTGGTGGAGTCACAGCAGTGGTGGAGCCACAGAAGTGGTGGAGTCACAGCAGTGGTGGAGCCACAGCAGTGGTGGAGTCACAGCAGTGGTGGAGCCACAGCAGTGGTGGAGCCACAGCAGTGGTGGAGTCACAGCAGTGGTGGAGCCACAGAAGTGGTGGAGTCACAGCAGTGGTGGAGCCGCTACAGTGATGGAGCCACAGCAGTGGTGGAGCCGCTACAGTGATGGAGCCACAGCAGTGGTGGAGCCGCTACAGTGATGGAGCCACAGCAGTGTTGGAGCCACTACAGTGTTGGAGCAACAGCAGTGGTGCTATACCTTACGTCCTTAGCTAATTAGTTAAAGACAAACAGGGATGTCAATGTGGAACAATAAAATATAACAGCCCTGAGATTCATTAATGTCACCTAGATAATTGCTTTGGTAATGTGTCATTAGAATGTTTAGAATGATTAGAATGTTTAGAACCTGATAGTTTGTCGAAGTTACAGATTGACCTCGTATGGATACCTTCAAAGTTGATGGACCCAGAGAGCTAGTAACCCAAGGGTTTGTTTCATTGGCCAGTTAGCATTGTTAAGTCCAAAACAGTGTGTTGAAAGAGCGCTTTGACATGTTCTAGTGGGCTAACCTAAATCACTTCAAACCATGTTGACGATGCCTTTCTCCACTCTCTAAAAACGTTCAACTGCTGTGATTTTTCAGTTGGTCAAAATAACATACTTTTTTCTCTGTCTGGTCTCCATCTTCATTTCTACGGGGGCTGAATTACTGGCTTACTGGTGCTCTTCCATGCCGTCCCCAGGAGGGGTGCCTCACTTGAGTGGGTTGTGGTACTGACGTGGTCTTCCTGTCCGGGTTGGCGCCTCCCCTCGGGTTTGTGCCGTGGGGGAGATCTTCGTGGGCTATACTCGGTCTTGTCTAAGGATAGTAAGTTGGTGGTTGAAGATATCCCTCTAGTGGTGTGGGGGCTGTGCTTTGGCAAAGTGGGTGGGGTTATATCCTGCCTGTTTGGCCCTGTCCGGGTGTATCGTCGGACGGGGCCACATTGTCTCCTGACCCCTCCTGTCTCAGACACCAGTATTTATGCTGCAGTAGTTCATGTGTCGGGGGGATTTTTTACTCCTGAGGTGCTGACATGTTGCACCCTCTACAACCACTGTGATTATTATCTGACCCTGCTGGTCATCTATGAACATTTGAACATCTTGGCCATGTTCTGTTATAATCTCCACCCTGCACAGCCAGAAGAGGACTGGCCACCCCTCATAGCCTGGGTCCACTCTAGGTTTCTTCCTAGGTTTCGACTTTTCTAGCGTGTTTTTCCTAGCCACCGTGCTTCTACACCTGCATTGCTTGCTGTTTGCGGTTTTAGGCTGGGTTTCTGTATAGCACTTTGTGACATTAGCTGATGTAAGAAAGGCTTTATAAATACATTCAATTTCTATATGTCACTAACATTTAACTCAGAAGCCTTTTTCCACCACTGTAAACTATCACCAAGTCTTGCATTTACTGACATGACGGAACCGAAAATAACTCAACCCCTCTCTGATTCTGATCTGTGCCTTCATAGCTCCTCCTCAATCAGCCTTCACCTTTTAACCTCTGACTGTAATGACTCAGATAAACAATTTCAATGAGGCAGAAAAAGGAGGTCACAGTTAGTAAAAGTTAAGGTCAGAAGTAAAAAAAAGGTGACATAACCTCTATAGGCTATGTGGTGAGGTCACCTTTTTTAACCTCGGAGTATGAGCTCTGAGTCTGACCTTTCCCCTGCCACGTTTGCAGTGGTGGAAAAAGTACCCAGTTGTCGTAGAAGTAAAGATACCTTAATAGAAAATGATTTAAGTAAAAGTGAAAGTCACCCAGTAAAATACTACTTGAGTATTTGGTTTTAAATATACTTAAGTATCAAAAGTAAATGGAATTGCTAAAAGTATAAATCATTTCAAATTCCTTATATTAAGCAAACCAAGCGGCACACTTATGTTATGGATTGCCAGGGGCACACTCCAACACTCAGACATCATTACAAATAAAGCATTTGTGTTTAATAAGTCCGCCAGATCAGATGCAATAGGGATGACCAGGGATGTTCTCTTAATAATATGTGAATTGGACCATTTACTTTTCCAAATGTAACAAGTACTTTTGGGTGTCAGGGAATGTAGTGAAGTAAAAGTTGGCAAAAATATAAATAGTAAAGTACAGATACCAAACAAACTACTTAAGTAGTACTTTAAAATATTTTTACTTAAGTACTTTACACCACTATCAGTTTCAGCCAACTCCTTTTGATCCACCACATTGTCAATCCATTCCAATTTCCTTCCCAATCCATTGTCAAACCGCATAAGTAGTCATATTAGTCAGTGTCAAAAAAGGGAATAGTTTGGAGAAGCAATATTGATCATCATGACAGTCTTAGGAGGGGGATTCAGTTGAATAGGTGTGATGTACAGCCCAGATCATCTCCTATGACACTAATATAGACCAGTCTACAGGGAGGTGACAGGTGTAAGATGACTCTCAGTGAGAGTCCAAACAGCCAAGCATGGGGTCACATCTGTGAAGGGCAGAAGAGGGAATAAAGAGCATCATTCCTGAATACACCTTTCCTCCAAAACCACAGGTTTCAGCAGCTTGAGCTGTGGCTAAAGGGGTAGGTGTCAATCAACAGTGTGTTTTCAACGTGTTATTCTAAGTCACGAAGACCACTCACTCGTAGGCTTTTAGATACTCAGGAAGTCAGTGACCAGGAGTAATAAACAAGCAGAGATTCAGTATGAGACATAGATAGGAAATGTTTCTTCGTAATATATAAGAACACCTCATCAAAAGCGATGCGCTGCTCTTTATAATACTCCAGGAAACCGAAGCGGACGAGTCACCCACCTACCCAAGCTTTCTGTGTCCACGACAACGTTGATGGTAAGACACAAAAGGTAGTTGGGGTGGTCTTACTAAAACGGACACATTGAGGAAGGCTTGCATTGCAGGAGGTCGTGTCTGATGGATGGACTTTGCTGGGAAGAACAGAATACATTGCAAGTTGCTGACACACTTACCGGCCATTTTCTAGTAACAGGAACTTAACATGGGTGCATTGTTGCCCTGTTGCTGCTGAAACAGCTGGAAAGAATGGTAAAGTCATCTATCAGGAATTGAATGAACACCACTGGAATTATGTTTTCTAGCCACGTAGTGTGGGTGATGGCCTGTTAGGCTACATTTTTATCCCAGGCACAATGAGTTTTCTTTCAAGCTTGAACTTCACACCCCAAAAAGTGTAAAACAATATAACTACTGTAGCATGAAATATTAAGGGATTTTGATAAATGTATCTCATTGTGGATGTGGTAGTGTGTTGGTTGCATGTACTTTGATCATAGAATACATAGGATAAGTAATTTAATATAATAATACTACATTCTATTTTAAGCGCTTTTCATGACACCCAAAGTCACTTAAATCCACTTGACCTCATTTCTACTAGCATGTCCCGTGCAACCAGTAGAGAAAAAAAATCTAGACCACCTTTACTCCACACACAGAGACTCAAAGCTCTCCCTCGCCCTCCATTTGGCAAATCTGACCATAATTCGATCCTCTTGATTCCTGCTTACAAGCAAAAACTAAAGCAGGCAGTACCAGTGACTCGCTCAATACGGAAGTGGTCAGTTGATGCGGATGCTACGCTAGAGGACGGTTTTGCTAGCACAGACTGGAAAATGTTCCGTGATTCATCCAATGGACCACCACAGTCCCTATGCCCAAGAAAGCGAAGGTAACATGTCTAAATGATTACCGCCCGGTAGCACTCACATCGGTAGCCATGAAGTGCTTTAAAAGGCTGGTCATGGCTCACATCAACACCATCATGCCAGAAACCCTAGACCCACTCCAATTCGTATACCCCCACCAGATCCACAGATGAGTCAATCTCTATTCCACTCCACAATACCCTTTCCCACCTGGGCAAAAGGAACACCTACAGTGGGGAGAACAAGTATTTGACACACTGCCGATTTTGCAGGTTTTCCTACTTACAAAGCATGTAGAGGCCTGTAAATCCAGAAAATCACATTGTATGATTTTTAAGTAATTAATTTGCATTGTCCACATCACCATCAAACTATTATGGTCCAAACACACCAAGACAGTTGTGAAGAGGGCACGACAACACCTTTTCCCCTCAGGAATGGCATGGGTCCACAAATCCTCAAAAAGTTATACAGCTGCACCATCGAGAGCATCCTGACTGGTTGCATCACCACCTGGTATGGCAACTGCTCGGCATCTAACTCTAAGGCGCTACAGAGGGTAGTGCGTATGGTTCACTACTTCACTGGGGCCAAGCTTCCTGACATCCAGCACCTACAGTATGAGTTGGGATGAGTTGGACTGCAGAGTGAAGTAAAAGCAGCATATTTGGGAACTTCTTCAAGACTGTTGGAAAAGCATTCCAGGTGAAGCTGGTTGAGAGAATGCCAAGTGTGAAAGCTGTCATCAAGGCAAAGGGGTACTACTTTGAAGAATATAAAATGTATTTTGATTAAACCCTTTATTTGGTTACTACATGATTCCATGTGTTTATTTTCATTGTGTTGATCTCTTCACTATTATTCTACAATGTAGAAAATACTAAAAATAAAAACCCTTGAATGATTAGGTGTGTCCAAACTTTTGACTGGTACTGTAGGCCAAGCTCAGCCTTTGAGCTTGTTGATCTATTATCCCTTTGCAGTGTGACTGGAATAGAAAGGCTATCTGGAAAAAATGCATTTGGAAAGTATTCAGACCCCTTGATTTTTACACTTTGTTATGTTACAGCCTTATTCTAAAATTGTTTAAATTGTTTCCCCCCCTTAATCTACACACTACCCCCATAATGACAAAGCAAAACAGGTTTTCTGAACATTTTGATAAAATTAAATAATGAAATATTACATTTACATAAGTATTCAGAACCTTGACTCAGTATTTCAAAGCACCTTTGGCAGCGATTACAGCTTTGTCATTTTGGGTATGACACTAGAAGCTTGGCACACCTGTATCTGGGGAGTTTCTCCCATTTTTCTCTGCAGATCCTCTCCAGCTCTGTCAGGTTGCCTGGGGAGTGTCTCTGCACAGCTATTTTCAGGTCTTTCCAGAGATGTTTAAGTCTGGGCTCTGGCTGGGCCACTCAAGGATATTCAGAGACTTGTCCCGAAGCCACTCCTGCGTTGTCTTGGCTGTGTGTTTAGGGTTATTGTCCTGAGCAGGATTTCATCAAGGAACTCTCTGTACTTTGCTCCGTTCATCTTTGCCTCAATCCTTAGTCTCCATGCCGCTGAAAAACATCCACACAGCATGATTCTGCCACCACTCTTCACAGTAGGAATGGTGCCAGGTTTCCTCCAGACATGGCACTTGGCATTCAGGCCAAAGAGTTCAATCTTGGTTTCATCAGACCAGAATCTTGTTTCTCATGGTCTGAGAGTCTTTAGGTACCCTTTGGCAAACTCCAAGCGGGCTCTTGTGCCTTTTCCTGAGGAGTGGCTTCCATCTGGCCACTCTACCATAAAGGCCTGATTGGTGGAGTGCTGCAGAGATGGTTGTCTTTCTAGAAGGTTCCTCCCCAGAGGAACTCTGGAGCTGTCAGAGTGACCATTGGGCTCTTGGTCACCTCCCTGACCCAAGGCCATTCTCCCCCGATTGCTCAGTTTGGCTAGGTGGCCAGCTCTAGGAAGTGTTTTGTTGGCTCCAAACTTCTTCCATTTACAAATGATGGATGCCACTGTGTTCTTGGGAACCGTTGATGCTGCAATGTCTATGCTTCGACATAATCATGTCTCAGATCTTCGGACAGTTCCTTCAACCTCATGGCTTGGTTTTTGCTCTGACATGCACTTTATGACACTGTCATGACGCGTTATGACGATCAATCATATAATACCATCATCAGTCATCAGTCACAAAGAGGGTGTCTTGTCCTGCTCCTGCCTTCATCCCAGTCATCAGCAAGAGAGCATTATTATGGCAGGTTGTTGGCAGTTATGACCGTGTCAATGTGTTATGATGCCGGGTGTCAGTATCTTCCAATCATCTACCATGCAATGACACATCACACAGAGAAATAATGTTCATATGAAGATAATCCGTATGGATACGTTTAAAAAATATATATATGGTTGGGCCTTGCTGCACTTCTTAATTCCAGGCACACTGCTGGTTGTGAAAGGCTCTCCCTTTGCATCAACTCTCACAGTGATGTGTCATGCCACCACTGTGCCTCAATATGAATATAGTGCACACGTTACTAATGCATCCGAATGTGTTACTCCATTGCATGACCAAATCCCCAGGTGTACCAAATGACCTTTTATCCATTTCCTGACTAGATCAGCATGCGCTTCCAGGATAGAAGCTCCTCAGTACCTGCTTCCACTGGGGGTCTGGGATAGATTAAAGAATGTACCGGGCAATAAACATTGAGCCCCTTTGTCTTGGCAGCAGTAAAATACCTATTACAGTGGAAAAGTATGTGAACCCTTTGGAAATACCTGGATTTCTGCATAAATTTGTCATAAAATTTGAACTGATCTAGGTCACAATAGACAAACAGTCTGCTTAAACTAATAACACACCGACAATTATATGTTCATGTCTTCATTGAACATACCGTGTAAACATTCACAGTGCAGGTTGGAAAAATTATGTGAACCCTTGGATTTAATAACTGGTTGACCCTCCTTTGGCAGCAATAACCTCAACCAAATGTTTTCTGTAATTGCGGATCAGACCTGCACAACGATCAGGAGGAATTTTGTACCATTCCTCTTAACAAAACTGTTTCAGTTCAGCAATATTCTTGGGATGTCTGGTGTGAACTGCTCTCTTGAGGTCATGTCACAGCATCTCAATCGGGTTGAGGTCAGGACTCTGACTGGGCTCATTATATGTCCGTTATTCATTAAAATGTTTACTCCCCGTACCTGCTTCATCTCTCCAGCGTCAGTACATGTGACAGATTAAGCAGCCCAGATGTAGGTTTGGTGGAGGTTTTATTCCAGGCACAGACTGAGCAGGCTGATATGAATTCCCGAGTGTCTCTCTCCATGGTGGGCCACCAAAATGGCTGATGCAGGAAGGCATTGTCCGGTTCATGCCAGGGTGACAGGTGAGGTGAGTAGAATGGGCCCACTGAAGAACCTCAGAACGAACTGAATCTGGCACAAACAGATCCTTACAAGGGCTGTTTCTAGGATCAGGCTGGTTTAGCTGAGCCTGACGAACACGGGACTCAATCTCCCAGGAGACGGCAGCAACGATGCAGGAGGATGGCAATAATGGTCTCAGGCTCTGAACTTTTGTTGTCTGCGGTGAACTGACGAGAGACGGCATCAGGCTTGGTATTCTTAGATCCAGGGCGATAAGTGAGTGAAGTTGAATCTTCCAAAAAACAATGCCCATCTGGCCTGCCGATAGTTGAGACATTTGGCGGTCTGGATGTAGGCTACATTTTTATGATCCATCCACACAATGAAGGGAAGAACTGAACCCTCTAACCAGTGATGCCACTCCTCAAGAGCCAGCTTAACAACCAACCCGGTTGCCAACGTCAATTTCTCTCTGCAGGTGCCTTCTTGTCCCACAAGGATGGAGCTTCTGATCCCTGGGAGAACGTTGAGTCAGAACTGTACCTACCCTGGTGTCGGAAGCGTCCACATCGAGGACAAACTGGAGTTCTGGGTCTGGCTGGGTCAGGATAGGAGCAGAAGTGAAGCGGTCCTTGAGTTCCCAGAATGCTGCCTCTGCTTCAGGGGACCCGTGGAATGTAGTGGAGGTTGAGGTGATAGCGATGAGAGGAGCTGCCAAACGACTGTAGTCACGGATGAATCGTCTATAAAAAAATTGGCAAACCCCAGAAAACGCTGTAACTGCTTCAGATTTGCGGGCACAGACCACTCCGTGACTGCCCTAACCTTGGCAGGGTCCATTCGTAGCTCTCCTTGAGCAATAATGTCACCTAAGAAGGACACCGAGGTAACATGAAACTCACATTTCTCAGCATTGACAAATAGCTCATTCTCCAATAGCCTTTGGAGAACTTGGTGGACGTGTTGCTTGTGAGCCTCAATGTCCTTTAAAAAAATAAGAATGTCATCCACATAGACAAAATCAAAACGCCCAATTACATTATAACAGGAACAGTTTTCTCCAAAACACGGAAGAGTAGTTTTCCATTGAGAGCTGTGGCTTCCAGAGGTGAATCGAGCAAAACAGTACCCAGGCCCAACTGTTTAACAACCCCTCGGTCCAGAAAACTCTTGTCGGTGCCTGAATCAATGAGAGCAGGCAGAGGAAAATCCTGGCTCTGCCACACAAGGTTGGCCTCAAGCAGGGGTCTGGGAGATGATGGGCAGGCGATTTGGCTCAACAGTATATCCCCCACTAATGCTGAGCCCTCTTTTGCTGGACACCGGGTACAAGTAGAGACCAGGTGACTAATCTGGTCACAATACAGACAGCTCCTAGTACTAATACGCCGCTGCCTCTCCTCTGGAGATAGACGAGTCCTGCAAGCTGCATGGGTTCAGGATTGGAACCTGCCTGGTGATGTGATGTAGTTGGAGAAATTGAGCAAGACACCGAAGCAGACGTTATGGGACCTGCAACCCTGCCTCCCTCCGATGCTCACGGAGATGGTTATCAATACGGATAGTGAGAGAAATTAGTTTGTCCAGTCCATCAGGCTCCTCTCTGGATACCAAATCGTCTTTGAGGGTCTCAGTGAGTGCGTTACGGAATGCTCCCTGAAGGGCATCAACATTCCAGCCGCTCTCTGCGGCGAGGGTGAGGAACTCACATGTCATCTCAGCCACACTCTAAGAACCTTGACGAAGGGACAGAAGTCGTATTGCAGCATCCTTTTCACAGGCCGGGTGGTCGAAGACATTCCTCATCACCTCTGTGAATCCACTGTAGGAGAAGCAAATAGATGACTGTCTCTCCCAAACCGCAGTGGCCCAGGAGAGCGATGCTCCCCGAAGGCAGCCAATCAAAAAAGAAATGGCGCGTTCACTGGCATAAGAGTAGGGCTGTTGCTCAAACACTATTGAACATTGTACAAGGAAGACTCTGCAAAGCCCAAGATTGCCATCATAACGCTCAGGAGTCGGAACAAAAGGCTCTCGGAGTCGAGAAGAGGAACTGGAGAACGGTTGTGACTTCTGGGCGGAGGTCCGGACCTGTAGGTCAGACAAGCTCTGTGAAAACTCCTTAAAGTTCTCCAGCAGGGTTTTTAGTGCTTGGTCATGTTGATCCAGTAGGGTGCCTTGAACAACAAGAATTTGGTGAAGCGTTGAAGAGTCTGCTGGGTTCATCGTTGGCCAGATCGCACTGTTACGATGAGCGAAGGGGGGGGAACTCAGCAGAGGAAGCCAGGATGAATGCACATAATGTTTATTGAACACAGCAAATGGGGAGTGCAGAACCGGGGCAGCTCAGATGAGTAGCAATAACCAGGAGTGTAGCATGAGGTTGGAGTTGGCAGCATGGAACAGGTCCTGGGGGGAATCCAAGGTAATGGTGGTGAGTAATATCCAGAGCAAGGTGGTTGGTGGTGAGATGGGGAACAGGAGACAGGAGCCAGGGACAGAGCAGTACTGCAAGGAGAGGACAAAATGATGTAAGTCAGAGAAACAAGCACAGCAGTGCAAACAGGATCTAGAGCAAAGACAAAAGGCTAGAATCATAACTAACTGGCAGAGATTATGATCTGGCAGCGTGGAGATGGCAGGCTTGAGTATATGTAGAGATTTTGATTATGGGACGATATGCAGCTGGTAGGGATCTGACTCCAGCACACCTGTCTCCAACCACACAATCACACCAAGATAGAGAGAGAGAGTATACAGGGAGTGAATTGAAGGTTAGGATAACACTGGATGGACACCAGAGGGTGTAGTGGGAGCAGATGTGACAGTTGGGTGATGCAACAAGACCGCTTCAATTGGTGGACAGATGGCCTAACATTTTCCTGCTAAATTTCTTGATAAACTTGAATACATTTTTCCGTCTAAGCTGTCCAGGCCCTGAGGCATCAAAGCAGCCCCAAACCATGATGCTCCCTCCACCATACTTTACAGTTGGGATGAGGTGTTGATATTCTGTAACTTTTTTTTCTTCTCCACACAGTGTTGTGTGTTCCTTCCAAACAACTCATCTGTAGTTTAATCTGTCCACATTATATTTTGCCAGTAGCGCTGTGGAACATCCTGGTGCACTTTTGCCAACTTCAGACGTGCAGCAATGTTTCTTCAGGACAGCAGTGTCTTCTTCCATGGTATCCTTCCATGAACACAATTTTTGTTTAGTGTTTTACATATCGTAGACTCGTCAGAGATGTTAGCATGTTCCAGAGATTTCTGTAAGTTTTTAGCTGACTCTCTGGGATTCTTCTTAACTTCATTGAGCATTCTGCGCTGTGCTCTTGCTGTCGTCTTTGCAGGACGGCCACTCCTAGGGAGAGTAGCAACAATGCTGAACTTTCTCCTGTGATGAACATCAAGGCTTTTAGAGATACTTTTGTAACCCTTTCCAGCTTTATGCAAGTCAACAATTCTTAGGTCTTCTGAGATCTCTTTTGTTCGAGGCATGGTTCACATCAGACAATGCTTCTTGTGAATAGCAAACTCAAATAGAGTTTATATATATATATATACATATATATTTTTTAAAAAATATGACAGGGTAGCTCTAACCAACATCTCCAATCTCATCTCATTGATTGGACTCCAGCTTAGCTGACTCCTGTCTCCAATTAGCTTTTGGAGATGTTATTAGCCTAGGGGTTCACATACTTTTTACAACCTCCACTGTGAATGTTTAAATGATGTATTCAATATAGACGAGAAATACAATTTGTGTGCTATTAGTTTAATCACACTATGTTTGTCTGTGACTTATATGAAGATGAAATTTGATGACCAAATTATGCAGAAATCCAGGTAATTCCAACGGGTTCACATTTTTTCTTGCCACTACATGGTTGAACATTGTGTTTATAGCACAGGTTATGGGTGTCGTGACGCTGTATTAGTTCATGTGACGACTGTTGCTCATCGAATGATTAAAGTTTCTAATTGCGTGATTAACTGAATCAAGCAATTATTAACTCATTAACCTGGGGCACCATGGGAAAACTAGTTTTTATTGAGTTTCTATTTTCCAAAATAACTCAAAGAATATCAGAATATCGATTTTACAACAGCCGCTAATTAACCAGTTACCTCTTACAATCTCGTTCTGAACGTCGTATAGTCCGTGAATCTGCATGGACCCTAGCCTTGCCCCAAACTGCCGCTCTTATGGGTCAGAATATAATGATGTAATTACGTGGGGTAGACCTCCGAGGATTCTCTGCGCGGACCGTTCAGGGGACCGTTCAGCTGCTCGATGACACACTTCTACTGCGCACCTCTCTGATCGTCCTCCCGATGTCAGTGTCCTTTTGGCTTAGGAGTCTGTTCCCTCACCCTTTGCTCTGGAAGGGGTCTTCTGAGGACAGACAGCTCTGTAGCTCAGAGCTCACAGTATAGGAATGAAACCTTTTAGATACCACGATTCGCTGGGATTGGATGCTAAGGGGGTCCGGCTTGAATTCACCCGCTTAGACACAGCTACTCATCCGTAGCTTGGGTAGAAAAGGATTTCTTTGTCTTCAAACTTGTTCTGGGTTCGTTGACTTTTTAGACCTTGGCTGCAGCTTGGGTCACGTAGTCTTCTCTGTGAATTCTTTACTCACAGGTTTTATACCCTTGGGTTAGAAGTGGGCGTAACCGCCTTTAGGGCAATTCTCTGGGCGTACCAAGTTAATGAGGGCAAGGTCTAGATTTCACTCAAATCCAATTTTAGACAACTAACTTAACATTTAATCTTTACCAAAACATTACCTTTGATTTGGACATTTCCCACACAACGTACAATGTATAAACATCA